>NW_021703765.1:23389164-23528372 GCF_005190385.1 Monodon monoceros
TTGGAAGATTTTTTTTTTTTTTTTTTTTTTTTTTTTTCAGTACACGGGCCTCTCACTGTTGTGGCCTCTCCCGTTGCAGAGCACAGGCTCCGGATGCACAGGCTCAGCGGCCATGGCTCACGGGCCCAGCCGCTCTGCGGCATGTGGGATCTTCCCGGACTGGAGCACGAACCCGTGTCCCCTGCATCGGCAGGCAGACTCTCAACCACTGCGCCACCAGGGAAGCCCCTGTTGGAAGATTTTTAATCGCAGTTTCAATATCAGTGCTTGTGATTGGTCTGTTCATATTGTAACACTAGGAATTTGTTTCTTTAGGGAAGGAGTTATGTGATATTAAGAGTTATGGACTTCCCTGGTGGCGCAGTGGTTGAGAGTCTGCCTGCCTATGCAGGGGACACGGGTTCATGACCTGGTCTGGGAAGGTCCCACATGCCGCGGAGCGGCTGGGCCCGTGAGCCATGGCCGCTGAGCCTGCACGTCCGGAGCCTGTTCTCCACAACGGGAGAGGCCACAACAGTGAGAGGCCCGTGTACTGAAAAAAAAAAAAAAAAAAAAGAGTTATAACAAGTAGCTCAGCTTTGTTTCTAAAATCTTGTTAAGTTGTTTAACTTCTGTTTTCCATCTCTAAGATGATGTATGATACCTACTTCATTGTAGTGTTGTGAGAGTTAATAATGGCTTATAACGTCTTTTGTAGCTGTATTATAACATTTTGAAGTAATTTTAATCTAAAAATAAATCTAGATAACATCCTTACAGAAACTTTCCTGCTCTCTAGAAATTGGGCAAGGAATTGGGCAAAGAATCAGAGTATTCCTAGATTCCGATTCCTAGCCCAAAGGATCATCGAATTGCCTGTATTTCCCAAATATTTCCCTCAATGAAGATCTCATTGAATATAAATGGGGAGTTTTTGTTTTGTTTTTTAGATGGGGAGTTTTTAATGATAGTGTTTTATTTTGGATTGGTTGGAGGTCTGAGCAATGATTTTGCAGTTTAAGTATTTCTTTTATTATTTTTTGTTTGTTTGTTTTGATTTTTTGCGGTACGCAGGCCTCTCACTGCTGTGGCCTCTCCTGTTGTGGAGCATAGGCTCCGGACGTGCAGGCTCAGCGGCCATGGCTCATGAGCCCAGTGGCTCCGCGGCATGTGGGATCCTCCCGGACCAGGGCACGAACCCACGTCCCCTGCATCAGCAGGCGGACTCTCAACCACTGTGCCACCAGGGAAGCCGTAACTATTTCTTTTAAACTTATGTGATTTATTTTTTAAAAGACAGAGTTAACTTTCTCTTGCCCAGGGCCTGGGCCATAAAGTAGTTCCAGTTTCTTCATCGCTTTTGGTCTTTGCTGATCCTTGTTTGCTCTTAACAAAGCAGTAGCCAAGAAAGGAAGGAGGAATGTTTTGCCTTAAAAATCCGGCTTCCTAAAAAAAAAAAAAAATCTGGCTTCCTACACTTCCTACAGCCAGTGATACTTTGAAGGTAGCTACATTTTTCAGGAACCCCTGTGACATGGTTTGCTTTTCAGCTTAGCCCTTTATTTAGCAGTTATATTGAGAGCACTTAGATAGCTCCCAGTTGAAAATTCGTAAGTGTTCAATAGAAAATTTCTAACTGTTCAGAGATTATTATTATACAACGAAGGGTCTTTGTAGACTTGATCGGACATGTGAAATGTTAATAATTTGAAGTTTAGTTTCAGTTTAGACTCCTGGCACATTCAAAATGTCAACTTTTAAAGAAGCATCTTATACATTTATCTGAATTTTGATTTCTTGTAAGTAAAGACCTTTGTGGATAAAATTGTCACGTGGGAAAGTAAACATTAAAATAATTGGCATAGAGCTTTATAAAGTGTTACATTCATATTATAGAGGTAATGGGAGGGTTCATACCTTGTCCTCTTAGCCATGAATTATTAAGTCTCCATTTCTGTCTACTACTGTGAAGAATCTGAGACTTTTACCGTACTCTCAAGCTAACAGATAAGCCTGCCGCAGCTTTGAGGATCCTCTTAGAGACTCAAGATTGCTGGGTCAGAGACAAAGGACAGTTTCTTGCTCACAGTAGTGTGAGGCAGAGTATCATCATTTTCTTGTGTGGTTCCCCATGCCCACCGGGCAGTGTGACCAGGGTCAGGTGACGTCTGAACATGCAGGGGCTTGCATTACTGGAGAGAACCCTGAGCTTAGGAAACCCCATCTTTTATAATAGGCTTCAAGCAAACCTGCCCAAACTTTGCTTTGGATGGAGATACCTTTCATATATTTGATAGCAGCAAACTGCCCTCTGCTGTAGAGGGAGTCACTGTCTCTACTTTCCACATCTGTTCACTCTACGAAATTCATGAAAAGAGAATCCAGAGCACAAGGCTGCTAATGCCTCTGCTTTCAAGATGTACAGAAACACCAGAGACCCATGGGGAACTCTCCCTATAGCCTTAGTACCTAGTTAGGCCTTTCTGTTGCCAGTTGGAAAAACCTGTCACCAAGTCATTAAGGTAGCTAGTTGATACTGTTCTAGCTAATGCGTGGGATTTATGTATCTTAGAAGAAGTAGTAAAGGACTGACGGGCCTCACTAGCCTCTGCTTTGTCCACGTGTCATAATGAGTCTCCTGCTCAGGTGTCAATGTCATTAATGCAATCCTTAAAGCCTTGTTTCTGAGTGGCTTTGACATAACCCAAATATTTTTGTATTAAACACAAATCATAAAATTTTAGGTTTGGAAGGGCCTTTAAAGAACATCTAAGAGAAGTTTGCACATTTTACATATGGAAATATTGACACCTAGATTTATTATGTGACTTGTCTAAGTGAACACTATTGCAGAAGCAGATGTAGAAATCAAGCCTCCCAGCTCCTTGCCTAATATTCTTCCCAGAACAAAAGAGAAAAAAGGTGTGTGTTCACGCACACATATTCTCTCTCTCTCTCTCTCCCTTTTTCTTTTACATAGTTGTGATACCTGATATGTTTAAAATGCTAAGCCAGGTAAGAGAAATAAAATGACTTAATAAAGCATTTTCTTTCTTGATGAATTGCACATGCTTCACGGACTTTGTAAAAAGCACCTTTTCCAAGACAAAAAAACAAGGATTGTGCTAACAGGAGAAATGAGAGTAAACAGAAGGATAAAGAGATTTTAAATGACTCACGTGTCCCATATAAACACATGCAGAATCGGATGTACCTGAGACGGGGACCCACAGGGAAGGGAGAATGCTTGTTTAGGAGAGGTAGGAGGATAGTTGGGAAAAGGTAGCTGCCGCAAAGGTAGGTAAATACTCCCTATCAACAATATTGATGAGTATACTGAGCACTTAACATTTGTTTATTCATTTAATGGGCCTCGATTTCCTCATTTACAAAATGGGAATATCCTCTTAGGACTGCCGTGAGGAATAAATGGGTTATTATACGTAAAGCACTTAGAATAGAGTCTTTTCAATAGCTATCACCTAGGAATTATCAGAGGAAAAAAAAGTCTTGCTTGTTAGACGACAGACAGCACCATGTTTTGCTTGTGGTGGCTCGGTAGGTATTGGAACAAATGATGAAATTCTGACACTCTAACTGGATTAAAAGAAAAATAGTTAAAATCTACAGCTCTGGGTGAAGAGGAAACAACATGCCATATAGACTGCCTTTGTTATTTTTGGTTTTTTGTATGGCTGGTATCTGCCATATGCTACATACTAGGCCCTATACAACATGTTACTTGTGTTATCTGATGATATGGGTATTATTATTTCCATTTTAAAGTGAAGAAACTAGATTTCAAAGAAGTAATTTATTTAAGGTCACCTTGCTGGACAGTGACAATGCTGGGGTTTAAGCCTTCATCTGTCCTCCATCCACAATACTGTACTACCTTCCATTGTCAAATGCTTCTTGTAAATGAGGTTTTAAACTAAAAGCATGCAAATAATTTGTGTACAAGAATTTTAATATTGCATCCTGCCCTGGGTGAGTTGTTTCTGACCTTCCTAAGCATGTGATCCCCTTGTTGACATACTTTTATAAACTTTTATAAACTTTTAGGAACTGAGAAGATTCCAGAGTGAATTGTGAGATCTCACATACCTCGTGATACTGTAGCAGCTTTTCTCAATTGGGGTTCTGTGAGGGAGTCAAGCCCTGTGGAGAATGACATGAGTGACAGTTTTTTCAGTTCTTCCAAGGGTGGCACATAGACAACACTTTCCTAAACATGTAGCAGAGCATTTGATTGATTACCAGATTTACACCTTCTTAGGAACTCTGGTTGAAAAAAACCTGAAGGGCTTTTTGGGGTTGAAACCCATAAGTTAAGAAAAACTACTATAGGAACCCAGTGTGACACTCCTATTAGTGATGTTTTTCCATTTAAAATGTGCCTGTTTTCTTACCTTCATTAGCCAAACATGAAGATCACACTGAAGCCCAGGAACATTCGTATATTATTTACTTGATGAATTTTCATGACCCCATTAGTCCTGGCAATTCAGAAGTGTACACAACCCTGTCATTATTTACTGCTATAAACATAATCATGGTACCTTTGTACATAAGGTAATCAAAGACCTTCATATCATTACACATTTCCCATTTAGAATCACTCAGTCTTAAATAAATCACTGGGATTCTACATATACCCTCTGAGAAACTAGAGTAACTGGGTTCTAATAATGTTTTCTTCATGGAGTGTTTTATAACACGATTGTGATTTTTTAAAACAAGGGTAGGTATTTTGGGGTCATTTAATCGTTTATCAAATATTTTGTACGTCTGCTTGTGTTAGACATTGCTGGTCATTGGAGGTTCGCGTCATATATTTGTGCTCTGCTTTCAAAGAGCTTCTCATCTGGCTGAGGCAGTGGGTTAACAGTCATCGGGCAGCGTGAGTAGTACGCTGATGACAGGGCGACAAGGGAGAGAGCAGCTAACCTGAACACCACTGCACCCTTCACTGGTGCCGTGATGCTTGCGTTATCTGAAGAGGTGAGCAGTCTACCCTCTTTTATATTGGTGATAAGGGAGACAGTTCTTTTCTCCATCTGTCTTGCTCTCCCTAAACTTCCTTTAGAAACCCTAGGTAAGATTTCACTTATATAAATATAGCTCCCATTTAGCTACCTACAGAAAAACTCACAAAACTCAACTTCATCTAACTCGATTCCTATAGGAAGGTGATTAAATTTTTTTTAAATATGTATTAAAACAAAAACTACTACTGCAAAAGCCACCTGGCAAGCTGACCTTAGAGCAACTTTATTTTCCTATTCAGAAAACTCTTCAGCTTGTGTTACAGTTGTCACGTTATTGGAATACTCATGTGACTTTAAAATTTGGTTTGACTAAAGATGCAGATAACATCAGCACTTCCCAGGAGGAATGGGATGGGAAGGGGCAAAGAAAGCGTGTGGTGTGTGTTACTGTGGGAAAACTACTAGCATAGAAAGTGACTTGTTGAACCTGTGAATCTGTAAATTGTCAAATTAGCTAGAGTCAGTGGACAGACTTAAGTATCATTTGAAGACTTTTCAAATAAGTGACCAGTGTTTTCCTTTTTAATTTGGAAATTTCAAAACGTATTTAAAGAGCATACTATAATGAGCCTGTAGGTTCCCATCACTGAGCTTCAACAAATATATCAATTCATGACCAGCATTATTTTGTTTATACCTCTACCTTTTCCTCCTTATTTTGAAGCAGTTTCTGACATTTCATCTATCAAAATTGCATTATGTTAAAGGATGAGTTTTTATGACAATCTGTTATGATTTGGTCCCTCCACAAGTGGTAGAGAGAAAAATAAAATCAGTGTTACCACTGTCATTCAAATATGGACATTAGCCATATTTCTGGTTCTTAGTCATTTAGAATCCTGTTCAGTTTAGGACTTACTCTTTGACACACACAGTGCTTGCCATTGTTATTTGGAGACTGTCCAAGTGTGACTAGCCCTGTATGTGGTACATAATTCCTACTTTATAGATGAGGAAACTGAGGCTCAGAGAGGCTGGGAAACTCATTCAGGATCACACAGCTCATAGTGTGATGGAGCTGAAATCGGAATCCTTGAGTAACCCTAGCCTAGAAGTGTTCTTTCTTCTCTTTATGGCAGACCTGACATTGATAAATACTGAAAAGGAAAAACAGATGTCAGCCACTTTAAACTCAAGTTCTCAGTTATGAATGAGTGAAATGTCTACTGTACAGAGTTACTACAGTCTTTTTTCTTGAATCACACCTGTGCAGAGGTTCTCAAAGTGTACTTCACAGACCACAGAGGTTCCATGGGGTCTAAACCATTTTTTATAATAGGACGTCGTAAGCCATTTCCAGTGTGCTGACATTTGCACCAGGGTTGTGAAAGCTACGTTGGGGTAAAACTGCTGGTGCCTTAAGCATAAATCAAGGCAGTGGCACCAAACTATACTGGGAATCACTATATTTTCCACAATCACACGCTTGCAGCGGGGAAAAAAAAAAGCCACTTTTGCTTAATGTCCTTGATGAAACAGTAAAAATGATTAGTTGTAATAAATCTTGATCCTTGAACCCATGTCTTTGTAATATTCTATGTGATGAAATGAAGTTCACATGAAAACAGTTCCACTGCATACTAAACTACAGCGATTATGTGTGTGATTGAGTTGTGAGCTAAAGTAGCCCTTTTTTTGATAGGATACAATTTTTCCATGAAAGAACGAGTGACAGTCTGTGGTTATTTAGACTATGCAGACATTTTCTTGAAAATTAATAAAGTGAGCCTGTCACTTCAAGAAGACAGCTGCCGGTGTTGGTTGCCAATGATAAAATTGGAACTTACAAGCAAAAATTAGAATTTTAAAAAACTTGTTTTGGCACCATCAGTTTGACAGCTTCCCAATAATTAAAGACTTTTGTGATGACATTGATGATTATATTAATAAATGTGGGATTTTTTGGATACTGTATGATGCAATGTGTTGACATTTGGAAGATCTGTATAACTCAATGAAGTGGTATTTTCATAAGAGAATTTTGATTCTCAAAAAGTTGACTTCCACTCTTGGTCTGAATTGACTCCTTTTAGTGTCTTTGCCTTAATTCCAACATCTTTGAAAGACGCTAATATAATTGAGACTATGGAAAGAAAGTTATTTCATTTTGTGAAGAAGTTTGAAGACAAATAGCATTACAATTATGACTCACCTCTGAAAGTTTAATGTTTCAACCTTTGCTTATTATTGTCTTTTTGTGCAGCATGATTAATGCAGTCTGTTTCTTGTGACTGTCACAAGAGCCATGAAATTAGCAACTTTTCCTTGAATGCTTGTGTATATAAGCTTACCATGTAAAAAAATTATACCACTCAAAAAAATAATGAAGTGGTATATTTCAAATGACCAGTGCATGAAGTTACAAATTATGCATGAGTGAAAAGATTCATTAAAAGTATACAAAATAGGGCTTCCCTGGTGGCGCAGTGGTTGAGAGTCCGCCTGCCGATGCAGGGGACACGGGTTCGTGCCCCAGTCCGGGAAGATCCCACATGCCGCAGAGCGGCTGGGCCTGTGAGCCATGGCTGCTGAGCCTGCGCGTCCGGAGCCTGTGCTCCGCGACGGGAGAGGCCACAACAGTGAGAGGCCCGCGTACTGCAAAAAAAAAAAAAAAAAAAAAAGTATACAGAATAGACTAATGAATCTTAATGCAACAGACTCAAAAAGCTTTTCGTTATGGTGTCTGATTCTACCTTTTTGCCTGTCTTTAAGAAACTACCACTTGTTTTATTGTAGTGTCAAAGAAGAGTATCTGCAATTTTCTGTAAAGGGCATTAAAAGACTGCTCCTTTTCCCAAGTCCGTATCTTTTTGAGGCTGCATTTGCTTCATATGCTTCAGCCAAAACACATATAGCATGAGACTGGCTTCAGAAGCAGGAATGAGCATCTGTTTTCTGTTAAGCCAGACAGTAAAAAGATCTGCAGAAATAGAAAATAATGCTTCTCTTCATCACATTTTCTTTTGGTTTGGAAAAGAGTTGTTTCTCATTAAATATTTATGTTAACGTGTAATGTGTTCATTATTATATTTAAGTGAATTAATAAGTATTTTAAATTTTTTTCAGTTTCATTTCTACTGTAGTTAATGTTTGTAGGTATATTCCACATACAAAAAAGTTCTTTGGGGTCCTCAGTAATTTTTTAAGAGTCTAAAGGAGCCCTGACATAAGTTTAAGAACCACTGTTCTAATGCCCTTTCAGAGGAAGGGGTAGAGATAGTGAATGTGAGCGTGCCTGTATCACAGAGGTCACTGTACATACTTTTAAATATCTATTTCTGAATTAATTATACCCTTACTTCCATCAGTATAATCAGTAGTTAGCTATGTTTGTATTATTCATGCTTCCATTTAATAAATACCTGTTGAGAACTCAGTTATCAGAGGTTGGAAGAGAAAGGGGATATACAGAATACATAAATCATGTTTATTCCTATCTCTAAAAGTCGTAAGATGGAGGGAGTTCCCTGGCGGTCCAGTGGTTAGGATTCGGTGCTTTCACTGCCGAGGGCCCAGGTTCAGTCTCTGGTTGGGGAACTAAGCCATGCAGCATGGCCCGCCCCTCCCAAAAGTGGTAAGATGGAGATGTTCCTGTACTAAATTGTCTTATAAGTTTATTGCTCATCTTGCCAGGGTGTGGCTATAAAATAAATTTGTTCTGGTTGTTTATTGCTATGTAACAAACCACCCCAAAACTAAGTGGTTTAAAACAACAGTGTATATAATTCTCTCTCCCAGTGCTGTGGATTGATTGCTTAGCCGAGTGATACTCACTCCAAGTTTCTCACATGCTTGCAGTCAAACAGCAGCTGGGCTGGATATCCAGTGTGACCCAGTCTCCTGGCTGGCAGGTGATGCCAGTTGTCAGCTGGGGGGGTCTGTTTAGACGGCGACTGGAGCACCTCATTTTTCCCATGTGACCTCTCCACAAAGTTTGGTCTTCTCATTGGTTCCCAAGAGGGATGCTCCCAAGAATGAACATCCCAAGAGTGACAGAAACTAAGGTTTCTTATGACCTAGCTCAGCTGTCTCCGAACCTCGCTTTCACCACATTTTATTGGTCCAAAGCGGGTCACAGGACCACCACAGATTGGAGAGGAGGGGACCACAAATGACATAAACTCTGGGAGGCCTGGTTCATTTATGGCCATCTTTGGATACTAGCTGCCACAAGACTGTCATAAATTATTACACAGTGTAGCTGAAGAAATGAATAAGTTTTTTTTTTTTCTTTGCGGTACGCGGGCCTCTCACTGTTGTGGCCTCTCCCGTTGCGGAGCACAGGCTCCCGATGCGCAGGCGGCCATGGCTCACGGGCCTAGCCGCTCAGCGGCATGTGGGATCTTCCCGGACCGGGGCACAAACCAGTGTCCCCTGCATCGGCAGGCGGACTCTCTACCACTGCGCCACCAGGGAAGCCCACGAACAAGTATTTTCATTCTCAAATTCTAGGCTTAAGATAAATGTCTAGATTTCTATTCAAAAGAGAAAATTAAGCTGAACCTGTTCAAATGCTAAGAGTTCTCTCCCCTGACTTTTGCCTGTATTTGGTTTCTTTTGTTCAGAAGGAAATGCCCACTTTGCGTAATGGTGTCTTTACTTATACCAAGTGGGAGGAATTCCTGTCCTGTAAATGCTCGTGGGGCTGCACTTGCTGGTTACTGAGCGGCTGTCGACAGCCAACGCTTGGCTTTGGGCCGAGAAAATGTAGGGCTCTGTTACCCTGTGGCAGCGTGACTGGCCCGAGGGGCACTCCAATGATAGCAGCTGCAGAAGTCCTATATAAGGGAGGTTGAGTGGCAGCATTAAATTTGGAGGGCAGAGCTTGGAGATTGTTCGGAGGTGGAATTTGTACAGCGGTTGCACTGTCTCCAGCCGATTATGTGTTTGCTGTGGCTTTGAGACCTGGCTGAAGGACATCTGATGGGGGGATGCTTTAGCTAAAGCTCCCCTTGGTGGTGCTGTTGCGCTATCAACTTCCAAAGAAAACATCTTTCGGTGCCAGTTTTTTTAAGCAAACATTTTATTGTTCATCTAAGGTGCACCAGGCCCTGTGCTAGGCTTAGGGGAACTAAGACGTGGCTATTGTCCTCATAGTCTAATCCTTGCCATTCACTTTCTTGACATTTTCTGGAAAGTGAAAAAATAATACCTAATTGAATTCAAGCCAGGCCCATAGCTACCTGTAGATGCTCTGAAGGTAGTAACCAATTTGCCTAAAGATGATGTATTCACAAAGTTTAAAAGTTTTTAAGTTAAAAACTTATCAGAGTTTTTAACTCTGATAAGGATATCAGAGTCCTTAACTAAACTTTAAAATGCTTAATTTCACTCTAATAAGAAAAATGCAATTTAAAACTTCACTGAGATTGCCACTTTCCACCCATCAGATTAGAAAATCTGTCTGCATGGTTATGTGGAAACAGACACTGGAGTGTAAATTGGTACAAACTCCTATGAAGAACAATGTGGCAATATGTGAACAAATTCTAAATACATTACCCTGTGACCTAACAGTCATTCCTGCATTTGTGCAAAATGACAATGTACAAGTTTATTTTGGCAGTATGTTTTAATAATACGAAAAGGTTAGAAACAACTCAAGTGTCCATCAGTAGAGACTTATTTCAGTAAATATGGTACACCGATACAGTGGACAGCATGTAGCTTTTAAAAAAAACAACAAAAAAGCAGTAAGGGTACTGATAGGAGGCTTTCCAAGATATATTAAGAGAAAAAGCAAGTCATGGTTTCCTCGCTTTCCTCGGTTTCAGTTACCCGTGGTCAACTATGGGCCGAAAATATTAAATGGAAAATTCCAGAAATAAACAATTTATAAGTTTTAAATTGTGTGCCATTCTTGTGCTGTCCCACCCAGGACATCCCTTTCTCCAGTGTATCACTCAGTAGCCACATTGTGTGTGTGTGCGTGTGTATGTGTGTGTCCACTATGTTGAGAGGATATAGTTCCGTAGCATGACAGCTTCAAAATATCATTGAGTTTATCCAGTAAAATTAATAATGTCACGTATTGGATATTTAAGGTGTTGGCACACATGCATATACGTACACATACAGTGTGTGCCTGAGGGACAGTGCATGATAGTGGTTAGCAGTCACACTGGAGTGAGACCCACCTCTGCCGCTTGCTAGCTGTGTGATCCTGGACAAGTTACCTAACCTTGCTGTGGGTTTCTCTGTAAAATGTGGATTAAAATAATTCCTATCTTATAGCATTGTTGTGAGGATTAAATCAATAAAAATATGAAAACCTTTTAGAACAATGTTTAGCACATTTAACTGTTAGCTAGCCTCTTCTCTCCAAATGTGGGGATAAAATGGCAGACTTGGTTCTCAGTGACTGTTACTGTTCATTATTAATGACCCTCAAAACTCTTCACAAACATTTGTTTATAGCTGGTCCTTTAGGTACTCTCCCCTAAAGTGATCCCTGGGGTCACAAGCAGGAGGCCCTTATGGATAATTTGCATGAAGATACCCAGAATGAGCAGCTGCAGAGGAGTTCTTCACTTCAAGGAGGTGAATCTAGTTATGCTTCCAAATCTCAGGTGTGTCTTACGCATCATTACGTATCAGGGAAAGTTGTTCAGCGTCTTTCTGGGGAGAGCACGTTGAAAGTGGGTGATCCCGGATTCCTCATTCACCTTGCTAGATGATGTGAGCAAAGAGAAGACCTGGTTGGACTAACCTGACTCTGCTTGGTTATGTGCTGTGTTCTCCCACCACCTCAGAGGCTACGTAGTTGCCTTTTGGGGCAGTCAGTTCACATTTTCCCATCTCCTTAGATTACTATTTTTAAGTTTTTATGTTCTTTCTTATTTATTGTTAATTAGCTTCTAGAATTCATCCCTGCCTATTTTCCTTCCTAAGTCACACCATTTATAAAGCAGTTTCTTCTTTCCACATATTGGTTCTCTTGAAGCGGGATATACTTGATCACATTGAAGTAGTTTTGAAATACAGATAACGTGACTGAGAATGGCTGTTGATATATATTTTTTTCATTTATGTATTAATGGATATTTCACAGACCACCCTCATAGAAAGGAGAAACTGGAAGTCCTTTCTGATAGGTTTTAAAAGAAGGTTTTAATTTTTAGATTATCTAAAAGTGACAACTGAAATGTAAATAAAGCATTCCACAACCAAAAAAATTTTTAACTAAATTTTCAAGTCTTTTACACAGATTCTGTTTTCCTCATGTCTAGAATCAAACGTTTCATGTTAAGATTGAATTAACTTAAACAGATTTGGTTTGCAGAAGTCTTTGCTTCCTTATGAAGAAAAATAGTGTGAAGGTTTTATAGTAGTATGTGTTTTTTATATTACAGTTATGAAATGGAGTATTTTGTGATAATTAAAAGATTTAGGTATCTTTTTCAAGCCATAGATATTTTTTTTCCTTTCACAGTGATATATAGTACTTACTTGAAATTGTGTTTTTCTTTCCTACCAAACTGTTTGTATCTATTTTGCTCCTGTATACTGTATCCATAAGTAGTTACTAATCCTGACTGGTCTAGACATTGATAGCAATGTAATTTTATGCCATTTTGTCCAGACTTTCTTAAAATTGGATCATATACTAAGTGTTATGAAGTTTGAAGCAATGATATATCCGTTACAAATAAAAAAGTGAAAATAAACCTCACTGAGGACTGTCTAACTATTAGCATTGCCTATATAAAGTGTTCACAGCTTGAGATAGTGTATTTCCCTTTAGCCTCTTCCACTTTGTAGCAGTTGATAATCATGCTGTGCTAGGTTGAAAGGATTTCGTCAAGTATATCAGTCAAATTTAGGTTCAACTGTGAGTAACTGAAAAACTGACAATCCTAGTAGTTTAAAGAAGAAAGAATTTTATTTTTCTCCAGGTAAAAGTCCAAAGCAGACCTTCAGGGCTGATAAGGAGGCTCTACTACAGGAAGTCTGTATGAGTTTCCTTTATCTGCTGTAACAAATCACCACAAACTTAACTCCCGAAGACAGCACAAATGTATTATCTCACAGTTCTGTGGGTCAGAAGTCCGGCTTGGCTCAGCTGGTGACTCTGCTCCGGATTCCACAAGGCCTAAGTCAAGTTGTTGGTCTGCTGGCCTGACCAGCAGCCTTCTCCTGAGAAGGAGGCTCTGGGAGAATCTGCTTCTAGATTCCAGGTTGTTGGCAAAACTGGTTCCTTATGATGGTAGAACTGAGGTTCCCATTTCCTTGTTGATACTCAGCTAGGAGCTGCACTTAGCTCCAGTAGCTTCTCTCTGGTTCTTGTACATGGGCCCCTGCATCTCAGAGCCTAATGGCACATCAGATGGCTCACATGCTTGAGATCTCTTTTATTCTTTTGCCACATCCCCCTGACTCTAGCCAGAGAAAGTTCATTGCTTTTAAGGTCTCATGTGATTAGATTGGGCATATTGGATGGTCTGGGATAATCTCCCTATTTTAAGATCTGTAGTCTTAATTACATCTGCACATTCCCCTTTGACTTATAACATATACACAGGTCCCAGGGATTAGGGCATGAGCATCTTGGGTAAATTCCTTTCATTGTACCTCCACCATCCCTAGGGTCTGATCTTCCTTCTTATGGTCCCAGTCAGCATCTGAGTTTAAGCCACAGAACAGAGGAGGAGACAAAGAATAAAAGGTGAGGCAAGGCACCAGGTGACTCTTAAGGAAGGTTCCCAGAAGCTGCCTCAGTATCTAGTAAGCCAGAACTTAGTCACTTGACCACATGGGCAGCAGTGGAAGCTGAGAAGTGTAGTTTTCATTCACTGCAGCCATGTGCTCTGCTAAAAGAATCTTTTGCTATAGAAGGGAAAAAGTGGACCACTGGGGAACAACCAACAGTTACATTTTTCCAATTACTGGAAAACAAGGAACTAGAGGGGATTATAGTAGCACAACTACCATGTTTAAGAGTGGGGCAACAGTGGCTTCCTGGGTGAGTTAAAGGCCCTTAGGGGCAGATTGAAGCAAAATCCTTAAATAAGCAGTGTAACTTGACACCAGAGCACCAAGTTTCGATACCTGGAAGAGCATCTAGCCTGGATTTATTTGTCTGTTCTTGTGTACCAGGCACAGTGCTTTTACAGATTGAGTTTTAGTAAGTCCTTTTGGAATAAATAAAAAATGTTAGTACTCATGTGGCACTTGGAGTAAGATTGTTTCATAAAGCTACAGCGAATCCAGCTGTTCTGTGAAAATACATTCTAGAAATCCCCTCAGTATATCACCCATCCGTCCATTTCTGCATTATGTAGTCCTTAATTCCTACAACATTTAAGTATCTTATCTACTGAAAAAAAAATGTGAAAGTGTAGTTTAGGAATAAGAAATTCAGTTTCAATTCAATAGAATTTGTATAAGGCCAACTGTAAAATAGTTGCTCAGAGTGCTGTAGGAACATAGAAGGAAGGGGAGAGTAATTCTAACCTAGGATAAAATGGAAGACTCCATGAAGTACCTGACAGTTAATTGCAAAAGTATGAATAATATTTCTACAGGTAAAGGCAGGGAAACAGGAAATTCATATGTGTAACTAAAAAATATCAATGGGCTGTGACAAGGAAGAAGAATTCCGGGAAGTATTTAGAACTGCCTGTTATTATAGAAGAATTACTTGTTTTTTTATTTTGTATCAATGAATATTTACTTCGGAACTTTTCTGGTCTGCAACCTCTAGTCCTTTTCCTGTTAGCAGAAGTAAAATCAGATACAGACACTATTTTAGGAGCCATGTTGACGTGGCCCTCTTCAAAACTAGCCAGTACTGTAAGCTGCACTTGGACTTTGACTAAGGTTCTGCTGGTAATTTTTCAGCTCTAGATGTGCTACTACCATACGAGGCTTTTTAATGGCTGTTTAATGTCATTATCTTTGGATCTAGACTGCCACTAATTCAAAGGAACTGGACACAAATAAATTCACCCCACCCTGCTCTGTTTTGCAAAGTGGGCATGCTGATGCTAATAACTAGAAGGGGTGTGGTAGCTTTCATACATTTCAGTATCTTTCACATTGAACGGTGTAGCAATGACCTACATTTCAGCTTGACCTGGGAAAAGGCTAAGATAACTTAAGCTATTCAACAGTGGCTACATACCTTTGGAGGCAGCATAGACGAGATTGATGGAAAGTAAAGAACAGCAAGGTCCCTCTCAAATCCAAGATGCTATGGTTCTGCTTTCGTGTTTTATTCACCTGTAGATCTCACGTTTTCCTTGGTGGTGGCCACATGAGCCACCAGGGCTCTCATGCCGCCCTACTCATCCCAGAGCAGCAGTGCTCTACTAGTGTCTGTGTTCCTTGTTACACTTTCACACCAGATTTTGTTTGAAGAAAGGGTTTCCATTGCTTTAAATACGTGCATGCATACATACCTCCATGAATAAATAACTAAGGTGAAAATGAGAAAACACTTCTTTAAATGAGGTAATGAGGTTGATCTTAAGGTTCCTCGAACTTCTCAGAAGGCAGTATGTTATTCTAACATATGATATCCATCTAAAAGATCTACAAAATGAATATCATGCTGTAGAATAATAGCATTTTTTAAGTACCATTAGTGAAGTCAATGTTTTTTTAAAATAAATAATGGGTTTATTTGGTAATTTAAACTCTGCATTTTCTTATATACTTATAATTTAGAAACATTCTGTTTTGTCTTTTATTTCTACCTATAGGTTATTGAGTTTTTCTACTTGGCTCTATCATTTACTCTCTCTTGTTCTCTGCCTTCCATAGAATTTTATCTATTAAAAGATAGAATGTAGATCCTTACGGAGAAAATCTGTTTTCTTAATTATAAGGCATATATCCCAGACTACCAAACCAAATATACTGGGTGTTTTGAATTAAATATTTAGTGTTTTATTGACTGTTTCCTCTGACTTCCATTAAGACCTCCAGAAATAATTCTTCTCTAATAAGCCTTTTGTTTGTTTTGGACCAATATGCAGATTGGTATGGAATGAACCATTGCTGTAATACTTAGTGTGTGGTAAGCTTTTCTTGATAACATATCTAACTTCAGTATAGTTCATTTTTGGTGAGATGTTCAGTTTCTGTCACAGTAGGAAACACTTGGTTTTTGTTCTCAGGAGACAGTAGTACTTATTTGGGAATAGTTAAGAAGTTTTTGATGATGCATGGAATAAGAACTTTAAGAGTGTGCAGAGATTAAAAAGGGCTTGACATTAAAGGTTTTTACCAAGACAAATGGTCTGTGCTTGAACAGGATATACAGAACTGAGCTTGGAATCTATAACCTAATATTCTTCTTCCCTTGAATACATTTGGTATGTCTGACTAGCAAAGGCTAATATTTCACCATAGATGATTGTTGTTTTTTAGGACAGTTTTAAAAATTGCTTTATTATTACAGAAAATTTCTCCTTTTTTGTGTATAGCTTTTTGAGTTGACAAACACATATAGTCATGTATCTACCACCATGATCAAGATAAAGAAAAGTTTTATCTCCCTAGAGATTCCCCTGTACGAGTCTATAGTCATACCCTTCCCGTCACCGAAGCCTTATCCTGTTCCCCTGTAAGTGAAATCATATGATATGTTTTGAGTCTGGCAGTTCGTCCATGTTGTTGTATCATTCCTTTTTATTACTGAGTAGTATTTCATTGTATGGATACTACAGTTTATCCATTTTTCAGTTGAAGGACATTTGGATTGTTTTCATTTGGGGGCATTTATGCATGAAGCTGCTACAGATATTTGTGTGGAGAATTTTGTGGGAATGTGAGTTTTCATTTCTCTTGGGTAAGTGCCTAAGAATGGCGTCTTTGGGTTATATAGTAAGTGTATATTTAAGTTTATGAGAAACTGCCAAACTCTTGTCCAAAGTGACTGTACCAGTTTGCATTCCTACTAGCAGTGTGTGAGTGTTCATTTTCACCGAATAGCTAATAATGTCTTTTTGTAAAAGCCATTCTGATAAATACATAGTGGTATCTCATTGTGCTTTTAATTTGCATTTCCCTGATGATGGAGCAGCTTTATGTTCATATAATTCATATAACCTCTTTATATTCATGTATTCCTGTAACTCATATTCATATATCTTCTTTGCTGAAATGTCTGTTCATACCTTTTGTCCTTTTTATATTGGGTTGTTTGGCTTTTTAATTTTGACTTTTGAGAGTTCTTAATATGTTTTAGATATAAAACTCACAGGTGTATGTTTTGCAAATATTCATCTACAGGTCAGTGGGTTGTCTTTTCCCTTAATAGCATCTTTCAAATAGCAGAATTTTTTTATTTTGATGATGTGATGATGCATATTCTCGTTATTGCCAGTTGAATGGACACATCTCACCCACTGTATTAGTTTCCTAAGGCTGCTGTAACAAAGTACCAGAAATTGGGAGCTTAAAACAACAGAAGTGTATCATCTCACAGTGGTGGAGGCTAAAAATCTGAAACCAAGATGTCAGCAAGGCCATGTTTCCTCTGAAACTTGAAGGGTAGAATGCTTCCTTTTCTCTTCTAGCTTCTGCTGTTTGCTGGCATTCCTTGACAGTATTTAGCTTATAGATGCATCACTTCAGTCTCTGCTTCTGTCATCAAATGGCCATCTTCTCCCTGTATGTTTCTGTCTCTCTTCTGTCTTCTCTTCTTACAAGGACACCAGTCATATTAGATTAAGTGCCCACCCTTCTTCAGTATAACCTCATCTTAACTAATTATGTCTGCAAAACTCCATATCCAAATAAGCGACATGTGGAAGTACCAGGAAGTACCAGGGACTAGGACTTAAACATGTATTTGGGGATGATACAATTCAATCCATGATACCTACGTTATATTTTTCTCCTGATACTTAATTCTTTATAGTCTACGATCTTCTCTTTTGTCCTGTTCGTAACCTCTTATTGTCATAGATTTATTATTTTGTCAATTAGTAAATATATGGAATTGTGATACATCTTAGGTAATTTTTTTTTGTCATTTAATTTTTACGCTGTTTATACCTTGAATCTTCAGCTACACTATAAACTGCCTGATGGGTAACCGTTGGTTAATTTTCTTATAGATTACATACCAAAGAGAGATGAGAAGAGTCAAAGAACTAATAACTATTTATTCAGATGCTAGATAAATAAGCACCTATGTCACTTGCATCATGATATAGATCTTTCTTGTACCCTGTTTTCTCCTTCTGTGATGTCATAAAAACAAAGTACTTTGGTCTGTCTTTCCATAGTAAGCTTTTTTTTTAATTGAAATATAGTCGATTTACATTCTTGTGTTACTTTCAGCTGTACAGCAAAGTGATTCAGTTATTTTTATATATATATATATATTCTCTTTTTACATTCTCTTCCATTATAGGTTATTACCAGATATTGAGTATAGGTCCCTGTGCTATAGAGTAGGTCCTTGTTGTTGTTGTTGTTGTTTTGTTTTTTTTTTTTGCGGTACGCGGGCCTCTCACTGTTGTGGCCTTTCCCGTTGTGGAGCACAGGCTCCGGACGTGCAGGCTCAGTGGCCATGGCTCATGGGCCTAGCCGCTCCACGGCATGTGGGATCTTCCCGGACCGGGGCACGAACCCGTGTCCCCTGCATCGGCAGGTGGACTCTCAACCACTGCGCCACCAGGGAAGCCCCTGTTTATCTATTTTATATATAGAAGTGTGTATATTTTAATTGCAAACTCCTAATTTATCCCACCCTCCTCCACTCTCCCCTTTGGTAACCATAAGTTTGTTTTCTATGTCTGTGAGTCTATTTCTGTTTTGTAAATAAGCTCATTTGTATCTTTTCTTTTTTTTTTAGATTCCACCTATAAGCTATGTATGATGTTTGTCTTTCTCTGTCTGACTTACTTCACTTAGTATGATAATCTCTAGGTCCATCCATGTTGCTGCAAATCATAGTAAGCGTTTTCCTTCCTTTTTTGATCTCTTTCATCCCACCTTGGCCATTTCCTGTATCCAACAGTTACAACTTTTGTCTTAAAAAAAGCATGTGAAGCCTTTTATAAGGCACTTAGCTCTAGAAGTTGGTAGATTGTTGCAAATTTTGATCCAAAATAATGTAAAGTAATTCACAGAATGAATAGAGTGATAGCTAGTAAGGTCTTCAGAACTATTTCAGGATGGCCAGCTCTGAAGTTAATCATCTTGATCCAGTACTTTACTCCATGGAAAGAAAATTAGAAGTTTTTGTTTGTTTGGGGAGGGTGGAAGTGATTAAAACGGTTGAATTTTTTGCACTTCTGCCGTGTGGACAAATCATGGGATTCTTTTAAAATTTTAAAAACTTAGAAGTTAGGGCCTTAGAGAGAAATTATTGTGTAAGTTCCTGTTGCTAGTGATTTATAGACCTTTGCTCACTCCTAAGGAAGGAAGGAATTTTATGTTTATGGTTATGACTCTGAATCCCAGCCCAGCATACAGCGTGATTGTCAGTGTAGTATAAAATGCACAGAGACCCTCATAAGCAGAGTGACTTGTGGATCGTTGAATATGGAACATTAATTGTTGTCAGTTTTCCTCTAGTGAATCAGTAAATATTGTGCTTTCTTAACACCAGGCATTGCGCTGGGTGCTAGGGAAACAGAAATTCAGGATCTGCCCTCAAAGAGGTTAGGGTTGAGAGAGAAGATAGATACGAAGACAGTTACAAATGCATTTTGTTAAGTTGTGTATTGGCAGTAAGCACAAGGCAAAATGGGAACCTAGAACGGAAAGCACCAGAATGTGCCTGAGGCAGTCAGGGAAAGCCTCACGGGAGAGTCACACTTACAGAATGGAGGAAGAGGAGTTTGCCAAAAGGACAAGGAGATGGAATGAGCATCTCCAGATAGTTGGCAGCAGGTGCAAAGACCCAGAGGCAAAAGAACACATGCCTGTCTTTTCCCCCAGGAATAGGTGTCCTGGCGTGTCTGTCAGGTACTGTGGCAGTAAGGCTAATACTTCATTTAGGCTGATGAGAGCATTGAGCTGGTGAGACCAAGATCAAGCTTTTCATCTCCACCCACCTATGCCAGTGAGCTTCTTCAATTTCATGATGACCACATTGCTGTAACAGACCACTCCCGTGATCCTTGCCTGCCAGCTCACAGATGTGGGTATGGTGTGTGTCACCACACCCATGTGGGTGAAAGGTTGAGGGAATGTGGCTCTTCCAGTGTATATCCATGAGCACACTGAAAGATGACTCCAAAATGGTCTTCTGATGGGTTATTAGCATAATTTCTATATGTGAAGATTTGTTCTTATTTTTAATGACCTCAATAGATTTCCAACTCTTGATTGTATAGCATTTTATCTTGTGTGTATTTTTCTAGCTCTGCTGTAGAAAGGATGTGACATATTTAATCAGTCTTAACAGAATTGGCCTTTGTTTCATGGCTCCAGATGATCTAACTTCACTGATCTAATACTTACGGCATATATGTTGAGAGTTAAGACTCAGAACTCAGATTTTTCAGAATAATTTTACAATAGCTGTAAATCTTTCTGTGCCTTTTTGTCAAGAGAGTGTTTGTAAAATATAATGACCATAGAAGTGAACAAGCTTTTTGATGGTCATAAAATGTGCTGAATATGCTATTTTATACCTATTTCATTGTGAACCCAGTCTTTCTATTACATTCTTAGTGTTTATACCCCAGATTACTTAGTGTAGACAGATGTGTGTGGACTGAGGGACACTTTTGAATCTAGTATATAGTCATTATGAATGTCCCCTGAAGACTAGATTTTTGAAAACAAGTCTTTTAATTTCTCAAGATGATATGTAAAGATAAATTTTTAAAGTTTCAGGCTAAGTTCTCTGTCTTTAATAGCTATTTCTGTAATGAGCATGTGCTTTAGGTCTTCCTTTCCTTCAATCAGCTCCACCCCCACTGGAACCAATTTGGAATCTGTGGGTGTCATTGCTTTAACGTGTGCTCTGTCAATCTACCACTTCCCTCAACACAAGGAAGGAACATAATGACATATAGAAATGTTTCTTTCAAAATATAAATTGTAAAGAAATCCAATCAAGAAATTGTTTTCAAGTAAATTTTCTTTCCTTATGAAATTTCCATCAGTGTTCCCTTCCTCCTAACTCTTAAGTTCGTGGGAAGAAAGTGTTAGGAACTTGAAATGAATGTCGGCATTTGTAGATTTTTTTAGACCTTGTTATTAGACCACAAGTAGGGTAGAGAACAGCACACTATTAACACGTTGAAATACAACTTCAGGCCATATAGGATAACTGTGCATTGTTGGGAACAAGCCAGCTCCACATTGCTGCATGGCCATATTGGATACTTGTAGGAGCAAACGTCTATAATGGAGAGCCACGGCGACATTCTTTTTAAATGGTTGCCTTGTCCACAGTCAAAAGACTTTTTTAAAATACATATGCCATGTAAAAAGGAATGCCGGTAATAAACTGATTTGTTTATCCACACCTGTAAATATAGATTGTCACATCATCTTTAATACAAGGGACGATGTTATACTTCATGAGTACCGTGTAAGTTTCCATCTGCTTAATCTAATATTTTTAGATATTTGGTACATATGACACATAATGTTTACAAAACTTAAAAATATATATTTTCAAGTGCCTTATCCCCTTTGCTTTTATAGTATATGGAAATCAGTGCTTTTAACTACTTTGTTTTCTATAAAAAGGAGAATGAGATTCTGTAAGCTGTAATCAAAGGCAAAGTTGAGATTCTCAGAAACATTCTTGGAAATAAAGTTTGCCCCTAAAAGTTAGTATGATTAATCCTATAGACACTACCAAATATATATCTGATTATAACAAATATTTTAAAATCAGCAAGCAAGTGCATTTACAAAGACATCATGAAATTGCCATCTAAAATGTTTGCCTATTTTTTTTTTACTGCTTCCTGCTACCGTTTTTTAAATTGAAATGTAGTTGATGTACAGTATTATATGTTACAGGTGTACAGTATAGTGACTCACAATTTTTAAAGGTTATACTCCATTTATAGTTATTATAAAATATTTGCTATATTCCCTGTGTTATACAATATATCCTTGTAGCTTATTTTATAGACAGTAGTTTTTACTCTTAATCCCTTACCTCTGTATTGCCCCTCCCCCCTTTCCTCTTCCCACTGGTAACCGCTAGTTTGTTCTCCATATCTGTGAGTCTGTTTCTTTTTTGGTTATATTCACTAGTTTGTTGTATTTTTTAGAGTCCACATATAACTGATATCATGCAGTATTTGTCTTTCTCTGTCTGACTTATTTTGCTTAGCATAATACCCTCCAAGTCCATCCATGTTGATGCAAATGGCAAAACTTTTATTATTTTTTATGGCTGAGTAGTATTCCATTGCACACGTGTGTGTGTGTGTGTGTGTGTGTGTGTGTGTGTGTGTGTGTACCACATCTTTTTTTTTACATCTTTATTGGAGTATAATTGCTTTACAATGGTGTGTTAGTTTCTGCTGTATAACGAAGTGAATCAGCTATACATATACGTATATCCCCATATCTCTTCCCTCTTGCGTCTCCCTCCCCCCCTCCCTGTCCCACCCCTCTAGGTGGACACAAAGCACCAAGCTGATCTCCCTGTGCTATGCGGCTGCTTCCCACTAGCTATCTATTTTACATTTGGTAGTGTATATATGTCCATGCCACTCTTTCACTTCATCCCAGCTTACCCTTCCCCCTCCCTGTGTCCTCAAGTCCATTCTCTACATCTGCGTCTTTATTCTTGTCCTGCCCCTAGGTTCTTCAGAACCTTTTTTTTTTTTTTTTAGATTCCATATATATGTGTTAGCATACGATATTTGTTTTTCTCTTTCTGACTTAACTTCACTCTGTATGACAGTCTCTAGGTCCACCCACCTCACTACAAATAACTCAATTTCATTTCTTTTTATGGCTGAGTAATATTCCATTGTATATATGTACCACATCTTCTTTATCCATTCATCTGTTGATGGATACTTAGGTTGCTTCCATATCTTGGCAATTGTAAGTAATGCTGCTGTGAACATTGGGATGCATGTATCTTTTTACGTTCGTGTTTTTGGGGTTTTTTTACATATATACTCAGGAATGGAATTGCTCGGTCATATGGTGGTTCTATTTTTAGTTTTTTGAGAAACCTCCATACTGTTTTCCACAGTGGCTGCACCAATTTACATACTCACAAACAATGTAGGAGGGTTCCCTTTTCTCCACATCCTCACCAGCACTTGTTATTTGTGTTCTTTTTGACGATAGCCATTCTGACAGGTGTGAGGTGATATCTCATTGTGGTTTTGATTTGCATTTCCCTGATAATTAGCAATGTTGAGCATCTTTTCATGTGTCTGTTGGCCATCTGAATGTCCTCTATTTTTTTGGATCTGTCTCCTAAAGCAAAGGAAATAAAAGCAAAAATAAACAAATGAGACCTAATTAAACTTAAAAGTTTTTGCACAGCAAAGGAAACCATCAACAAAATGAAAAGACAGCCTACTGAATGGGAGAAAATATTTGCAAATGATATAACCAATAGGGGGTTAGTATTCAAAATATATAAACAGCTCAAATAACTCGACATAAAAAAAACAAACAATCCAATTAAAAAATGGGTAGAAGACCTGAAATATTTGCTTATTTTTAAAATTTCTAAAAATGTTCACGTTGTAGGTCTTCATTGATGCATTTATATCCCAAAATAAGTAGCTAATTTAGGACGAAAGTGCTTATTAGAAGATTTTTAAATCAGAGAATTTAATTAAATTTCAAGTATCAATGATAGTATAAATTCTAACTGATTAAAATGTTGTGTTACACTGCAAATCCCGGGGATTTTCTTATTTTGAATTTCTTCAGCAAATGAGAATAAAACAAGTCACAGAAAAGAAGTTTATATCATACTGTTATATTGTTGTTGAAGAGGTCCTTTTTTTTATTATTATTACAATCTCTTTTACTTTCTAGACCTGGCAGTGGGATATTAGGTCATTTCATCCCTTCTGAGCTAGTACTAGATTGTTCCTTTCAATGTATTTTCCAGTGTTTGGGCCAGTTTGTTAATCCTTCATACTAGAGATTCCCAGGATCTTCATTGCTGGCAATAGATTTCGCTCCAGGAAAAATGGCTTCTGCTGCCAGGGAGTTAAATGATTCAAGGGCTGTGCTTCCACCACTGCTGTGTAGTTTCCTGACACTTGTCCCAGGTTTTATTTTGCTTAATTTTTTGGATATCCTTAGATATCCACACTGTATTGTAAGTTTTATCCTATGTAAAATTATGTGTGTGAGAGCTATTTTTTAAATTTTTTGGTTTGCAAAAATCACCCCTGGCAACTTAATGGTATTTAATGCACTTAAATGAGCTAATCAGTGGTATTAAACAGAAGTCTTATATCCAGAGTTATGTTTTAATGAATGGTGTTTTTTTATGTTGCTAACAAAAGGGACTGTTGGTCACCAATGACTTCCATATTGCTAAGTCGAGGAGACATTTTCTGTCTTATTTGTCCTCTCAGTTGCATTTGACACTTTTAACTACTCTTTCCTTAAGATAGTCTCTACTTGGTTTCCTTATCTTCCATCTGGGTTGATTGGTTTGTTTGTTTTTGCCACTCCTCAAAATTCTGTGGATGTTTGTCTTCCTCTAGTCTAGCTTTAACGTGATCTTATTACACTATTAAATGTTGGCATTTAATACATAAATCCTAGATCCCCTTCCCTCTACTCCTTTGGTAGGTGATCTCAGCCGCTGCCACTTACGTGTGGATGACTCCGAAACGCATATCTCCTGGCTAGACCTGTCCTCAGACCTCTGAAACCTTTTGGTCCAATCAGATACGTGGTATCATCTTTCAAGTTTCTCAGAGTCATCTCAAACACAGCACGTCCAAAATGTAAATCTTGCCCTTCCCCAGCGCTCCCCAGTCCTCTTTCTTGTTCCCTGCCTCAGTGAATGACATCACCTTTTATGTGAGCCTGAAAGCTGGAAGTTATTTTTTGACACTCCCTTTCTCTTACCTGCCACATCCAATCGAGTAGCAAGCCTTGTTAGTAACTGTCTCAAATCCATTCGCTTCTCTCCTTTGCTCCATTGCCTTAGTTCCCTACAGTAACTTCCGAACTGGTCTGTTACCAACTCTTCCCTCAACTGTCTGCAGCCAGACTGATCCTTTCAAAATGCAAATCTTATCTTGTAACTCTTCTGCTTAATAGACTTCAGTTGCTTGCCATTGTTCTTAGGATAAAGACAAAACTCCTGGGTAGTCTGGCCCCATTTACCTCTCTTCTCCCACAAGGTCAGCTCCTGCCACACTGTCTTTTACTTGCATAGGATACGTGTTCCCTTTGTTCTGACTTTCACCATTGTTCATACATGTGATGGCTTCATCTCTTGATGATTGACCAAATTAGTTGTTTCATTATAGGCTGCCAGAAGGAAAAGTTTTAATTATAATAGTACATGCATATTTTTAGGTAGGATTCTTTTCCAGTTAGGTTTAGTTAGAAAGACAGGATTAATGCTTAATTAATTCTTTCCCTTTAAGTGCCCTTGTTACCTCCAGTCATAACTAATGCATTTTTGTTTCTTGTTTGTTTTATTTTATTATGATCTCCTTGATCTCTGTCTCTCTCTATATATACATATACAATATGTTTCAGTGTATATATATTGCGTGTGTGTGTGTGTGTAATGTGTTTCAATCACTTGCAGAGTAATTTTTCTGATATCTTATTGTGCCATCTTTGGCCAATGGCAGACCTCGTATGATATTGTCTCTGTGTCCTTTTGATAGGATCCCATTTGTCTTTGATAGTTTTCTTGCTTCCTTGCTCTTAGGCCAATAAGATGTCTCAGGCCATCTTGCACCTTTCCTGTCTCAGACGTAGAAACAGCCATTCTTCTAAGGACTCTGGTTTCTTTTAGCGGGAATGATACTTAGAAACCACAATCTGGCTCGTGGGTGATAGGGGTGCTAATTGCTAAGGAGACTGTCACTTCTTACAGCTCTCTTTAGTGGACAAAGCTAGGAAAATATAAATTCTTGAAAAGGAAAAAGTTTATAGTGTTCTGATTCAAATTTAAGATTATTTAACATAAATTCTGATTTGATTGTTTGAACAGCATTAATATATTTTTCCTCTTTATCCTACTAAATATGTCTCTATATGTCTGTGTGTCTCTCTCATGTCTGTCTGTCTCTCTCTGTGTATATATGTACGTATATTTGTTTCAAAATAATGTTAATATTACTACTGTCAGTGAATGAAGTTTAGGATTTTTGGTGTCTCTTTGTCCTTAGAGTATATCCCACTGAGTATGTAGGATCAATTCTACATTTTAAAGTTATACAAAATTATTATTTGTGTAGTTTTATCATCACTTGATATACAGTTAAATTCATTTCAGTTCTCAGTTTGAGGGAATTTTTTCTTTTTGATTTGATTTTAGTTTTTGAAATTATTTTGAGCTTTTACTGATAGAATATAATTTTCTCATCACTGCCCGAAACACAACACATCTAAGTGATGAGTTCGCTTACGTTGCGGTATTTTAAGAACAACCAGTGGTGTTCTGAGCAGTGGGGATGTCAGTGGCTTAGGCAATAAGGGAGTGTATTGTCTATGCCCGTAAAGGATTTTAAAACCACAGTAAGACCAGCTAAAAGTTGGTCTCCGTTTTATTATCGATTGTAAATACTGTCAGTGAGAAAATACTCCTCTTTGCCTTTCTTACATTGCTTACATTAATTCACATTAATCAATGTGAATGTCCAAAGAAGAGTAATAAGACTGATGAAGGATTTAGAAACTGTAGTTCTTGAAAGATAGAGGAACAGATGTTTAGTATCAATGAGAGAAGAAGAAATTAAGGGGTTCACAATTTCTTTATACAGTCAAAAGCTATTACGTAGAGAAAAAAGTTAGACTTTGTGTATCTAATTCCAGATGTCATAACTAGGTAGGAATTTAACTTACTTTAAGGAACAGTTTTCTAATTGTTACACTTATCTGTGGAATGGGGCTGTCTGTCAAATTAGAGAGTTCCCTTTTGCTTGAAGATGTATATAGTAAGAGCAATATGAACAACCTGCAGGAGTGCTTAGAAGGACATTCTGTTGTGGGTAGAAGATTGGATAAAACGACCGCTCGGCTCTTCCCAGCCCTGTGACTATGAAATCACAGATCCGCATCATCAGGCGTCCTCATTTTTCCAGTCCCATCCACTGAAAAAACTCATTATCTTGTTCATGTCTGAGCCCTATTCAGATTTATTAATATCTCTTTCAGTTGAAATATCAAATGTTTTTATTCAGCTATGGAGTAAAGAATGTAAGTTAGCTCATAATATTATGAAATACTCGAGAAGTTGAAATTGTAGTTCTCTTAGGCATTCATTTCTCAGCTCAGATGTCATTCCATTGGTGAAACCTTTCTGAACAACACAAGTTAGCCCCTCTGGCCCCTCTCCCACCACCCTTGTTCATATTTTCTTTATTTCATTAACTGAAATTTTCTTGTTATTTTTTTTTTACTCAATTGTTCTCAGTCTTCCTTCCTATTCAAATGTATGTTCTGTGAGATCAGAGCCCATGTGCATAAAACGTCCATATTCCTGTATTCTTGCCATCCCCATCAGCTTTTTTTAAAAAACACGTCTTCCAGTTTGATAGCCAAAAATTGGTGCTTCATTCTTGAAATTTTGTTTTTTTAATCACTAGTGAGAGTAAATTGTTTTCAAATGTTTATTGCTTGTATATTTTATGAATTACCAGCATATGCACTTTGTTCATTTATCAGTTGTGTTTTTCATCTTTCATTTATTGATTTTAAAGAGTTCTTTATAGACACAAGGAAAAATTGACTGTCTTATGTTATAAATATATGTGTTACCTTTTAATTTTAGTGATTGTTTTGACATTTTAAATGTTTATAAAGTAACATCAATAATCCTTTTTCTTATGGCCACATCTCCCACTTCCCTCTTTTATTCTTCTGGTCCTTTGGTGGATTTTGTTTGATTTGCTATGTAAGAAATATGTCTGTTTGGGGTTTTTTTGGGTTTTTTTGTTTCAAATATGTTACTGGTTTTTCCAGACACATATCAAAAAAAAATCCCTCTCCCTTACAAAGTTTAAATGCAACCCTTAGCACATACTAGATTCTGTTTTTTTGGTTTTCTTAGCTGTCATATTGATTCACATGTCTGTTTTTCTTCTAGCACTTTTCTTTCCACTTTTATTATTATACACTTATGTATTTGAATAGCATAAGGTTAAATCCCTCCTAATTACTATTCTTTTTCAGAGTTTTCTTGGCTCTTTTACCTATTTCTTCTTCTACACAGGAGCTCAGTACTTGTAGTTCATAAATCTGGGACATAGGGACCATATGAATGGGCTTCAGGCATTCCATGAAGATCTTGAAATTTTATATAAAATTTTGTGTGTATGTGACTTGCTGCATTTTCCTGTAAGGGGATCCATATCTTTTATTGGCTTTTAAGATGAACACTTAAATAAAAGAAATTTAGGAATCACTGTAAGAGAGTTACACTGTCAAAATTAAACATTCCTATTGCGATTTTTAATCTGTGGAGGATAATGGCATTCTTTGTATTTTGTTTTCCCATGCAGAAGCATACTGGTGTGTCTTCATTTATTGAAGACTTCTTTTATGCACAATAGTAAATTTTTGTAATTTTCTTCATATTGGTCCTAAACATTTATTATTAATTTAGTTTTCTTGGTATTTTAAACCTACGGGTGAATCTGCTGACAAGCTTTTTCAAAAGAAAGGAAGGGAGGCAGGGAGAAACAAAAGTGGAGATTGGAAAGGGATACACAGAATATTCTAGGTAGTCCATAAAGTTTAACCTGCCCCTGGCAACCTCATTTTTATGTTGTGATTTTATTGTCAAAGTATTGTAAAATACATTATTAGAAAGCCTGACCCTAGGTTCTTTTTAGAGCGTCACTCTTTTTGCTTGTGGTTTTGGGGATCTTTTACAGACTTAAATGTTGTTCTAGGACAGAAATTTTCCTATTTTACTTTGGTGAGGCATAACCATATCAAGTAACATTTCAGAACTATACATTGCATAATCTTGGACATTTTCATGTAAGAAGGCACTAAAGAGAATTTATTTTTTATGAAAGTGCAGCTCTTAAGTAACAGTGACTGTTTTTTATGGGATAGCTCCAGACCACATTTGCTTACTTCCCACACTCTAGTTTTTCTGATGTCCTAAGCTTTAAGCATAGAGGTCAGGATGACATTTGAGGGCTCTAGGTTTGCGTTCCATAACCTTAAAATGGATGTTATTCACTATATCAAAAAGGCTAGTTTGGTTTTCTTTATTTCCTAGATTAAAAATAAATAAGTTTTTTGATGTTATAATATTGTATTTGTTTTTAAAAACCTTTTAAATTGCAGACTTGGAAAGATCATATAAAGATTTCTTATTTACCTTTAACTCAAATTCCCAAAATGTAAAAATTTCACATTTGCTGTATCATTGTGTGTCCTGTTTTTTCTGAAACGTTTGAGAATAAGTGTATAAACAAGATGTACCTTTACCACCGAGAACTTCAGTGTGTATTTCTTAAAAATAAAAAGATATTTCTCAAAATTAGGAAATTAACATTGAGAAAATACTCTTGTCTAATCTACAGGCACTCAAATTTTGTCATTTGCCCCATTAATTTCCTTTCTAGGAAAAAAAAATGCCTTTTTATTACCCTAGTCTGGGATCCAATCCCAGAATCACATACTACATTTAGTTGTCTTCTTTATTCTTCTTTAATCCAGAACAGCCCCTTGGTTTTCCCTCATCTTTCAAAATTTGAAAAACACAGACCCTTTTTTTGTTTTTTTAAATAAAGAATGCCCCTCAGTTTGGATTTGCCTGATGATTCCGTGTGGTTAGACTTAATCTCTACTGTGATCATATCAGGAGACACGTAAGGTTTACTTTACTGATGTTAATATTCACTGTGATCGCTTGTTTAAGGTGGTGGTGATTCGCGTTTTTAAAGAGCACAGTTTTTATGTTTTCTTAAGTTTTTGCTTTCCTTTGGTGGATTGAGTCCTGGAGTCCTTTTTAGGACTCAGTAACAATATCTATTTAATTGTAAACCTGTTAAAAAAATTTTTTTTAACCCTACCATATCTTGGACATTATCAGCTTTTTTTTTTTGGTTTTTTTTTTTTTTTTGCGGTACGCGGGCCTCTCACTGTTGTGGCCTCTCCCGTTGCGGAGCACAGGCTCCGGACGCGCAGGCTCAGGGGCCATGGCCCACGGGCCCAACCGCTCCGCGGCATGTGGGATCCTCCCGGACCGTGGCACGAACCCGTGTCCCCTGCATCGGCAGGTGGACTCTCAACCACTGTGCCACCAGGGAAGCCCATCAGCTTCTTAATAATACTTTTATATGGGAGAAGTGAGCAGGAATAGGACTTGGAGAACTTCCAGAACAGATGGGTCCTGGGATTGGATATTCATTTATAGAGTTAGAAAGCCTCGGGCTGGAGCATGACAGCATTGTTGGTGGATTCCACTGGATAGAATTCTTCCATTACTAATTGACAGGATAGTTAACATGTCACTTCTTTATTCTGCAATTTTATCATTTGTTAAATGGGGATTCTGATACCTGTTTTTAATTACCGTGTTGGAATATGGGGACAAAAAACATAAGTAGGTCATAAATGTGAAAGTATTTTTTTTCACATTCCTCCTTCATATATTTATGGCTGAAAAACATGAAAATGCTGTTGATTAGTGTTTCTCTATGCACTGATGGCCAACACAGAGATCCCTAGTGCATTTTTCTAGGAGGTCTGTCCTTGACCTGTTTCTATTCAGTGCTTCTATTAATGATTTTCTTAGAAGAAATCATGAGAGATATTCTCAGAGTCACAGAGTTCATATTCAAAATTATCTTGACATACTAGAATGAAACCAAGCACTGCAAGATGACATTTCCTAATTTAAGTTCCAAAGATCAGTTGTAAAATAAAGGATTGGAAAGATTGTCCTCTAATGCGTTACATTTGGTCACCAGCTTAATATGCGCAACTGCTAAAAATCCTAATGTAAACCTCTGCTCATCAAAAAATATTATACTGTTCCATTCATGGAAGGTAATAGTAATATTATCACTGTGTTCTAAGAATATTTAAAAATTAGAGCATCTAGAAAAAGGTAACCAAGATGTTGATCTTTTTGTCTCAGCAAGATTTCAATCAGACGCCATCTAACTTTTTCAGTAATGATTAGAAGGCATTCTTTTGTGTAAAATGCTGAAGTAAATACAACATCATATCTTTTTATCCATTTTCATATTTGTACCTTTTGAAACATTTTATTAATTTTACGTAGATTACATGCCTTTAAAATAATTTCATAACTGAAGTCTTGTTCAGCAACCAATAAATATTATTTATCCAGTGGATGCTCATAAAAATTAGTTAATAATGACAACTGAATATAATTAAAAGCCAATTTTCTGTGCCTTGATTTATATTTAAGGACTACAGATTGAGCTGAATTCAAAATAGCAATTTCAAAGTCTAGGGTCTACTGAATTTTGAATTCATTTTTTACCATTTTTACAATTGCTGTGAAAATATTCAGACAGACTTCATGATAGACTTGTAAGTGGTTAAAAGGTAATTCCGAAAAGCTAGTTGTGTTGTTTTTTGTTCATTTCTTGTTTTTTTTGTTGTTGTTGTTGTAAGCTAAAAGTATGAAGCTAAAGGATTTTTCACGCAATGAGACTACATCTGTCACATGGCTGCTGGTCACCTGGGCTATTTCCGTTCACTCTCTATTAAAAATAATGAAGAATATTTCAAGATGGTTAAATTAATAGGAAGGAGCTTCTCTAAATTGAACAGTAGCTCTGTTTATAAAAATATTTTTAACTATTTCAATCATATGGCTTGAAAAGTTTATTATTTATTTAGCATATTTGGAAATTATCTTAAAGTTGTATTATTACCAAGGCTACCTTGAAACACTCCTTTTCTTGATTTCTGACAACACTCTTAGATTTTCTTCCTGCCACTCTAGTTACCACTTAGTATTCATTATCATCTTCCCTACCTCTCTCTCCCTCTCTCTCCCTCTCTCTCTCTCCCCCCTCCCCTCTCTCTCCCCCCCCCCCCCCCCCTCTCTCTCCTCTCTCTCTCCCTCCCTCCCTCCCTCTCTCTCTCTCTCCCCCCCCCCCCCTCCCTCCCTCCCCCTCTCTCTCCCTCTCTCTCTCTCTCTCTCTCTCTCTCACCTGGCAAGGCTGTAACTTCTGGGTCGTGCTTCTGTCTCATCACTTTGACTATAGGTGATCTCATACATGCTCTCAGAGTTTTGATTTCCATCTGTGTGTCTATGTCTCTATCTACCTGTATCTCTAGGTTAGTTAGTCCACACCTCTCCTAGCTTCAAACATACCCATATACCAACTTTTACTGACATCTCACAACTACCGTATCTGATACCATACATGTTCAAAACCAAACTCATGATCTTTTCCATAAAACCTGTCTCTCCTTCAGTTTCTCCTATCTCAGAAAGTTTACTTTCATTCAGTTCCTAATACAGAAATCAGGGAGTTATTCTTGATATCTTCCTACACTGACACCGTCCCCCATTCCAATCAGCGTTCAGGTTTTACTGGTTTTACTCTGCCATACCTGTCCTCTAAGCCATCAGCAGTATTTCCCTAAACTATTGCAGTAGCTTCTTACTGGTCTTTGCTTTTCTACTCCTGCCCTTGTTTAGTTTTATCTTTCAACTTTTGCCCCTCTCCAATTTTATCTTTGCATTGCAGAAATGTATCTTAAAAAATGTAAATAAAAAAAAAAAAGTGCAAATCAGGGACTTCCCTGGTGGCACAGTGGTTAAGAATCTGCCTGCCAGTGCAGGGGACACGGGTTCGAGCCCTGGTCCAGGAAGATCCCACATGCTGTGGAGCAACTAAGCCCGTGTGCCACAACTACTGAGCCTGTGCTCTAGAGCCTGCGAGCCACAACTACTGAGCCCACGTGCCTAGAGCCCATGCTCTGCCACAAGAGAAGCCACCACAGTGAGAAGCCTGCACACCACAAAGGGCAGTAGCCCCTGCTCTCCACAAGAGAAAGCCCGCGCGCAGCAACGAAGACCCAATGCAGCCAAAAATAAATAAATAAATTTATTTAAAAAAATGTAAATCAGATATAGTGGCTCTCCGTTCAATCCCTTCATTAATTTTCCATGATAGGATAAATCTTTTGAAGTAGCACATAGCCTGCATGCGCCTGCCTTACCTTTGACCATGTATTCACTGTTACAGCAGCTGTACTGAACTTCTTTCAGATCCATGAACTCGCCTAGATCTCCCTGCTTTAGAATATTCCCTCTGATTGAAAGTATCACTCCTGTGCCCCTTTAAATTTTAAAAAATTAATTAGTTATGAATTTATTTCTGTGATACATGAAAATGGCAAAAAGTGCAAACAGTACAAAAGATAAAGAGTGAAAAGTGTCTCCTCCATTCATGTTTTCCTTTTTTTTTTTGTGGTCAAATTTATGTCTTTATTTTTAAATGGCTCTCAGGTTTATTTTTGAACTTTCTTGTAGTAGTGTTTTTCTTTCAAGGCTTTGACCAACTTGGAATTTATTTTAAGAGGTGAGGTAGAAAGTCAGCTATATTTTTTTCTAGTTATTTACCCAGTTAACTTAATATCATTTATTGAATAACTTATCTGGTTTTCTGTTTTGAAGTGCCCCCTTTATCTTATACTAGGTTCCTGTTCTATTTGAGTCTATTCTGGTGTTCTTTCTGCTCACGCACTATACCAAACTGTTTCTGATAATGTCGCTTTAGAGTATTTTTTAATAGGTGGCAGAGCTAATCCCATCTTATAACTCTAGTTTTTCAGAATTTCCTGGCCGTTTTTTTTTAAAATTAATTTATTTATTTTGGGCTGCGTTGGGTCTTTGCTGCTGCGCACGGGCTTTCTCTGGTTGTGGTGAGCAGGGGCTACTCTTCATTGCGGAGCACGGGCTTCTCATTGCGGTGGCTTCTCTTGTTGCGGAGCACGGGCTCTAGGTGCACAGACTTCAGTAGTTGTGGCACACGGGCTCAGTGGTTATGGCCTGCGGGCTCTAGAGCGCAGGCACAGTAGTTGTGGCGCACGGGCTTAGTTGCTCCGCGGCAAGTGGGATCTTCCCGGACCAGGGCTCGAACCCGTGTTCCCTGCATTGGCAGGCGAATTCTTAACCACTGCACCACCAGGGAAGTTCCCCCACCCTGGCTCTTCTTAAATGTTCAGTTTCCTATATGAACCTTAGAATTAACTTGTCTAGTTTCTAAAAAATCTTACTGATATTTGTGAGGATATAAATTTTTAGATTAACATATGAACATTTGGTGACTTTACAACCCTAGAGTTTCCTGTCTAAAAATTGTTTTTTCCATTTTATCGAGTCTAAAATTTTTCCTTATTACCATTTTAAAGCTTTCTTCATACATATTTGTACATAACTTTTGATTTATTCTTGAATACTTCATCATTTTTTGGTGTCATTGTAATGGAATCATGGCATTTTTTAAAAAACTGATTGTTTTTTGAATAGAGGAAGGCTATTAATTTTGAGCCCACTCTTTTTGCCACATTCATATATTATTTGTAATAGATTTTTAATTTACTCATGTCCCCTCCTCCCAGCCCACACTCTTTATTTAGCTAACTTGCATTCTTCCTTAAGATGTCAGCTTAAAGTTCACTTTGCAAGAGCCCTTTCTCAACCTCCACATCTCAAGGAGATCCCCATTTTAATCCTCTTGAAGCATTCTGTACTTCTCCTTTAGAGTGCTTATTGCAGTTCAAAGTTTGAAATTTTACAGTTCATGGTGGAATTTTGTTACTGTCTAACACCTCTCTTTCCCGCTATCTTGTAAGCTCCATACGGGTGATAATTGTGCGTATTTTCTTCCTCACCCTGTCTTTAGTGTCGAGCACTGTTCCTACGTGCAGGAGATCGTAGATACTGCTTGGCTTATTAGTTGATTGGTTGGTTGGTTGGTTGGATGATTGGATTGTCCATTTGTGGAAATTTCCCTGTTTCTAATCTTTCAGTCTCTTAGCTTTATTTTGAGTTCCACCACACTTTAAAAATCACCATTGCCTCCTTAGGAACTTTGACAGACTTTTGGTATGGTTTTTCAGACATGGTTCTCAAAGACAAATAGTCTAGGCATATCAATTGATGTATTCACTGTTCAGTTAATTGACCTTGATTGACTTGGCATTTTCCTCTTTCAAACTTGTTGTTTTTAAGTGGTCTGAAATGTGATACAAGTGAAATTGCTCTGGCAATAATAATAAAAAAATTCTTACTATTTTACCTTTTTATAATATCACTTCAAAGTTCTGGAGTAATTTAAACTTTTTACTTTCATATTGCAATTTGTGGGATTGAGACTTAGATCAAGTACCAGCTGTTATAAAGCTGCCAGTGGCTGGGCTGGATCTGGATTTCTAAGTTTTCTGACCCCTAGTATTCCCTCTACCATGGCATCTTCCACATTGCTGTAGTAGTGTTACCTATCTTCCAGGAATGTATTTGTAATACTGCAAAGAGAAAATATCTCACGCCTCTTTGCTCTACCAAGGGAAATTTTATATGGTTAACTAATGACCTGATATTTTGAGACTTTTCCCTCTGTCAGTATAGCTTTTTTTCCTTTTAAATAGACTTTTTCTTTAAGAACAGTTTTGGGTTCCCAGCACAATTGAGCAGATTGTGCAGAGAACTCCCATATACCCCTGCCTCGCCCCTACACTTAGCCTCCCCCGCTATCAGCATTCTGTACCAGGGGTGATACATTTGTTATAATTGGTAAACCTACTTGGACACATCATTATCACCCAAACTCCATAGTTTACATTAGGTTTCACTCATGGCGTTGAACATTCTGTGGGTTTGGATAAGTGTATAATGTCATGTATCCACCATTATGGTATCATACAGAAGAGTTTCACTGTCCTAAAAATCCACTGTGCACTGCCTTCCTCCCCACCAACTCCTGGCAACCACTGATCTTTTTACTGTCTCCATGGTTTTGCTTCTTCTAGAGTGTCATGGAGTTGAAATCATACATTATGTAGCCTTTTCAGATTGGCTTCCTTCACTCAGTAATATGCATGTAAGTTTCCTCCATGTCTTTTCATGACTTGATAGCTCATTTCTTTTTAGTGCTGAATAACATTCCACTGTCTGGATGTACCACAGTTTATTTATCCTTTTACCTACTGAAGGACGTCTTAATGGTTTCCAAGTTTTGGCAATTATGAAAAAAGCTGGTATGAACATCCATGTGCAGGTTTTTGTGTGGACATAAGTTTTCATCTCATTTGGGTAAACACCAAGAAGCATAAATGCTGGATTATATGGTAAGAGTATGTTTAGTTTTGTAAGAAGACTAAAACTGCCTTCCAAAGTGGCTGTACCATTTTGCATTCCCATCAGCAATAAGTGAGAATTCCTGTTACTCCACATCCTTGGCAGCATTAGGTGTTGTCAGTATTCTGGATTTTGGCCATTCTCATAGGTATGTAGTGGTATCTCGTTTTAATTTGTATTTCCTTCATAACATATGATGTGGAGCATCTTTTCTTATGCTTATTTGCCATCTGTAAATCTTTGGTGAGGTGTCTGCTTAGGTCTTGTCCATTTTTTCAAAAAATCAGGTTGTTTTCTTGTTTTTAATCTTTTTAATATTCTCTTTTACAGTTGTTTTTTTCTTGGGCACCATCTGGTGAAAATACACAGAAAGCTTTGAGGTCATTGAGAATGATTTATTTTTTCAAAGGAAAACTCCTCTCTTTCTGTTTTTCTCCTTTTACCCTTGTCTTTCAGTTATACCTGCCGCCACTTGCGGAGATATGTTTGTGTGTTGGACAAACTGTACTTGCCCCACTCTCACTGCTCTACGCTTCAGCATTGCTTCTCGACCCTCAGTGACAATGGAGAGGAGCTCTTGTCTTTAACTTGCTCTCACATTCTCAGATCCTATGCTTCCAGGTTATTAACCTATGCTGTCCATTTACTGCATGCTGCATGCTGTATATTGACTGATAATTGCATGCTTTAATGGGATACATGTCAATTAAATGATTAAGGAGGAAATTTATATTTGAAGTGATACTAAATAATTCTTTTAAAAAGTGGCTGGGATTTTTTTTTTTTTTTAAACAAATGTCTTAAGTACTTTGTTATGTTTCATGGGAGAGAGAAAAGCTTTTAGCCACATAGTTGTCATGTAAACTTGACAGAATTTTTCTCTACTTTGCTTCGTTTGGAAATCTTTAGGCTTAACTTATAATAGTTGGGAGGGCTGTGTCTGGTTTATATATGAAATTACATATGAATTTTGAGGTCTCTTTCTTGCTCTGCTCGTATAGCTGAGAGCTGGCTGTGAGGCTGCACCCGTGTTTTGATAGAGGCACATTCAGCTGAGCAGGTTTGATTTTATAAGAAGGTAGAAATTATTCATTGGGATTTTGTATTTCTCACTCATTTCATTTACATACAGAGGGGTTATAAAATCAGCAAGTTGCAACGTGTCATAGATGAATCTAGATTAAACTTAATGGAGATGGGAGCAGTAAGAAAGAGACAAGCCATCAATCTCAAGTATCAGAGAAAATCAACTCCTGTTGTTTAGTAGAGGGGCAGTATGACATTACTGCTTTGTACCTGAAGTTGACATTTCTAACACAGATTTTCTGTAAGTCAGAGATGACGCACACCAGCACTATACTGTTAGCCAAGTATGATGCCTGAAGGCAGTGTCTTCGCTGCCAGTTGATTTAGAGGAAGACGGAAAAAACTCCATGACCACCTTCTAGAAAAGAGCAAGCATTTAGAATTAAAATAGATCTTTTCAGGTGAAGACGCATAGGAAAGCTTCAGACTACACAGTATATCTAAGTGAAAACACTTTGATTATTAGGAATTGAAGACAGTGTGACAACTAAGGTGACAGATCCTTTTCTTGGTAGCAGAAAAATTTTAGACTCTCATAATGATGTTGGTCAGACTCTTACTGAGTCAGTAACGACACTTTCAAGAAATGAAAAAAATCAGATAGAAAAGCAAGTGGAAATAATAGATCAACTCTTACGTGTATAATATAGGAGAATTTATCAAACTAAAGCCAGTGACTTTCAACTGGCTTATAAAGTGAGTGAATATCAGTTAAGTGAATACTCTTTGGACCTGGAGACAGAACCTGTCTGGTTTCAGAGAATGGAGAGAGCAGCTCCTAGTCATTGAACCTCTGAATTGAACACCATAATTGCCCTTGCCCTTGTTTACTAGTGTACTAGTCAGGGTTCTCCAGAGAAACAGAACCAGTAGGGGTGTATGTGTGTGGAGAGAGAGAGACAGAGAGAGAGAATAGTTGAGATTTTAGGGTGAGTCTGAAATTAGGTGGGAATTCAGGTGTTGATGTTTCAGTCTTAAATCCTAAATCCATAGGGCAGGCCAGCGGTCTGGAGACTCAGGCAGGATTTTTATGTTACAGTCTTGAGACAGAATTCCTTCTTCCTCAGGAAACCTCAGTGTTTGCTGTCAAGGCCTTCACCCACATTACAGAGGGTAATCTGCTTTCCTTAAAGTGAACTGATTATAAATGTTAATCACACACCCAAATACCTTCACAGCCACGTCTAGACAAGTGTTTGACCAAACAGCTGGACACCATAGCCTAGCCAAGTTGGCACACAAAGTTACCACCACACTGTGCCTCTGTTTTTCTGTGTGTCTTCATGTGCATCGTATCCGTCCTACCAGACTGTGAGCCTCCTGGGAGTGGACACTGAATCCTATTCCTTATTATACATCTTATAGCACCTCATGCCTGGTGCATTGTTCATTAATACTAGTTGCAGCAGGTTTTACCATCTGCCACGTGTGACAATGTGCCACTGTACTCTGGAGTCACACCCCTCACCTCACAGGAACAGACAGGAGACAGAAATACACAGTCGACTGGAAAGATGAAAGAAAACAGAAGGAAAAGGATGAGGAAGACAAAGTAGGAAGGAACAAAAGCGAAAAGTTGACAGGAGGAAGATGAAGGTACCACATGGCTAACGAAAGCAGCGTGCAATTCCCAAGCCCCCTTCAGCTAATTCCTGGCAGAGTTAAGTCCACCCTCAGTTTCTGAGTTGCTGTAGCATTTCTCTCCCATTTTCCTCGTCCTCATTCGCCACCTTTGCTCAAAGGGCCACCTCAGCCCATCCCTACTCCGGGTCCTTTCTCGTCCTCAGGAGGTTGCTCAGTATTCTTAGCAGAGGTTTAAAGCATCAGTCCTCCAAAGGGACTGTTTTTCAATCCAACGTCCTCGTCAGCACTGAAAAGCCTTTAGGACACGTTGGTAAGGAAATGTCAGGCCCAGGTACCTGGGTAAGGAAACATTCTGATGCCAGGAATACTTGCAGCATTTTTGAAATGCTGCCCCCTTGCAAGCCTGTCTCCTCTCTGACATCTCCCGTCTTCGCTCATCTTGTAACAGGGCGTTTGCATCAGAGGTGTGTGCTGTCTTTTGGCATCCAGTTTCTGCCTGGCCCTGTCTACTTCTCCTCAAGTGCAGAGGTTAGGGCCTTGGGCCCCTCCTCCTCTCCCACTGGCTTAACATCCACCACTTGCAGGCTGAGACAGTGGACAGGAAACGCTTCCATTTGGGACAGACTTCAGAATGTGGGCGGGATTCACATAACGGGAGACGTCTGGTCACCTCTGTGTGATGTTCATCTGCAAGTGATGAACATCCTGCATACACAGTAATACGTGGCCAAGTGTGATCTAGTCCCTGCAGTTGAAAGATTTTTCTTTCAGCTATGTTGTATGGAAGGATAAACCAAGCCAAATGTCTGAAAGGAGCAATCTCAGACTCAGTTCACAACCTCAAGTAGCTTTTGGTTATGCAGACTGTTTAAAATGTAATTCAATTCCTAGAGAGAAATATAAGCCTGTTCCTTAGGAAGGAACTTTACCGTAGTCTAACATGAATCACTGCGATGGAAATTTCAGTCATTCTACTGTAAACTTCTTTCCAGTGTAAGAGTTCTTTTTATAGCATCCCTGAGAGAGAGCTTCTGGGTGCTTCCTACTTCGGGAGGTGGTAGGGTTCTTGCTGTTTCATTGTTAGAAAGGTTGTCATATGTGAAGTCTGCCTGCCAGTAATTTTCATGTATTGGTCTGGCTCTGCTTGAGAGAAACACATAAATGTATAAACCTTGCTGCTTATCAGAGGCCTTCCGGTTTTTGAAAACATCTGTCATGACTCCCCTTAAAGCTTTTTCTTTAACTTAAATAGCCTGATTCCATCAACCATTACAGAGACAAATCAGCTTTCGGTTATTCAGCCCTCTTTTTCTTTTTCTGGATAATTATATTTGTCAGCACGTATCACAAAATTTGGTACCCAGAATTGGACGTAATATTCCAGTTGTACTTTATAATTTTGGCCTTTATAAATGAAAACTATATAAATTATAAACTGAATTATAGTTATAAATTATACTCTATTAATTTGTCCTAAGACAAACTACACATTTTAAAGCAGGCACACCTTAGTTCATGTAAAATTCCCAGATCTTTTGCACCTGAACACACATCTCCTTAGACCTGTTGCACATTTAATTTTTTTTTAACCTAACTGCAGGGCTTTACATTTATTCTTAGTTTAATGTATTGATTTTGGCCCATCTTACTCTTAAGTCAAACCTTATGAAGCTAGAAGGCTTTCAGACCTGGTAGCTTCTCCTGTTTATCCACACAAGCCTTGAGAGCAGCTCTCAGATTACTAACCTAAGAGTTGCCATCTGTAGAAATCAAATTTAGAATTTTGAGTGAGCATTTGAGAATTTTAATTAATCACTAGTAACCACAAGTAAACTATATCCTATCAACTCAATGGAATATTTTGCACCCATTAAAAATATTATAAGGAAAAATGAGTAGAAATACGGAAAACATCTGGTACAGTGTTAAGTGGAAAAGGTATATAAAGTTATGTACTGCTGTTAATACAACTGTAAAATTATATGCACGTGGACAACAACTAGATAATGTATAAAAATAGTTGTGGAACATTAGTAAAATATATATGACATTTCTTTTAAAAGTAAGTTTGCTTATTTTGTAAAATTAAGTTTGCAAAATTAATTAAAAAATAATTTTTTAATTATGCAAATTTAAATTGTAAGTTTCTTCTCTCCCTTTTCTGTGCCCTCTCTCCACTGCCCAAATAAAATCTATGTCTTTGGCTTTTCTTTTTTTTTCCCCCTACCAACATATTATAATGTCATTTTATTAATTGACAAAGACTTGCAGTGTGACTTATGGGAATAGACAGTAGTTCCCTGATCTGTGATCACAGAAAATTTCTCCCATGGCTTATGTTAGAATTTTTATTAATTCTTTATTTTTTCTTTTTGAGAATGGGTCTGTAATTCTAAGCACAACATTAAGTCATTTCTCTGTCTAACTTTCACATTTAGGAGTGCTTTTACCCTATTTGGTATGTCTTTTATATTGTGGTTTAAAAAATCACACCCAGTGCCATTTTATTGCTTTGAAAGGATTGCCTCTTCAGTCTAAATCTAAGATAATATTCTAATGAGTTTCCTCAAGAGAGGTTTTTTTAAATTAGTAGAACAGTTTTGTCATAGTGTATGCTGTTCACTAAATTTGTAATGAATAAATATTTGAAGGCATAGTCATAATTTTTCATGCATATGATACTGTCTTGATAATTCCATTGTGGCTATGTGCTTTATTGATTTTTGTGCCACTTCTGTGGCATGAATGAAATGTATTATCCCACTTAAACCATTACGGTTTCCTTTCGAGTTACATATTCACTACTTGATCTTGTCATCAAGCTTATCCCATTTTCTGTAATGTGGTGTTCAGTCTTAAGATTTATTGCCTTAGTACTCAGTGCTGTATAAATCAAAATAGGACAGGTAAATTCAGATCAGAAAAGTTGGGAGGAATAAACAATAGGCAGTGAAATTTTTTTTAAATCACTATTCTAAATTAGTATGTGTTCTGATCCAGAGATTTGGGGGTTTCTTTTTTCTTCTCAAGATGTACAGAAATGAATCGTCACCATGCATTCTGGAGAAAAGAGGAGGGCAAAGCTTGACAAACCTAGCCACCATCTTTGCTTGGTCTCAGAGCTGAGGTGTAGAGAGCTTTGTCCCACACCCTTCTCTTTGCTTCTGTGACATTACACTCCTGGCTTTCTTCCCACCATTTTGCCATTTCTTTCTAGGTTCTTTTTAAAAATATTAGAATTCCTTAAAGCTTGATCCTAAGGTCTTCCTCTCCTTTCACTTAAACTCTTACCGTAGGCATTTTTGTCTATTTCTGTGACTTTCCATGTCATGCAAGTGCCACTACTTCTCAAATGGATAACGCCAGCTGAAATTCTGAACTCCAGTCCCATACTGTCAGCCGTCTTCATGCTATAATCACCACTCACAGCTCTCACAGGCCCCATCTTTCAGGTGAACTCTTAACCTTTCTCCATTAACCTTTTCTTTTAGTCTCCTCCATCTCAGTAAATGGTGTCTCCATCCATCAAGTTACTTTCGCCCATCCCATGGAAATCTTCAGCATTTTCATTCCCTCACCCCCTACATCCATCCTGACTCTATTCATTTCATTTCTGTATCCAAAATGTAAGTAGTATCTGCCTTCTTTTCTCTGTGCCCACTGCCAGCCACTCTAGTGCCAGCCACTCGAGCTCAAACTGTCTTCTCTTACACCTAGACTGAGAAAACCTATCTGGTTTTTCCTCCTCCAGTCTTATCACTCCCACTCCCACCCCTAATGCCTCACCTAGCAAGCATGTTCAGGCACTCTAAATCCAATTACTGCTCTTCCTTGCTCGAAACCCTTCAGTGGATTCCCTTTGCCCTGAGGATGGTACATCCTCTAGCCACACCAGTTCTTTTATTGTCTAGGATTTGCTGACCCTATTTCCATCTTTAGGCTTTTTACATGCTCTTCCCTATCTAGAATGTTCTTTCCCCAACTCTGTATTTCTTACACTTGTTCCTTCCTCAGATTTTCCCTTATCCCCAAATCCATTGTTATACTTAATATTGTACTATGTTTTCTCTCTCACACATGTTCTTTCTCTCTCTGTCTCTCTCAGAGTAGACTCTAAGCTCCATGAGGGCAGAAAATATATGCTTTTTTATCCACTAATCCCTAGGACCTAATATCATACTTAAGTACGCAACAGGTGCTTCATATTTGATGAGCACGGATGCTTTTAGTTTATTACAATTAACTTTTTTGCAGACTAGCCCAGTCTAATAATGACCACTCCTTCAGCGATTACTTGACCAGAAGCAGTAAGATGACAATCCTGTTTTAATGCTACTGTATCTTCAAAATGGCATTCAAGGTAGCATCATTAGATAATGAAGTATTCTTGTCATACTTTCTACAGATATGCAGTAAAACTGCCTGCCAAAGGAAGCCTCCTTAATTCTTGAATATGTGAAATTGCATTGCTTTTTTGCTCTCAGTTAAATATTTTACAAATTTTCCACTCACCTTTTGGATTTATATGGTAAACCATGACCATCAAAGCAATATCAACATGGTTTGAAAGATGACTCATAAAAATGCAAAAATATTTTATCTGGTGGCTCTAGCTAAGCAGAAAAAAACTCAGAGGAAGCAGTAAGCTTATTTTACGTTAAGTTTTGTCTCTTGAAATTTAAACATAATACTATACACCATAATCATATACAGCATTTCAAATAATTTGAAGCTAGAATAGTTCTTACAAGCTTTACCACACTCCCACCGAAAAGTTGTCCTTTGGCATAAATAAATTGTGGAGGCTAGTAGCTGTCATAGTAGTAACAGAATGAAGTTTCAGAAATATAGATAAGAAGTAAAAAAATATATATCACTGTGTGTGTTAAAAATTCTATTTAACTTCCTTTTTAATTCAAAATTACCTAGTAGAAAAGCAAACATATTCATTACACTATACCTAATTGGAAACATTTAGGAAAATATTTTCAGTGTGTTACTTGTAAGAATATTGGTAAGATTTATTGAAGATCAACAGTAACATTAAAACCCTTCTCAAAATAAATTGTTATACTAGCATGACATAGCGATTGGCACTAAAATGTCGCCAAGTCGCACTGTACAATTTATTGTCCAGAGGGAAGAAACGTAGATTAAGTCAGTAAAATATAACAAAAGATACCTATTAACTAAGTAAAAAAAAATTTTTAACTGGTAAATTGGATTTAATGAAAATTAAAATTCTCTGCTCTTCCAAGGACACTGGTAAGAATAATGATTGCGAGAAAATATTCAATGTACATATATGTAAAAACACTTCCAAAAGAAGATATTAAAATGGTTAATAAAAAAAAAGGAAAATTACACGTTACAGATAAGTAATATTTTAGTCTAAGAAGGATATCATGAAGATTTTTCCATATGGAAACAAAATAAGAAAGAAAGGAAACAACAATATGAAAGTCATATTTGATCCCCCAAAGTGGTAATAGATCTTTTTTTCCACAAAATGCTCTTGGTATAGATTTCATTGGTAAAGGAGGCACTCAAGTCTTAGCTAATGTACCTGTGATGTGTAGGTGTAACAAGAGTTCCCGAAGATGAACACTCTAAACAACAAAATTAAAACTTCTCTTGCAGTTTAGACAATGTATGGAGGATTTGGAATGGATACAAAATCCCCCAAGTTGGATGCTCTTTCCCTGGGGCTGCCATTTGCAGGGAATTTCATGTACATATTCAGACATGCAAACCTGCATAACTGCTTATTATAGAAATATTCTTGGTTACTGAATGTCTAACAGACTTAAATATAGAGGGTTTCCCATATATGGAAGAAAAGTGATTTCACCCATTCTCCATGCCTTGGCATGTCACGATTCCAGCCTTACATTTATTTGACTTCCAGAATTTAAATAGGCAGTGATGTAAATCAGAAGTTAATGTTTCACCTACTGGCAGTAAGTAACTAAATCATTGTACTCATGATGAGAAAGGTAAATCCTTTTCAGTTTGGCCACAGAGTGGGAATGACATTTACTCTAATCCTATCCCTCTAAGTGAGACTGACAACAAATTTATTTCCATCTTACAAAAAATGAGGAATTGGAGGAGAATATGGAGAAGTTAAATGGTTTGGCAAAGATCACACAAGCTAGAAGTAGAATCCAAGTCTCTGGAGATCAGAGTTTCATCTTACTGAATGTCACAGCATTATAAAGTGAGAAATGCGTCTCGCTATATACATGCGCTTAATGAATTATTCTCAATAGATAGCTCCCCCAATTTTAAAAAAAATTTTATGTTTTGAGATTTTGAAATTTCAGTTCAATCCTGTTATTTTTTTTTTTAATTTTTAAATATTTATTTATTTATTTATTTTTGGCTGCATTGGGTCTTCGTTGCTGTGTGCAGGCTTTCTCTAGTTGTGGTGAGCAGGGGCTACTCTTCGTTGCGGTGCGCGGGCTTCTCATTGCGGTGGCTTCTCTTGTTGCGGAGCACGGGCTCTAGGTGCAGGGGCTTCAGTAGTTGTGGCTCACAGGCTTTAGAGCTCAGGCTCAGTAGTTGTGGTGCACGGGCTTAGTTGCTCCGCGGCATGTGGCATGTTCCCGGACCAGGGCTCGAACCCGTGTTCCCTGCATTGGCAGGTGATTCTTAACCACTGCGCCGCCGGGGAAGTCCCTATTAACTAATTTTGTTTTTATCCTCAGAGCAACTCTGTGAGGTAGTTAATATTGTGATCTCAGTTTTATCGATGAGGAAACTGATGCACGGAGGAGTTTAGTACCTTGCTAGAAGATGGTAAAGCCAGTGTTGAAACTGAAATTATTCTAGCTGTAAAAGCTACACTTGTAACCTTATACTGCCTCCCAAGAAGCCTTTTAATAATAGTATGATTTTATTAAGTAACTTTGCCCTTGAAATCATTTCAGCCCATCTTAGAGCCCAATACAAATCCAATATTATTTGATGATTATACATTTTAAACTATTTATGTTTAAATTCTTGAACTTCTCTACCCACTCAAAATTTCACTTGGAGATAGTTTATAAAACTGGCGAAAATTCAAATTTGAACTGTGGACTGTAGAAACAGAAGAGACTCAAAACTGTGTTTCTTGGTTCTCTAAATTCTGTAGGTACCATTTAGTCTGGTTTCTACTCTCTAAACATGCAGTGTCTCCTGTTTTTCAAAGCTACTAATCCTTGTAAAAGTTTCATAATGTTGTATCCCAAATGTCTAAGTTAGGTTTTAATTTTTGCTATAGGTTTGATAATTTTTCCTTCTCAAAGTAAAAAAAAGATACAAGCTATTCTCAAAAGGTTTTTAACCAGATTTCACAAAGTAAGCATTTATAGGCATATTTTCAAGGTAACCCAAAGGATATGTTTTACATTTTAGTTACCACTGGGAAAAGAAAAAATAAGTGCAGTTAGCAGCTGAATATAATTTCCAATAGTGACTAAAAGTCTTATAGCTTCCACGTCACTCCTCTGTTTAGTGACTAACAATTGGGTCGTCCTTCTAACTTTGAATAAACAAATAAGCAGAAGCTTTCCTGGGGATTTAGAAGTATAGTTACCATCTATATATGTACATTTTTTTTTTACAGGTAACATTTACATCAGCTTAAAAATGTTTGTTATTTTTAAGTTTATTCTTGATGTATCTCATGTTGATACCAGTAGTTCCTTTTCCTATGTGCATTTATTCTCAGGTAGCGCATACTAGAAGCCAATAGGAAGCTCAGGTCCCTGTCATGCATGGCAGTAGCAGTTTTACTGTATGGGCTCTACGTCCTGGCATGCAGTGCCTGTGGCAGCACTGGGAGTCTGGGCAAAGAGCAGTGTGTGTCTTGTTGCAGTGGGTCCACCTTTTAGGGTATACGTAATGTCCTTCGGTCCTAAACTTCCAAAATCACGTTTGAAGATAGGGATGCAAGTACATATAATAACATTTCAGTATCATTTCTATAAAATGTTAGAAAATAAAAGAAAGGTTAACAAATTAATCTAAAACCAGTAAATAAATAGCTACAGGTAAATTTATTTCTGAGTGTGCAGTGAAAAAAGTGCATTTGGGGAATATTGTTCATAGTTCAGAAGATTGTGTAATAGCCTCAAGATTCCTCTTACTGTCCTTCAGTGGTCAGGTGGAGAGCATCACTATGGATTAAATACGGGTCAGTAAGACACAATGGGCAATCATCTGTTCTGTGGGCTTTTTAATTCTTGCTGTTTTCTTGTCTTGCATAACAACATATTACTGTAGCCGGCAAGATATTGAGGCAATGTGTTGTGATAGGAAAGGAAAGGAAAGAGCTTTGATTTTCATTCCTTTTTTTAATATTCTTTCTCAAGAAGTGCTGCCTTGATTTTTGTGCCTGACACTAAGCAGCAAATGCAAGAGGTATCCAATCTACCAAATTTTGCATGACTCTTGGTGTGACTATGGTAATGTGGTATTCCCTGTTACCATGGTTTAGAGATTTTATTTTGCTCTCACTGTCCGGTTTTCTAGTCCCTCCCTTCCTCTTGTGAATATAATAATGATAATAGTAACCTGTTTATACAGTGAATCTATATACATTAATTACTTGTGGTTCCACTGAAAGATGATCCACTTGAGCTAGAATTGTGACTAAATTCAGAGGCATTGGTCGCAAACTTGTAAATGTAACTCACGTATATATTTTTTCTTTAAGTGAGACCGAAGTCAGTTTGGCTTCAATTTGCAATGCCTTTTACAGCCAAAATGGTGGTGGTTTTGTTCTGCTCTCATGGGAATATTAGCCCAAACAGTAAAATGAACTCTTAAAATTGTTGCTTTGTTAACTAACTCAGCTCTGGTGTATTTGTAGTCTTGGATTTGAATTTGTTGGCACATGGCTTGAATCACTGCTTTTTATGTATTGGGGAATGTACATACTTATATGAGTCAGTGTTCTTTAACTTGAAAAATTAAAAAGAATCAATAAGTAGCCTTTTCAGAAGGTGATGTGGCCTTATTTGTTTACAGCATGTGGAAATTTGACATACCTCCCCATAACCAAAACCATAGAACTCACTTTCCCATCACGTGTACTACAGCATTCTTTAGCATAATGAAGCTATGTATTATGCTGTATGTATTATCATGGTATTCCTAATCTGGTTCTGGAGGTGCCTTTTCTGATTTCGTGTATTTACAGAAGCTGATTTTCCCTCTTACACAATCAAATGACATTTCTTCCGATAACCTATACTTGTATAAATGCAGTAGTTATTTCCTTGCTTATTAATATTTGTTATTCAAATATTTTTCTGAGGAGAGTTTAGTTTTCATTTTCTTTTTAGATATGTTATCTCATTAAAAATATCTTTTTGGTGTTGTCGTTTCAGCCTTGAATTTTAATTCATTGTTGTTTTAGACAAACTGTGATGTTCAAAAGTTACAATATTACCTAGAACTAATTATCTTCCTCCTTGAATGTAAAATACCACTGAAAAAATAATATGAAAATGAGAGTTATTATACATTAATTCATTAGACTAGTTCACTAAATACCACTAGTCTTTGGCCTAAAAGAGATGTTTTTTTGTGGGACATTTTGTTTTTCTGATTTTTCTCTGTAGCAGATATCTCTGTCCTTATTGTCAGTGTGGACGAACAGAATTGGGCAAGTTGTAGGTGATAGCAGCAGGGTAAGACCAGTGTTCCAATTCACCAATTTTTTTTCCCACGAGGCCTAAGAGTAATTTTTTTTATTGTGTATTACCAGTGACTGTGGTCTTCTTTTTGACAATCATATTATCCACATATCACTTTTTGTCCCTGTATCCTCTAAAAGCAATGGTTCATTTATAATTTTTAGTAAGATCCGTCTGGATTGTGCATTCTTTTTGGTTAATAGATGTAGATATATCTAAAAGCCCTACTTTTAAGTTGTGAAGTCTGTCAGGATTCACATACTCTTTGATGTCAGTGAGTATGGTGAACCTTATAGTAGTGTAATAACAAAAACAATTCAAATTTGAATCGGATGGATTCAGTCCATAAATAGGACAGGTGGGTGCATGGGTGGTCTCAGGTAGGCTTTACTGACTAAAGTGACTCTTAAAAAGTGATTTGAGTTAAGAGATTTGGCGGATTAGTAGGTTGTTCCAAGCGTAGGGGGTGGCATGAAAGAAGATACAGGCAAGAGTAGGCGAGAAAGACAAAAGGTTCATTTAGGAGAAAAGAATAGGGAATGGGACAGGGTGTGGGAGGAGATGAGATCAGACATATAAATTGGGAAAGAGTTGTGGGACCATTTGGAGACAAGAAAAAAGTTGTACTTTAAATGTTGAGAAAGCCAACACTCCGATTAGAAGAAAAGGTCTCATGAACTTACGCCCCCAAAAGAAAGAGTGGTGGCAGTTTACTGTGTTTCATTGTTTAATAAGGAAGACAGTGAATGGGTGGAGCAAAAATGAAGTGATTATGAAGTAGATGACCATGTAATTTATCATTCAAACCAAGACACTTAATAGAGTGAAAGGGAACTCTGCCTGATAGTTCCAGTGGGACAAAACGTATAAACTGGGACTGTCCTGGGCAAATCAGGACATATGTTTCTCACATTATTATTGAATATTTACTTGGAGTTCATTCATAGATCACAAAGATAGGAAGCATTAAAATCCTGAGCTTTGAGAGCGCTACACCGTAATATTCCTTAACAAAATAAAGTGTCAGTAGTTGTATCAGATTCTGGCCCTGACTAGCAGGACCCATCACTGAGGTTGATTTATAGATATTGGCGTTTCCATGGCGTTTCCATAACATGATGCTTAGGTGTTCAGTCAGGCCTAGACTTGACTGCTAGTTCTGCCGCTGAGTAGCTGGTAATCTTGAGCAAGTAAGATGGGGATAATAGGGAAACCTGCCTCTCTAGGTTGAGGTCAGATTTAAATGAGATGATGTATGCAAAACACTTAGCACAATGCTGATGTCACATACTAAGCAACCAAATTCTGCTGTTATCGTTTTTCCCATGATTACTACAGCCACCACGACTATTTATATATTGGTGGTTAGCATGTTTTCAATTTAAGCTAATTTAAAGTAACAAATACTGATGTTGCTGGTAGCTTTCTGCCTTTTATTTGTAACGACAATTCAGTAATTAAAGAAATAAGTTTGGAAAACTATTTTTCATTCCAGCTTTAATATAGTACAACTCACATCTCACCTTCTATCTATCTCTGCCAGAGGTAGACAGATTGTCACAGTCATATTATTGAATACAGTAACTCTCATTTTGTATTCAAGTAAGTCTTAAAAATGTTTTCAGTAGGATTGTGGTTTTCAAATCCAGTTCCTGTTCTGCAGCAGACTGCTGGCTGAAGAGTAATCATTTAATTTTCTGTTTTAGGTAAAAAAAAAAAAAAAAAAAAGTTAAACTTAGTTTTTGCTGGGGGTGGGGTGTGGTCTTGGCAACTAAAAATAATGATGTGTTTTAGATCTTTTATGCTTTAAATAATTCTTTAGAGAGGTTCTTGAGATTGTTACCAGTAATGCAACTTGAACATGCCCTTCTTTGGTCCACTTACATTTATTATTACTTTTTCCTAGAATGCTCTTTCCCCAGATATCTACTCAATTCACAACCTCACTTTCTTCAGGTCTTTACTTAAATATCACTTCCTCAGTGAAGCCTTCTCTGACTACCCCATCCAAAACCAGAGCCTCTCTCCACTTTATTTATTCTTTCTTTAGCTTTATTTTTGTAAAGGACAGTTATTTCAGAAGCACTGTGATCATCCCCATACCTCTGATATATATATATATATATATATATATATATATATATATTGCTGGAGTAATTATAAACTCTAACGTTATAAACCAGGTTATAGAATGTCTGATCTTTTTGGTTTGGAGTGAGTTGTGTGGTAGCAGTGGCTAAGGGTGAAATAGCAGCACTGTTTTCAAGTATAGCCCTCCAGAGGAAAGACAGAAATAAATTTCTTTTTAAACAGAAGAGAGAGTTCCTACTGCTGGTCCTTGAGACTCAAGAACGCTAACCTGCCTTCTGGTTGGGAGAGAGGAACTGCCTCATCTTAACCACCTCCCTGTGTGCATTAGTCAGCTCAGGCTGCCTTAACAAAATCTCATAGACTGGGTGGCTTATTTAGCAGAAATTTATTTTCTCACACTTCTGGAGACTGAAAGTTGAAGATCAAGGTACTAGCAGGATTGATGTCTGGTGAGGAGGGCTCTGCTCTTGAGTTGCAAATGGCTGCCTTCAGGCTGTGTGCTCATGTGAGCTCTTCTCTGTGCCCACCTGGAGGGAGAGGGAGAGGGAGCTCATGTCTCTTCTTTTGAGGACAATAATCCTCTCCGATCAGGGCCCCACCCTTATGACCTCATTTAACCTTAGTTACTTCCTTACGCCACATACAGCCACACTGGGGGTCAGGGCTTCAACAGGACTTTTGGAGGGACACATACATTCAGTCCATGACATGCTGCCTCCCAAATTATTTCTGAGTTTAGTTAATTAAACAACCACTTTTTGAGAATCTTTTAAATACATAGGCACTATGCTAGGTACCAGGGAGGCCAAAGTGAATTATTCCATGCTCAAGAACTTCATATTTTAGTGAGGGAAATAAACATGGATACAACTAACTAGAAAATGTGATTGATGTTTTTTCTAAGTTTGAAGGGTGAGTAGAAATTTGCCAGGCAGATTTTTGTAGGAAAGGGATGTAAAGGCAAAGAGGTTAGTGTGAACAAAGGCATGGTGTATTCAGGAAATGATGAGCAGAACAATGAACAGTGTGTGGAATGAAGTAGGGGGTGATGGACTTGAACTAGAAATGTAAAACTGCTTTGTAGTGTTTGTCTTCCCTAATGGTGTCACAACATTATCTGAAAAAGTAGAGAGTACCTAGTATGTTGATTTCTACAATGAAGAATAATGAAAAAGACTAGGAATGACTGGCACTTATAATGTACAAAGGAGACTAGTAGTGCAAATAAAGTAGAGTTAGTACAAGGCATGTAATTAGTGGGATTATTTTGAGGGAGTACAGTTTCCACACAGATTGAACTAAGTGTGAACTTAGTGTCATATTTGAGAAATCAGGGTGAAATTTAAAATACCATGATCATTAGAGGTGGGAAAAATTGTACAGTCACAGCTTAAGTAAGGAAAAATATTAGATTAAAATCCTTTGGTTTTCTCCAATGTTCCTTAAGTTTCTATATAAAATTTGTAAAACTATGTGGTTTTTTCCTATAAATATTTAAAAATCACTATTCACTTCCCACCAAGATAGAGTAGCAGAGGGTGCACTTACCCTTCTACCTGAGACAACAACAAAACAGACAAAATATATGAAACAGTGGTTTTCAAGACATTGAGCATGAGGCAATAAAAGAACTAATCCCTGAGAGATGGGAAACAAAAGGAAGCGATCCCTGCGAAAATCACAGCTTACTATTCTAAGAGAATTTCTTGACCACTGCTCAGAATTATAGCTAATAAATCAACAAGTGGACTCACAGAATACCCTCAATTAATCCAAAAGAAGACAGAAAAAAAAGGAAAAGGGAAAGAAAAAAGAAGAGATGGGACAAATAGAAAACTAACAGCAACATGATAGACATAAACTTAACCCCATCAGTAGCACTGGTCAAAAGCAAGAGGGAGTGGCTTCAGAGCATAGACTCTCCAGGAATAAAGGAAACCATTTCATAATGATAAAGGAGTCAATTCATCAAGAGGACTGTTAGAATCCTAAATGTTCGTACCCAATAGATAGCAACTTCAAGATACATGAAGCAAAACACTGATAAAATTGCAAGGAGAAATAGACAAATCCACAGTTACAGTTGGAGATTTAAATATCTCTTTCTCAATAGTTGATAGAAGGAGTAGACTGAAAATGAGCACGAATATTGAAGACTCAGACGACACTATCAATCAACTTGACTTAACTGATATTTATAGAGTACTCCAACCAGTAACATCCCAATACACTTTCTTCTCATTTGCACACAGGAACATTTATCAAGAAAGACCATATTCCCAATCAGAACATGCCAGAGCTACGTTCCAGACCATCAGAGTCCTGCTATGACCCTGACTTGTTAACGTGATAAACTTGACTCATGCCACAATATCAGTGGGTGAAAATGGTTTAAAGTGTTAGCTTGCAATGCTATTGGGGCCTAGACTGGACTTTCTAGGGCCTTATATAAATGCAAAAACTGAACAGAGATTTCTTTTCTTTTCCCCCTCTGGCTTAGATACTAAACTTACACATAGATCTCTGAGAGAAAAAACAGGTTAAAAAATAATTCTTTTATCTTGTTTTAAAAATTAAGGAGTTTTTGTTGTTGTTATTGTTTGTGTTTGTTTGTTTTTGCTTTACATTCTTATTTACTAACACTCTAAACTGTAAACCATTTCTTTTCTTTTTTTGCGGTACGCGGGCCTCTCACTGTCGCAGCCTCTCCCGTTGCGGAGCACAGGCTCCGGACGCGCAGGCTCAGCGGCCATGGCTCACGGGCCCAGCTGCTCCGCGGCATGTGGGATCTTCCCGAACCGGGGCACGAACCCGTGTCCCCTGTATCAGCAGGCGGACTCTCAACCACTGCACCACCAGGGAAGCCCTAAACCATTTCTTTTAAGTAGAACGTGATTCATGCTGAAATTAATAGTATTTACCTGCTGAAGGCTTTATACTGAAAGGAAAAAAAGAGAAAATGTATTTCAAGTCTTACTAGGTATTTTTTCTGAATATGGTGCTTTTTCTTAAAGGTCTAATTTCTTATTATATTTCATTTAGGTGAGAGATAGAACTTACAGATTTTCCAAATTTAATATTAACTTAGAATAAAACTTATACACAAATTTTCCCCAAAAAATACCATATTCTGTGCCGTCAAAGAAGTCTCAGTGAGTTTAAATAAAAGGGTTCCAGTCATGGAAAGCATATCCTCTCACCATAAAGGAATCATAATAGAAAGCTCTCTGGGAAATCCCCCAATATTTGGGAATTTAAAAACATACTTCTGAACAACCCATGGATCAGGGGAAATTTAAAAAGTAGTTTACACTAAATGAAAATACAACAAATCAAAATGTGTGGGATGCCACTAAATCAATATTGAGAGGGAAATTTATAACTTAAAATGCCTATGTTGGAAAAGAAGAGAGGTCTCAAATCAGTGACCCCAGTATTCACCTTAAGAAACTAGAAAAAGAAGAGCAGATTAAACCAAAATGAGGAAATGAAAGATAATAATAAAGGGCAGAAATCAATGATATAGAAAACAGAAAAGCGGAAGAGAAAGTCAGTAGAACCAGAAATCATTCCTTGAGAAGATCAATAAAATTGATATACCTCTAGCCAGGATTGTATGTTCAGTAATTTTATACTGTATCCTGGACATATGAATGTTATGTTGTAGAGACTTTGGATTCTACCATAAACCAACTGATCTATTTCTGATAGAACATATTCTCTTTACTGGAGAATCAGGGATTAAATGGAAATGCATTTATACAAAAATCAAAGATTTTAAATTGGAATTTAAGTATAGTACTGAGCTATCTCAAAACTATGGTTTGCCAGGAAAAGCACACTCTTTGCTTTGAGTTGTTCTCGTAAAATCTTCTTAACCTCTACCCTTGACTTTTCCTGCCGGAGCACATCTCTTTCTTCTAGAACATCCATCTAACCCCAACACAGCCTTGACTCCCGATGCCTTGCTCAGTTTCATGACATGTGGCATTTCCAGTGATTCTCCAAAACAGAAACTACGGTCTGGATTCAGCCCAGAGAGGTACTGTGTTTGGTTTTGCACAGTATGTTTAAAAAGTTAGCATTTGTTGCTAAAATATAACAGATAAATGGAATAGCTGGTAACCCAGGGCCCACATTTCTCCATGCCAATAATCAATTGGAACTGACTGGTGGCTTTTTCCTTTGACTCCCTATTAAGTGTTTTTACACTAATTGAATTAATTTAATCATCAAAGGAATTCTTGTTCAGTAGCTTTCACCATCATCACCACCACATGTAAGGAAATTGAGTCTCAGAAAAGTTAAGTAACCAAGTTCACATAGCTAGAAAGTGGAGGACTGATGTTTAAACAGAAGTGTATCTGAATTATTCTAAATGCCTTTCTTTATAACATCAAAAACAAGGTAATTTTTGTCTGGCATTTCAGTTGAAAAATCAATATCCATAAATATTATATGATGATAGCTATAGAGCCCTGGGTAACAGGTTTATCACATTATTTAAATTGTGCAAGGTTAAAATTTACATTCATCTGTCAGTTTTCCCTAAATTCCTTAAGGCTGGATTTAACCCAGGCTACTTTCTCATTTCTAAAATGTTGACATTTGTTGTTTGTACTGTCCAAATTGGTTACCAGTAGGTAATTGAGAAATATATTCATTTTAACACTATTTTCCTATTTATTTAAATACTTTAACATGGTTCCTTTCCATGAAAATAACAACTAGTCACTGCCAGAGAACAAGGATGGGCGCTGATGCCTTTAGTTTTCTGTTTTCAGAAGGAGCACAGAATTTAAACTTGACTTTGAATAAAAATTGTTCTTGATTTAGATAACAATTTATATCTTTCATCAAGAAACAAATGTCTCTTCCCTGCAAAGATAGACTTGTATATTCTAGCTTAATAAATATTTACTTTTTGTCTGAATAGATTAGATTCTTTAATCCCAGACTGTTTATGTCTATCTAAATAGTATTGTTATCAGACTAGAGCTAGTATTTCCAGTTTTCCACACACAGACTACTTGACAAATAATTATGCTACATCTATTCTACAAAAGTCAATTGGAATTAAATACTAACTTATTCTTTGGGAACATTTATGGCATAGGTCATATACCTTATTCAACTAAAAGTAAGGAAAGTATTAACCTCCCCACTTTAGATTAAATTTTAAAAGAAATTAAACAGGTTCTTGTTTTTAATAAACTATCTTTTCCCTAAAGCTTTCATTTTTAATTGGGCACTGTCCGAGAAAATTAAAATCAGGGGCACTCTTCGTATGTCTGCAGTGAATATTGGTCAGATGCTCTTACCAGTTGTAATTACAGCTCTGTGAAAAATCTGTGTGTGGCCCAAAGATATCAAGCTTCAGATTTTAGGTACTTGTAGCAAAATACAGTCTTGTACATGAAGACATTGACATTGTTACGGAATAGAAGGAACACTGGATTAGGAGTCAGACCAGAATTATTCTGTCTCTCAGTACGCTGTGTGACCTTGGTCAAGTTATGTTTTTCTTCTTTTATTTTTCCTCAAAGCCCAAAGGAGGGAGCTGTATTATATCTTTAAGATCCCACATATAATGTACCATTGCCTTTCAGTGTGTTGTTAATAGGATTGCATTGTACAAAATATCTCCCAAGAATGGGATTAACTATAGCTATATAGCCAGCAGAGGGAGCACAAGGCATGAATTTATGTCTGGATTTTAGGAAAATTGGGGGATTGGGGGGGGTGAGGGTCATATGGTTAAACATTAACCACAGTTCTTAAAACAGAAGATTATTTTTTATCAGGTTATGTTCGACTTGATTTGAGCTCTGATTGTGTCTTGAAATGGTGACATTTTTACAACTACTGATAGAATTCTACCTCTGTAATTATTGGTAGTTATAATAAAGAGCTGTGTTCTAAAATGACATTTAATAATGGTTATTCGTGAAGATTACTGTGGTTTATATTCTGTATTGTTAAATATATTTAACAAAAAAAATCATAATTTTTATCATATCAGAAATATTCTGGTTGATACTGTAATAACTCTGCTGTTTGAACTTAACCCAGAGTTAAAAGGGACTGTGGCTTCAAATATTACAGGCTTTTAAAAGTCCTGTTTAAGTAATACCTCATTTATCTACCATCCCTGGAATTATGGATTTCCAAATATTTTCCAGATAACAAAAGCATGTTTCATAAAAGTACTACCTTAAAATGGTTTAAAAGTATTTCAGATAAGAGATGTTGCTATTGCAGACTTTCTCGAGTTTTTAAGTACAGGACCTTGTGCACATTTGAGTCTTTTTCTTGATACTTTTGTTGCTGTGAACATGGACTGTTGTTCTGAAAAGTAATGGAATTCTGAGTTTGCTCCTACTCTGATGTCAAAACTCTCTCCTCTTTTTTGGTTACGCTATTAACCATTTTGGGAAACCATCCTGGTTTTCCCTTCTTCATTAATTTTATTATTTAGAAGTTTTAGCTGAGGAAGCTAATAATTTAACTTGTTGATAGTTGTGTTAAATCATACAAATAAGACCTTGAGTTAAGTTCATAGCTTTTGTTTGGGCATTGATAACCACTTCTTGATGGAAATCTTTTTTTTGGCTGTTTGGGTTTTTGGTTTTTTTAAATCTTTATCGGAGTATAATTGCTTCACAATACTGTGTTAGTTTCTGTTGCACAACAGAGGGAATCGGCCATATGCACACACATGTCCCCATATCTCCACCCTCTTGAGCCTCCCTCCCATCCTCCCTATCCCACCCCTCTAGGTCATCGCAAAGTACCGAACCCATCTCCCTGCGCTATGCTGCTGCTTCCCACCAGCCAACTATTTTACATTCGGTAGTGTATACACGTCAATGCTACTCTCACTTCGCCCCAGCTTCCCCGTCCCACCCCATGTCCTGAAGTCCGTTCTGTACGTCTACATCTTTACTGGCTTGGGTTTGTCTCGGCAGCTAGGAAAGGGGGCTGCTCCTCCATCTGAGGATGAGTCACGGTAGAGGAGGGTTTCTTATGAAGTTACTATGAATACGTATTTGGTTTCTTGGTTATTCTAAAAAAGTATTTCTAAACTTTAACTCAAAGTATATTTTATCCACCACCAATCAGTCAGTGGATATTTTTCTTAAAAGGAAAGTGGAGAAGGAAATAACTAGTCACTGTGTATACATGAGAGGCATTGCAAAGGAGTTGAAAGAAAAGAAGAGGAATGGACATCTGTGCCCTTGAAACTGTGTTCACAAAAGAAATGGAATAAATATACAAGCAAAAGATAAAGGAAGATGTATGTTAAAATGTGTAGAACAAGTATAAATTAGTAATTAAGTACACAAAGGTTGAAAGGAAGTTGAAATAAGAGGATAGAGTTTTTACAAATCTTAAGATTTTTAATAGTAATGAGGCTGACAGATGTTGAGAAAAGGCACTTACTAGTAAAGACCTGTAATTCCAATTAAGACTTCCTGTTCCTATAGCCCTCCCAAAGACTGATTGTATTTGCTAAATTAAGATTACGGGCTAAGCAAAAAGAAATCTTGAAGTTCTAGCTGGGATCCTCAAATTAAGGGTCTACCACCATCTTCCTGATAAATTGTTTACAAGAGTAGGTATCCTGGGACTTCTCTGGTGGCGCCGTGGTTAAGAATCCGCCTGCCAATTCAGGGGACACAGGTTCAATCCCTGGTCTGGGAAGATCCCACATGCCATGGGCAACTAAGCCCGTGGGCCACAACTACTGAAGCCCACGCGCCTAGAGTCCATGCTCCACAACAAGAGAAGCCACCACAATGAGAAGTCCACGCAGTGCAACGCAACGTAGCCCCCGCTCGCCGCAGCTAGAGAAAGCCCATGTGCAGCAACGCAGACCCAACACAGGCAAAAAAATAAAATAAATAAAAATTAAAAAAAAATAATAAGAGTAGGTATTCTGCATCATTTTCTAAATACAGTTATTAGTGTCATGTTTCCTTTGACTATCTTTGTAAAATCTGACATAGAGTAAACATACTTCATTTGGTAGGTTTCCCCTGGGAGGAAATTTCTTTACACTTAGGAAGTGCCTTACAATTTGTGATAATAACTTATAAACTGTTCACTCTGGCTCCTCTTGTGTTCACTATGAGATAATCCCACTTTTCAAATGAATATTCTCATTAGATATCATTTCAGTCCTAGTTGTTGCCATAAATTAGTGACATTTTGCTACAGAATTTTTGTTTTTAAGTGGATAGGTTTGCTGTCTGCTCAGTGTGCAGTTTTTTTCAAGGGACTAAGAAAGGGTGTCAGAAAAAGGCAACCTAATTTCTTTCAAGTCAGAAGATGCATTTCTGTTCTTTATAGAATATATTTTCTAACAGAGAAAATACCATAAAACTTCTGATAAACTTTATATCTTTAGAATTACATACTAATTACAAAATACTTTCTGTCTTGTGCTGTTCTTGAGTTTATATATGGATATACATTTTTAAGTATGTTAGCCATGAAAGAAGTATAAAGTGGAGTGAAGACTAGGGATAAAGTTTTTCTTTTGAGGTAAATTACCAATTTTTAAATTTAGTTAGGTCATTCTTATTCGGTAACATTTCTGACCAAATTTAGTCAAAATTGAAAAAAAAATCTGCTTAAGAAAACAACCCTTTTGCATTATGTCCACTTATTAGCAGTTTTCCACTGAATTACTTCAAAGGTTAAAAACATGCAAGAAGTTTTGCATGCATGCCTTTGTGAAAAATAAAAGTAACTGTTTTTAAGTTAATGATAGATTATTTTACTTCATGCACTTATATTTTTGTTAATATAGTTACCAGATCATGTATTTTATCCATTATTTTCAAAATATTTTTACTTATAATACAAGTCATGTAACATTATTTTTAAGGTTGTTAGTGATCTTTCAGTTTTCCTTCTGTGTCTTCCTTATGTTGTTACTATAACCAGGGGAAATTCAGTTCTTGAGTTTTAAGCTTTTTTTTTTTTTTTTTTAAAGCAGCTGTTTAGTTACATTGTTGGTCACGTTGCATGACATGCATACAGTGCAGATTGTACTGGACATTGTAACCATAATTTCACGTTCTTTCCAAGATACCTTTTGTGTTTTTATGGCAAAGAGATTGGATTCTCCAGTTGCAATTCAGGATGTGCCCTGGCTTACTAGATTTTATAAATGGTGTCTGTATCTTTTGCTTGTACTTCAGAGTTTTTGAAGATGAGTTACTGCCTTTTCCTTAGAGTGCTGAAACATGGAATAATGTAGACCTGATGGAACACGTTGCACTCAGTGTGGATGGACACATCTTCCCATGCATTGTGCTCCGTACTGCTAGTCCACTAAACATTTGCATTTTAACAAGCCTTACTTGAAAGTCAACAAGCTGGTGGTGCTGAGGTTTCTTATTTTGTACTCTACCTTATAAACCACAAAAATCAATGCCATTTTAGCACTTCTCCTGGATGGAAATGAATTTTAAACTAGTTATTATATATCTAAAATAATGTTTATGGTTATTAAGTCAGTTACATGTGAATGAATGGGCGGTTTGCTCTAACCTTGCTTCTTTTTGTAAATGTCAATGTTTTTAGCAAAGGTAATTATGTAGTTGGTTGTCTCCTTCATCTTAATTTTAGATCCTTAAAAATAAGATTTTTGTGTTCTAAAAATAAACAAAGACCTCTCATTTCCAATTTTGTAAGGCAGGATTATGGATATCTTTGAAGTTTCTTTTACTGGAGTAAGAAAGATGGAAGAGAAATAGAAAGACATTAGTAGCAAGCGTATTTTCAACCCTGTTATATGTAGAGCACTGTAAAAAGATCTACAATCAAGGCTGTACGTGAACTTAGCATTTGGAGGGAAACCATATTTGCTATACATGTATATATTTTACATATGTATGTGTGTAGGTGCATAGCAATTCAATAGCATAAAACAAACAAATAATTAGGAGTACGTAATTTGATAGAGAGGAAAAGCCTGGGAAGTTACTTTTTTTTTTTTCTATTTCTGTTATATTCTACAAATATAAAGGGACACATTTTATGAAATGAATTTGTTCTAGTCTTCATAGACTTTGAGTTTTTAATCACTCAGAAGTGTTTTAATCCTCACATTTCCCCCATGTTTATTAGAGCCATCCACTTCTCCCTCGGCCTTTCCCCCGACCTCTGATTTGATCTGACTGTCTTTGACAAAGACTACAGGGAATCTTGTCTTTGCTCTGCTTGACTCTCTCTGAATAGATCGAGGGATTTTTCACGAGAAGCAGACATATATATAAACAGACCAATATTTCAAAAGTAGTAGTCATCATCTTCAGCTCCCCTGCAGCTACACACATGTACATGCACACACTCCAAGGTGCCTCTTCCCCACTCTCCCAGTACAGGTCAACAGTCATTTCATGCTGCATCAGTAGAATGTTTACATGGTTATAACCAGATATTATTCACAGATGATCCATATAGTATAGATGATCCATATAGTTTACTTTCTTAGACAATTTGTCTAAAAATATCTTCAATCTTTAGCATAAAAATTTGGCAGGGTTTAGAATTCTATGTTCAGAGTCATTTTCACTCTGCATATGGAAGGCATTGCTCATTGTTTTGTAGCTGTTAAGATGTCTAATGCCCTACTAATTCTTGACAGTTTGTATATGGCCCTCCTTCCTTCTTTCTCTCTCTCTCTCAGTTTTTATGATCTTTTGTCTCCAGTGTTTTAAAATTCCAGTCATATGCTATTATGCTTTGTTTTTACCGGTTTTCTGGATTCATGGAGGCTCTTTCAGTTTGGAAAGTCATGTTTTTCAGTTTTGAGAACTTTCCTTGGAATAATTCTTTAATAATTTCCTTCTTTTCCCCTTCCATTTTCTTTGCTCTTTTAAAACATTCTGTGTTAAACTCTGTGGACCAGTTCTCTGATTGCCATTTTCCCACTATTTTCCATCTCTTTGTCTTTTCTGTTCCACTTCCTGGGAAAGTTCTTCAAATTTATTTTTTAACTCTTCCGTTGAATTTTTCATATTTACATTTTCCAAGAGCTCTTTTTTGTGCTCTGATATTTTTTTTTATATGACTTCCTTCTTGTTTCATAGTTGCAGTGTATTTACTTTTTCCTTTAGCTTAGTAATTGTAACATTTTGGGAATTTCATCTCCTCCCTGCCTTTTCTCTGTTTCATCCAGGTTCCTTTTTTCTTTTTTCACTTGTTTGTCATTTTTGTGGCTTTTTCTGGTGATCTTTGGCAGAGTTGATATTTAAAGTGAGCCACTGAAGAACGAATTGGAAGTTCTCTGTGCTTGGGTTGGGATTTTTTTTTTTAATAAATTTATTTATTTTATTTATTTTTATTTTTGGCTGTGTTGTGTCTTCATTGCCGTGTGCGGGCTTTCTCTGGTTACGGCGAGCGGGAGCTACTCTTCGTTGCAGTGTGCGGGCTTCTCATTGCGGTGGCTTCTTTTGTTGTGGAGCACGGGCTCTAGGCGTGCGGGCTTCAGCACTTGTGGCATGAGGGCACAATAGTTGTGGCTCGCGGGCTCTAGAGCGCAGGCTCAGTAGTTGTGGCACACGGGTTTAGTTGCTCTGCGGCATGTGGGATCTTCCTGGACCAGGGCTCAAACCCATGTCCCCTGCATTGGCAGGCAGATTCTTAACCACTGCACCACCAGGAAAACCCCTTGGGTTGGGCTTTGTTGGCTGGTGGCTTCATCTCAGAGTGCTCCAGCTGGACTAAGTTTTTGGAGAATCTCCAAATGTTGGTATCTTTGGGTTCGTCTTACACTTTTTTTTTTTAATTTTTAATTTTAATTTTTATTTTTGAGCAGCACTGTGTAGCTTGTGAGATCTTAGTTCCCCGACTACGGATTGAACCTGGGCCCACGGCAGCGAAAGCGCTGAGTCTCAACCACTGCACTGCCAGGGAATTCCCCACTTTTTATTTTCTCCTGAGAGTAATCCTCCAGTATTTTTCTTGAGTATACACACCTCACTGATGGCATTCTCTGAGCTGATCGGGGGATGAAGCCAGAGGTTTCAGTGTTCAGCATCTAGGCTTTTACTTAGTCGCTTTCAGTGTAGTGCTCCCATCCTCACTTGGGTGTTATATCCGTAAGTCTAGAGTCTGCCTGCTTCATCCTCTGGAGAGTGAACACCTCTATTCTTCTGCCAGGATGGAGGGAGGCATTCATTGGGCTGAGTGGGAGAGGGGAGGGGACTGAAAGTCTGACTTTGTAATACAGACTTTCAGTCAGTCTTCCTGTTTTGGGCCTCATCTGCATCCTACTTTCTAATACCTGGTACTTTTAAGATCTGTACCTTGCTGGAGGCCTAGAGTATAAACTCATTAGCGTCTGGTCTTCCTTCACTTCCAGCTTAGGTTTCAGCTTTTTCTAGTCTCTCTTCTGCTCTCTATCTATACTAGTCACTGAATTTTCTCATCCATTGCCATGGCTTTCATTCCTGGTTGTATGTTTACAGTTCCCAAATGCATCTCTCTAACCTAATCTCTTTCCTGAAGCCAGATGCACACATCCAAATGTCTAGTCGAAACTTTCACTTGGATAGTGAGTAGGCATCTCAAATGGAGCATATCTAAGAGGGGACACCTGATGATCTCCCTGGAACTACCCCCACCCCAGTGGATAATCTCCCATATCAGTAAATGGTATACGTACCCTTCCATTTGCTTACGCTAAAAACCCTGATCATATCCTTGACTCTTCTCTTTTACCTCAAATCCAGACTGGCAACAAATCCTTTTGGTTTTAGCATCAACTAGGTGTGTATACCAAGGAGAGATATTGGAGGATAGCTCTCAGGAGAAACTGAAAAGTGTAAGACAATTGTATTTCCAGGTAAATGGGAGAGAATGCTTTTTTCTTTTAAGTGCAGTAAAGATATGGAAAGGAGATATTTGCCTGACTATAAAAATCTCAGGTATTTGTGTAAAGAATCAGAAACCAGACAAACTTTGAAATTTTAAGCTTAGCAAAAGTACTTTTCAGGGAATTTCTACTTTGTATTTTATTCAGTGAACCAATATTGAGTACCTGCTATGCACCAGGTGTTGTTCTAGGTACCAGGAATATAGCAGTGAGCAAAACAGGTGAAAATCTCTGCCATGGTGGAGCTTACATACTAGTGCAGGATCAGAAAACTTTTTCTGTAAAGGACTGGATAGTAAATGTTTTAGACGTGGCACATCAGATTGTCTCTATCACAACTACTCAGCTCTGCCATTGTAGCATGAAAACAGCCATAGACAGTACAGGAATGAATGGATGTGGCTGAGACCCAATAAAACTTTATTTACAAGAACAGGTGGTGGACCAGATTTGGTCTGTGAGCTGTAGTTGGCCAACCTCTGTTCTAGTGGATGGAAGCAGTAAAAACATATCAGTAAAGCATATAGTATTTTATAAATTGATAAGTAGTATGGGGGAAAAAAATAGAGCAGGAAGGAAAATAAGGCATTCCAGGGTTGGATTATGATCGGCTTCAAAGAGTAGGTGACATTTGGACAAAAACTTCAGGATGAGGGAGTAAGCCATACCAGACTCTAGCAGGTGTGAAAAAGGAAAGGTTTGTCTTAAGGATACTTAGTGGAGAATAGCTCACAAAAGAAATACTGGAGATGTTGGGAACCTCAGAGACTTGAACTGGGGAGTCAGCACCTCCAGGGCATATTCTCTGCCCACCTCCCCCTCTCCCTTTCTTCCTGTGTGTCTGTGTCTGTATGCCTGTTTGTGTGTTGTGTCTATGGTCTTTCTCTTTCACTCTCTTAGCTTAGGTTCATTCTCTCCTTTTATACGTGGATTTTCTCCACGAAACTAAACCATGACCTTACATCTCTACAGTCGTCTAACCAAAGAGGAGAAACAGTCTTTCTCACCATTCCTAGTTAGAAAAATTTTAGGCAAAGTTTTCAACTGGTTCAACTTAAAACACGTATCCATTGACCAATCTTTGTGACCCAGGGGATGGGGTATTATAACTGACTCACCGTGTGCCATGAACTCACTTTTTTCGGGAGAGTCAATTCTTTTCCTAAAAGAAGGAAGTGGGACTGAATCATGCTGGGCAGGAAAAAAAACAACAACAACAGACCACCCCAGATAAGAGATAATAAAATAAGGTAGTTATGAGTACCGGCTCTGAAGTCAGATTACCAAGGTCTAAATTCTAGCCCTTCCACTTAAAAGCAGCATAATCCTTGGCAAGCTAATTTACCTCTCTAATGCCCTAGTCTCCTCTTGTATGTTGTGATGATAGCATTAATACCCTTTTTATTAAGCATGTTGGATGTTAATTTAGTTAAAATATGAAAGATTAGAAAGGTGCATGGCTTAGAGTACATTCTAAGTAAGTGACAACTACTGTCATTCTTATTATTTATCCTCAGCATATAAAAGGATAACCAGTGGGATCGGCCCTAGGAATGTAAGACTGCGCTAACATACCATCCTCAATTAGTACAGTCTACTGTATTAGTAGACTTAAAACTGTATGGTCATCTTTATAGGTATAGGAAAAGCATTTGATGAAATGCAACACCTATTCATGATGATAAGAAAATTCAGTTAGCAAGGAATAGCAAGGAATAGAGGGGAATTTCCTCAACTGAGGAAATTCTATGAGAAAACTTACAGCTAAAATCTTACTTAATGGTAAAAGACTGAATGCATCTTCCCTAGGATCAGGAAAATAACAAGGATCTTCACTCTCACACTTATTCATTATTGTGCTAGAGATCCTAGCCAGTGCAGTGAGTCAAGAAAAAGAAATGTTAATAATCCAGATTAGAAAAGAAGATCTAAAGGTGTTTTTATTCACATAAAACATGGTCATATGTTTAAAAATCCTAATGAATCTACTAGAGTTAATAAATGAGTTTAGCATGGTCGTAGGATAAAAGGTCAGTATATGATAATAATTGTATTTTGATATTCTTGTGATAAACAGCCAGAAATTGAAATTTTAAAACAATACTATTTACAGTAGCATAAAAAATACGAAATAATTTAGGAACAAACATAGTAAGATACAGGCAAGATCTGTACAATAAAAGCTAAAGCACTGCTAAAAGAAATTAAAGAGGACATAAATAAACAGGGTGATCCCTGCTCGTGGATCAGAGACTTAGTATTGTTAAGATCCTGAAACTGATCTATACATTCAAGTATCCTCATCAAAATCCCACCAGATTTTGGTAGAAATTGATAAAGTTGATTCTAACATTTGTATGGATATAAAAAGGACCTAGAATACCCAAAAGCAATTTTGACAAAGAAAGCTTAAGTTGGAGGACTAAGAATACCTGATTTCAAGATTTACCCTCAATTACAGCTAGAGTAACCAAGGTAGCATGTGATAGCTTTTTAGACCAATGGAATAGAATAGAGTCCAGAAATAGACCCATTCACATATGGTCAATGCAGTTTTGACAAGGCTGCCCAGGTGATTCAAGGGGTGAAAGGGATAGCCTTGTCAACAAATGGTTCTACCGCAATTAAATATTTACATGCCAAAAAGCCCAATAACAACAAAGTAAACCTTGACTCTTACTGCATGCCATACATACGTATGAAGTCCAAATAGAGCACAGACCTAATTATAAGAGTTAAAACTATAAAACTTCCAGAAGAAATTATAGGAGAAAATCTTTCGAATCTTGGGTTAGGCAAAGATTTATGATGCAAAAACTACAAATAATTTCTTTTTAATTTCATGAATTGGACTTCATCAAGTTTTAAAACTTTCTTCCACTTCCCACCCCTCCCCCCAGTATGGGAGAAGTTGTTTACAAAAATAAATAATACCTGATAATGAGATACAAAGTAAGGAAATGTAGGTCCTTTTCTCAGGGTAGTTAAGATCATTGTTTAATCTTCACCAATATGTTAAATTCTTCCTTTAGTTTTATAACCCACCCTACTCTGTGTTGTACTTAGGGTATATTTTCATATTTATAGTTTATAGGTCATAAGAGACAGCTGCCTCTGAGTAGACTGTAATTTTATCTCAATGACAGTACCCAGATGTTTAAAAAATGATACTACAACCGATTTGATGTTTAGCTGATAACAAGGTCAGAGAGTACACACTTCCAGTTTTATGATAAATAAGTTCTGGAGATACAATGTACAGCATGGTGATTACAGTTAATAGTACTCTAGCACATCCTTGAAAGTAGTTCGGAAAGTAAGTCTTAAATGTTCTAGCCATAGGAAAGAAATGGTAGTTATGGGATGGGATGGAGGTGTGAGCTAAAGCTGTGGTGGTCATCATTTTGCAATATGTATGTATCAAATCAGCATGCTGCACACCTTAAACTTTCACAGTGTCATATATCAATTACATCTCAATAAAGCTGGGAGAAAATATTTTAAAGCTGACCAAAAAAAATACCTGATAAAGGACTTGTGTCTAGAATATATAAAGAACTCTCACAACTCACGAAGAACAAAAACAACCCATTTTTTTAATAAATGGACAAAAGATTTGAATAGACACTTCAACAAAGGAAACCTGAGCACAGGGAAATTCACTAGGGGAATGCAAACTGAAACCACAGTGAGATCCACTTCACACCCGCTAGAATGGCTAAACTTAAAGACTGAAGTATCAAGTGCTAGCCAGAATGTAGAACAGACAGCTTGGCAGTTTCTTATAGAGTTAAAACAGAGCATACAACACAGCAATCCCACTTCTAGGTATTTATTCAAGAGAAATGAAAACATATGTTCACGTAAAAACTTGTACGAGAGTGTTTATAGCCTCTTTATTCATAATGGCTCAAAACTGGAAGCAACCCAAATGTCCACCAACTGATAAATAAATTGAGGTTCATTCATACAATAGAAAACTACTCAGCAATAAAAAGGGAAGAATTACTGACACACAAAACAATGGGGATGAATTTGAAAAACATTATGCTGGGTGATAGAAGCCAGACACAAAAGAGTACATATGGTATAATTCTATTTACATGAAAGCTAGAAAAGGCAGAACCATAGTGACGGAAAACAGACCAGTGGTTACCTGGAGTGAGGTCTCGGGGTGGGCATATTGGAGGAGGGACTTGACTTCAGAGGGGCACAGGGGAACTTCTTGGGGTAATGGGAATAGTCTCTATCATGATTATGGTGATGAGTCACATGAATGTTTGTATTTTTCAAAACTCATTGAATTGTCTACCTAAAATTGGCCAATTTTATCATATGGAGATCATTCCTCAATAAAGCTGATTAAAAATAAAGTAACCAGGGCTTCCCTGGTGGCGCAGTGGTTGGGAGTCTGCCTGCCGATGCAGGGGACGTGGGTTTGTGCCCCGATCCGGGAGGATCCCACGTGCCGCGGAGCGGCTGGGCCCGTGAGCCATGGCCTCTGGGCCTGCGTGTCTGGAGCCTGTGCTCCACGGCGGGAGAGGCCACAGCAGTGAGAGGCCCGCGTATCGCAAAATAAATAAATAAAAAATAAATAAAAATAAAGTAACCAGCAGTGTAAGACCGTATTTAAATATCAACCGAGTGGTAGAGAAGTTAGCATGGTTCAGAGGCAGGGTGGGCGCAGGTTAGAGAAATCTTTCACAGAGGGTAGGGAGTTGTGCCTTGAAAGAGAGGCAGCACTTAGATGGGTGGAGGGGGCAAGAAGGGCTTCCTGCATGTAGAAAGAGTCCGTGTCTGCAGAGGAGAGAGCCCGAAGCTTGGCAGAAGGAGATTTGGTGTCTAGCTGGAGCTCTGCCTTTAATAACCTTAATAATATTTTGTGTTTCTCTGCATTTAAATAGCTCTTTAGGGTTTGTAAAGAACTTTTGTATTCACTACTCTACGGAACTTTGACCTTGGGTGAAGTACCAGCTCTGTAGCTGAGCTTCTTCATCTGCTCCCATTGTAGTGTGGAGTTGAGGTGCTTCTCACTTCTCTGGTGACTACTGTTTGAGTGTGTCAGCGGGAAGGACTGGGGCATGGAGAGGAAGTGACTGCAAGTTGTGAGGAATGTCTGCAGTTTTCAAGGAGGGAACCCCATGCCACCCCGCAGTAACTGACCTCTGTCTGCGTTGCCTTCCCCGTCAGGCGGTTACTCTTAACTCTCCTCGCCCCAGCACCACCTGTTTCCTCACATCCCGCTTGTCTCTCAACCACCAAGGGCCAGCTTCTGCCTCCTCCTCCCCACTGAAAACAGTTTTGAGTACAGTAACGGTTGATTTCTTTCCTTGTGTCACATCCAGTGACTTTGTTTCTTTTTTTCAATCCTTCTTTACCTTTTAACAGTGGTGAGTGCTCCATCCTTACGATTATTCTCCTGACTTAGAGAAGAATGTCTTTCTCTTCTTGTTCTGCTGCTAGCTCTTTGAGTACCCTTTACTGTGTTTACTCTTTTAGTCTTGGTGTTTCCCAGATATCTGTCCTTATCTCTCTTGTTTTATATTACATGTTTTCCTTGGGTGATCAGATCGCCTGTACTTTAATGATTTCGACTGATGCTAATAGCCCTTAAATTTCTTACCTCTCTCCTGAGCACCAGATTAGTATGTCCTGAATCTGGATATTTTTTTTTTTTTTTTTTTTAATCTCTTCCAGGGCTTCCCTGGTGGCGCAGTGGTTGAGGGTCCGCCTGCCGATGCAGGGGACACGGGTTCGTGCTCTGGTCCGGGAAGATCCCACATGCCACGGAGCGGCTAGGCCCGTGAGCCGTGGCCACTGAGCCTGCGCATCCGGAGCCTGTGCTCCACACGGGAGAGGCCACAACAGTGAGAGGCCTGCGTACCGCAAAAAAAAAAAAAAAAGAAAAGAAATCTCTTCCAAATGCAACTTTTTTTTAATTAATTAATTAATTTGGTTGTGCTGGGTCTTAGTTGTGGCTAGCAGGCTCCTCAGTTGCGGCACATGGGATCCTTAGTTGTGGCTTGAGGGCTCCTTAGGTGCAGCTCACCAGCTCCTTAGTTGTGGCACACAGGCTCCTTAGTTTTGGCATGTGAACTCTTAGTTGTGGCATGCAGGATCTAGTTCCCTGACCGGGGATCGAACCCGGGCCCCCTGCATTGGGAGCACGGAGGCTTACCCACTGGGCCACGAGGGAAGCCCCTGCATCTGGATATTTCTAACGACCTCTGTCTGGATATTGCCGAGCACCTCTGCGTTTCGTGGCAGAATTGTTAAGAGCACAGCTCTTGGAGCTCTTGAATTTGTCTCCTGACTCCACCACTTAGTAGCTATGAGCCTTAACCATAGCCTCAATTTCATCATCCCTTCAAAATAAAAAAAGCATGGAGAGTAATAGCACATCTGTCAGATGACGATCTGATGTGCAGGAAGCACCCTGCCACTGAGCTGCTGCTGCTCTTGTTTTCTTTGAGGCACAGCTCTTTGTCTTCCTGGGTCTTCTCCCTACTCTCTGGCTCTTCTTCTGTATATCCCTGGCATGTTCAGTCACATTCTCAGGCAGCCACTAAGTTTCCCAAACCTGAGAGTCACCCATGATCCCCTTTTTTCACTCTGTGTTGCCTCCTTTGCTTTCCAAATAGCTCATATTTGCTTCAGTTCAAGCCCTCCTCACCTCTCACTTTTAGCGGCGTAAAAGTTACCCAAAGTATCTTTCTGTCTCCACTCCTGTTCCCTTGCCAGCCCCTGTCCATCCTTCCCATCCTCTTGAGGAGCCAAGGAATCTTTCTAAAACGAACGTAATTGTTATATACTTATACCTCTCTGCACAGGTATGTGGTTTTCAGGTTCCGTGACAGGGCCTCTGCGGCCACCACGAGATGAGAGCGCGTCAGGGAGAGATAGAGGACAGAGATGAGCAAGGTTGCTCCATCACCCCTCCTGCCCGTCCCTGCCCCCCACCTCCCACCTGGACACCGAACATAGCAGCTTTGCTTCTGTCCCTCTTACTTATCATTATAGTCCTGCTGTCAGAAAACACCTCTGGCTTTCAGGATGAAGTCCAGGGTCTAAGTAAGACACAAGAGGCACTTTATGAACTATTGCCGCTACTGCCCTGACCATATCGTGGTGCTCCAGATACTTAACACTTTATGAGTGTGCGTGCTGTGATGTTTACTGCACCCACAGTGCGCAGATTTCTCTGCCTACCCTCATGCTCTTTTCTCTGGCCACATTACCTTTACCGTTGCCTGATTTGCTTGGCTAACTCCAGATTGTTCCTTAAGATTCAGCTCAGGCATCACCTCCGGAAATGATTTCCTGTCCTTACTTCAGGTACGGTCAGGCAGCCCTCATCTTTGTCCCCAGTGCAAGCCATACTTGTCTCCATCACCACAGTGACAGTAGAACTTCTGTGTAGGCATAGCCTCCTTGACCTGACTGCACCCTCCAGGAGCACAGAACAGAGATCGTGCGGCTTTTGCTTGTTGCTGTATCCCAGGCAGACAACTCTCTCATTCCCTGGCATGTAGTAGGTTCTTGGTAACTGTTTGAGTTACTGTCTGTCTCAGTGACTTAGTGCAGACCTCCTGCATGGTCTTTAACAGGCCCATGCTGACCTTGCTAGCTTCATCTCTCGCCATCTCGAACCCTCTGCCGCAGTGGACTTGCACTTTTCTGGCCTTATAAGCTATTGGTACTTCCCTGAAGTCTCTCTGTGCCTTTCTATACACTTTTCCCCCTTTCAGAATGGCTCTCCCTCCCCCTTTACTTTTCCCAACAAGCAAACCCCCTAACCTTCAAGGCCACCATCAAGGGAGATTTCCTCTGTGAAGCGTACCTAACCTTCAACTGTACTCCCATGGCACTCTCTTCAGACCCATGGAGTTCTCTGATTTCAGTATTGTAGACATTTTTTTCCCCTTATTCCATTAGACTTGATTTCCTTGGGGGCAAGGAATCATGTCTCTTTAACTCATTTTGTAAGACTGTAACATTAGCTTCTTACTCCATACAGAAAGGTCCAGGACTTTTGATGTGCCACAAGCGACCCTTCACAGTCTGTCTTTAAACTGTCCTCATCTCCTGCCACCAGCTGGGCGCCCTAAAGGACAGCCCTTGGCAGCAGCCAGTGGTTTTCTGAGCACATTCCAGGTTGGACTCATCATGCATATTTATATGCTTCTTTCTTTTGTGAAACGCTGGCTTTTGGCCGGGGCTCTGTTTTCTTCAGGATAGTGTGTTCTTTTTATTCCAGTTTTTAAAATGTGTAATATTTCAGGTATACACCAAAAAAACCCCAGTAATATAGCAGTCACCTATGTATGTATGCAGTATTACTGAAAGAACATTTTAGAGAGAGAGAGCTGAACCTCTCATTTCTTCCTGCCTGATCCTATTTCCTCTCTTCTTTCTCAGAGAATAATGACTATCCTAAATGTAGTGTTTATCATTTCCGTATATGTTTTATTACTTCAAATGTTTTATCTGTAGAAGATATGTAATGTTTTGCATGTTAAAAACACTATATAAATAATACCTCATTCACATTCTCTACCAGGGTCCTTGCTTGTAGAACAACATTGTTTTTGAGGATTATCCCTATTGTTACACATAGTTTTAGATAACCTTAAATTGCTACATAGTATGCCATTGTATGACCCTTCCACAGTTTATTTACCCATTCCATTCCCGAGAGTTTTTGTTGTTTTTAAATTTTCACTGTTAAACCAATTTACAATGAACATTCTTGTACAAAAAGGAAAATCTAGTCTTTTTCTAATTTAAATAAAAAAGGATCCTGAGTGAAGATCAATACACTTGGAATCAGTTTCACTTATGTCCAGAATCGGAATTACCCCTTCCATACAAACATCATGTGTGTCACTCACTCTCGCATTTAGCTGGGGCTGGTACTTTGAATGCAAAAGCTTTAAGCAAAAGTTACTTTTCTCAGCAATTTGAAAGTCATGTCTCATATAAATTTAGGTCATTTTGCCCTACAAATGCTAAACAGGAGACAAAATTAGAATGTTTTTTAAAAATTAAAAAAAAAAACACAACAACTTTGAGAGCTCTGGCTAGCAGACCTGAGGAAAAAAGCATATTAGATTGTAGAAGAATAACAGCCTGAGTAAGTGTGAATTCTGTTTTTAATTCATGATAGAAAACTGGGAGTGACCTCAAATCATCTGTTCTTACACCAACTTTCTTAAAAACAGCTGGGAGCAGTAACCACAGCTTCTTGAGGTGGACCATGTCAACATTTTATGCCCATAACAGTCAAATTTTCTGTTATGTCCAACTGAAAGAGCTTATGTTTGAATTGCAGCTCTCTTCCTTGTTTTGTCTTTTACCAACAAGGAAAAAGGATTGTTAGTATTCTCTTTTAAAATAAACAAACTAGGCTTTCTTCTCCAAAGGAAACAATATCAAATCCTTTTTGCTTTGATTCCTAGGACTTGTTCCATAAATTTCTGAAAGTGATGATAAAAGTTACCATAGGTTACCTCTGTTGTCCTTCTCTGAAGGGTACACTCTTAGAACACTGACAGAGAAAATCCCAGGTTTATTGAACCCATAAAACAGCTCCTGGTATTTTGTAAACTTAAAGTGCACTGCTGTACTTCACTTGTCCCCTTTCCTCTTACTAACACCAAAAAGCTCACTTCTTCCAGGTATATTTATTGCTTTTGCTTTTTGTTTGGGCATCCAATTGATGCCTCTGAGTCTTGCCATGCCCTATACTAAAATCAACCACCAAAGTCTGCTCAGTCTCAAAAAACTTCTGAAACTCCATTTATTCCAGAAAATACACTACAACCAATGAAAAGAATCTTACTAATTGCCCTCTTTTATGCATTTCCATGTGAATATGCTTTATGCACTATCCCAACATATTTTTATCTTTTATTTTTCATTGCCTGCAAAATAATTTGCATATTTAAGAATATATACCCCCATTGCAGTTTAGTACTATGTTCAGTTATTCTTTTACTCAGCAGTTTTACTTTATCTATAGTCAGTCTCACCTCAGATATACTAAAAATTATGTACAAGGGTGTTCATTGCAGTGCTATTTATAATACAAAAAACTGGAACCATTGCAGTGATTCATTTCTAATGGACTAGGTAAATTAAGGTATATCCATATGCTTGGATATCAGTTAACTGGCACTCAATATGTGTTTATTGAACGAATCAAGGATTATATTGTTAAGTGGAAAAAGTGCAAGGTACAGAGCAGTACCTATTTTGTGGGAAGAAAACATGGATGTATATGTACAGTATTCATTCATATACATGCCTTGATGCATATAATATTGTTGGAATCATAGATAATAAACTGCTAACATTTGTTACCAGTGGATCGTGGGTATGGATGTGAGGAAAAAGTGTGATGTTTACTTTTAACCTTAAAAAAGAAAAAACAAGCAAAACTAAACCTCAAATAGAGAAGACCCAGAAAAGTAAAATGATTGAAAAGAATATACATACCCTTACAGATTGAGTCTTTTTCCCTACTTCTTTACATCACTTCCACTTCAGTCTTCTCACTGTCCCCTGTTTTGCCTCTGTGATTTGCCTTCTGTTTGGAAATGCCTCTCTCTTCTCTTGCACAAATCTTTTTCCTTCTTCATAAAGTCTAACCCTTCATGAAACTTTGCTGAACTATTCCATTTCAAAGAAGTCTCTCTTATCAACATATGCTTGATCAGTATCATATGATTTCACACTTATTCACTTAGTAATTATTTCACTTATTTTCCTGCTGTATTTGAGTATAGATTTAGAGAATATTCTTGGCTTTGTTACATTTGCTTTGTACACATCCAGCATTACCAATAAGTGTTAAGGAATTTTTTTCATTCATTTTTTAACATTTTATTGTTAAAACTTAATCTAGAAAGAATACTTAGTAGTCTTGTTTTCAGTAATTATCCCATTTAAACCATTTGAAATAAGTAGAGATTTTCATAAATTGATATTCAAATCAATATTCGGTTTAGAAAGATACCACTAAGAAATACTAGAGTAATGTTTTGGGCATTAAAGAAGATACTACAGGTCATACTTATATGGAAAAGTACATGGAATCAGAATTGTCTGTATTTTTAACTTGTCATCTAGCCCAAGGAAGAATTCTTTATTCACTAGATATAGTAGCTTTAACATTAGGATCATATAATTATGTGTATTTGAAGCTCTATTATTAGGTACATACACATTTAGGATTGTTATAGCTTCTTGATAAATTTGCCATTTCATCACTATAAAATTTCTCTCTTTATCTTGGGTAATAATATTCTTATCCTTAAGCCTACTTTGTCTAATATTAATATAGCCGCTCCAGCTTTCTTATGATTAGTGTTTATACAATATCTCTCTTGTATTGTTTTACTGTTCACTTATCTGTATCTTTAAATTTACAAGCGTGCCTCTTATAAATAGCATGTTACTGGGTTTTGCTTTTTTATCCAGTCTGACAATCTCTGTCATTTAACGAGAGTGTTTAATCCATTTACATTTAATGTAAATTTGTTTTATACTTTGAAAATTGCTCATTTAGGTCTGTTGGAATGCACCTTAGAATCATCTTTACTCTGGGCTAGAATAGCCCTTCCTAAAGCGTGGCGTTTCTGAGAATTCAACTGAGTGTTCATGTTCAGTGAGTTTTATCCACTCTGGCTGGTTGGAACTTCAGCATACCTCCAGCCTTTTGTGATCTCCAAAATCTCTGTTCAGTTTGTGGCTCCTGGATGGTGGTTTACTGCCACACCTTGTGGGGTCTTTTCTTTGCATTTAGCCAAACGTTCAAGAAGACACTGGGGCAGGTTTTGAACATTTCAGATGTTCAACATCTGAAAACAGTTATTTTATGTATTTTGTTCAGTTTTTTTTAGTTGTTTACACAGGGGAGTTATTCAGTACCAGTAAAGTAAAACTCTTATAATACATATGTTTAAAGCCATTCTTTTTGAGAATAAGAATATAAAGCTATAATATAGAATCATAGACTCTGTATTATGCTAGAGAAATAATCCAGTGCACTTATTTGAAAGATGAGATACTCCAATAAAGATGTTAAAAAAATAAAATAAAATAAATAAACCCATGCAGTAAGATACAAAAAAAAAGATGAGAAAATTGGGATACAGCAAGCTCAAGTAACTTGTAACAGATTGCACTATGAGTTACTCATAAAGTCAGTCCATATCTCAGGTTTTCTTAATATCTGTCCGCTGTCCTGTCCATGATAGTAGTCTTCTGAAAATTCCTCCTCTGTTTGAAATATAATTTGAAACTGGCAAACTTTTATTTTAGAACCCTTATAATTTAAACATTCTTTTCACTTTATTATTTGTTATATCAATAGTGTTGTTAATCCTGCTGTTAACACAGGCACGAAAAGAAGAATCTTTTAGAATAATCGACATTCTGTGGGATGTCAATATAAAACCTAGAAAAGGAGACACTTAGTTCTTTTAATATAATTGGGGTTTTGTTTTTTTTTTTTCAGCTTGTTTTCCTTGCTGTCTAAAAAACACAACAAAGTTCTGGAACAAGCCACACAGTCCTTGAGAGGTTCGCTGAGTTCCAATGATGTTCCTCTACCAGATTATGTAAGTAGTTACCTTACTTTGTCAATAAAAAAATTTTCCTCTCATTGCTAAATTTAAAAATAACAATACCCCTCTCTTCCCAAGATCTGGCTGTGATCTTGTTCCCTGAGAAACCTATGATAGGTAAATAAAGGATTGACATCTCAAATCAAGGGAAAAAAATTTTGATGATTATTAACAAGTAGTTGAAGAAAGTCAACCCTAAATCAATGATTGTTAATAATTAGAAATCTTATTAGTCAAGAAAACCACTCAAACTAATTACAGAGAAACAAAAGGAGGGATTTTATAAGAAGTGTGCAAACTTTTCTCACGGAACTCAAGGGGAAGATGTACACCTAGATTTCAGAGAATGAGAACCTGAAATGGAAAAGCCATTGGATTCATTCAGAATAGCCTATCTTGGGACTTCCCTGGTAGTCCAGTGGTCAAGAATCCGCGTGCCAATGCAGGGGACATGGGTTCGAGCCCTGGTCCGGGAAGCTCCCACATGCCATGGAGCAACTAAGCCCACGCGCTACAACTACTGAGCCCATGCTCCTAGAGCCTGTGCTCTGTAACAGGAGAAGCCACTGCAATGAGAAGCCCGTGCCCCGCAAGGAACAGTAGCCCCTGCTCACCGCAACTAGAGAAAGCCCATGCATAGCAATGAAGACCCAGCACAGCCATACATACATACATACATACATACATAAGGAATGATAATTCTTAAAATTAGAAAAAAAAAAAAAAACCTCTCTTTCTGGGGCATTTAGTTTCTGTTATCTGCTTCTTTTTGCTTCAGTTTTATTCTGCCGCTGCTTTCCGTAGGCCCGTTTTCCCTATTTGCTGACTGAAATAGCAACCCCGACCCCTCCCCCACCCCCTTTCCCTCCCAACCCTTAACATGTCCTTGGGAGTGTCATGCCTTTTGCTGACTGATCAGAGTCCTAATTCTCAGATCCTGGGAGAGAGAATCTAATTGTCTCTGCTTGGGTCAGTATGCTGCTCCAATTCGTCAGTCATGGTCAGCAGAGAATAGCATAACATGTTGCATTTGTTCCCTCCTCTTTAAAGATGAAGAGCTTATTACCACCTGACCTCAGGGGATGATGATGGAATAGAACACAGCACAGGGATGAGCATTATATAATAGGAGGGGGAACTCGTTATGAGTTCCTTTAGGGCTGTGCCACTGTCTGTGACACCTCTTGTGTTTTGGAACATACCTTAGATGAGGATGCTAAAAACTTTCATGTCACGGACCACAGAGGTAGTTCATCCAGTTCTAATAAGGACCTCCCTGTTTGTTTGTCTGGGGACAAGTTAATGAGTTGATATTTAGAAACTTTAGGAGAGAACTTTTATATCCTAAGTTTGAGGTGGTGATGTGTACCAGACAACCGGAGAATTGTTTTGCTTGTTTCCTGCTGTCATTTGTTTCATTTCTAAATGGTTGTGCTGATATGAGACTGTGGGAACAGCACCCAGTCCAGATATCAGACGCTGATAAACAGAGATAGCTGTGTGCAGCCACAACCTGACTGGTGCTATTTTTCATCTCTTTTATTTATTTATTTAGTGGGGGTGTGAGAGAGATGTTATGGTCTGTCTTCCCATTATGAAGTTTAAAATTCCAAAGTACTTCTCTCCTACCAAAAAAATTAGTATCTTTTAAGATTTTCCTGCTAGTTGAATATTCTCAATTTCTTGAAAAAAATGAGCATTATAGTTGACTTAATTCTATCCTTGTCATGACTTGTTCTAAGAAAAATAATTCTTTCTAATTGCTCCTTGGAAACCTCAGTTGGGGCCAGAGTGGCAATGGGGATTATGTTTATTAAGAACTTAAATTTTGGTCATCTGTAAGTATTTTGTCATTTTTATACACATATTATTTGATTTATATAGTATTCCTGTTAATTCCACAAAAATGTGTTGAATGTATGTAGTACTGAGGTTGCCCTAGCAGTATTCTCCTTTAATCAGAGGCCAGAAAATTGATATTTCTTTGAGAAAACAGGTCATGTTTAACAGTATTTGCCAATCATGGAGGTGATTATGCAGTGAAAGGACAAGTTGAACTCGTAATGGACATATGAATTCTGTTGAACTTTACAGGTCATTGACTGTTTTCCTCTTGCATGAAGGTTTCACTGAGTAAAACTGAATTTCTTGAGGCATCCGCTTCCTAGAAATACAAAGAAAATTCCATTTGGAATCTGCCATTGACAGTCCTTATTATAACATTTGTGGGTATGAGACTTTGCAAATCACAGCATTTTCCAAATGGGTTTATGAACTTGAATTTTGCTGCCTTTCCTCGGAGCTAAGTGCAGAGGGTGGGTAACACTGATTCAGTAGTAGTGTTGATAACTGTGAATCACTCCTCCTGCCACTGACCTGAAAGGTGATTAAAAAAAACAATAGCAACCTTAAAAGTAAGTACTACACTATGTTCTTCTTTGGTGATAACTGATGTTTTATTGGTCATTCCCATTGCTCAAAATACTACGTATAAGTGAGAGAACATTTGAAACCATATTCTCATTATCATTCTCTTTTAATTTGGTCATTAACTGGGCAAATACAGTATGTTCCCTTTTTCTTCCCCAGAAATTTTACTTGTTAAGTGTCTCTGCCAACAACCACATAAAATTCTGTGTCCTTGACTAATGCTTTAGAAAACTTGTTTGTAAAAGATGGAACAGGAAAACGAAAGGGTCTTAATGCAGCAGTGGATTCCTGAATGTATACTTTCTACAGCAGGATTGAGAGAACTATAGTAGCAGAGTTTGAATAACTGTGTAAAAATAAGGATATGTTTTTCTTCTCACTGTAGTACGTAGAGTACTTTCAGTCTACCTAGAGAATTTTGAGTTTATTAAGAAAATGTTTATTCTCATTATACTGTGTAGTTCACCAGTCAATTGACTAACAACATAGAAAGCAAATAGCAAGTTACAAAAACATTAGTGTTAGTACTTTAGTACAGCCATGTTTGTCTGAACGTCTCAGGGGAAACCCGAAGTCTTCAGCCAGCTTCTAGAGAATGAGAAAATTCCCTGACTGCTTAAGGGAAAATAAAACAAAAAATTATACTCAAGTTCTCCATGGGGAGAGAGAATGCTCATTACAGAGAGTGATAAAGTTGTCTAGGAAAGCTAGTGAAGTTCAGTTGACTTGGCTGAGTTTTGGTGTCTTTATATCAGGGTTTCATAAAGTTTAATTCAATGACTAAAGAGACATGAGAGAGTTGTTAAAGAAGAATCTTTCAACACTTTTTTTTAATAGATTTATTTATTTTTATTTACCTTTGGCTGCATTGGGTCTTCGTTGCTGCTCGCGGGCTTTCTTTAGTTGTGGTGAGCGGGCGCTACTCTTCGTTGTGGTGTGTGAGCTTCTCATTGCGGTGGCTTCTCTTGTTGTGGAGCACGGGCTCTAGGTGCGTGGGCTTCAGTAGTTGTGGCTCACGGGCTCAGTAGCTGCGGCGCACAGGCTTAGTTGCTCCGCAGCATGTGGGATCTTCCCGGACCAGGGCTTGAACACGTGTCCCCTGCATTGGCAGGCAGATTCTTAACCACTGCGCCACCAGGGAAGTCCCAACATTTTTTTTTAATAAGAATAAACCTCTAAAACAACTTTGGTCATATAAAACAGAACCTGAATATAGACAATGAAGCAAAAATAATAAGTGAGTTATAGTTGCTTTTTAAATATAAACATGGCTTTTAATTTTGACTGTTGTCACATGTCATGTAACCGTTGTTTCCCTAATTTCTAACAATTATCGTAGCAACTAGTTGAGATGAGAGGAATCTAACTTTTATTCTAGGTGGAATCATAAGGAACCAAAATTTTGCCCCATGATCATCAAAGAATTTTTGAACCTTTTCATAGGACCAACTTTCCCATCTCATTCCAAACGTAAATGCAAAGGCGCAAGCGAAAAAGACCCTGGCCAAAGGGTAAGGAGCCAAATCAGAAAAATCAGCAGAAGTATAAACAGTAACTAAGAGTTTATCATCAACTTGCTAAAAGCAAGTGCAGTCAACTCCCCCCTTAGCCACGATTTGCTTTCTGAGATTTCATTTACCTACGGTCAACAGCGGTCCAAAAATATTAAATGGAGAATTCCAGAAATAAACAATTCATAGTTTGAAATTTCACACCATTCTAAGTAGTGTGATGAAATCTCTCGACATCCAGTTCTGTCCTGCCTGGGACATGAATCATCCCTTTGTCCAGCATATCCCGACCATTAGTCACATAGTAGCCATCTGGGTTATCAGATGACTGTTGCAGTACTGCAGCGCTTGTGTTCAAGTAACCCTTATTTTACTTAATGACCCCAAAGCCTAAGAGTAGTGGTGCGAGCAATTTGGATATTCTCTTACTGTACATAATTCATGAATTAAACTTTATCGTAAGTATGCATGTATAGGAAAAAACGTAGTATACAGTTGTCCCTTGGTATCTGAGGGGGATTGATTCTAGGAGGCCCCGCATATACCAAAATCCAAGGATGCTCACGTCCCTTATATAAAGTGGTATAGTACAATCGGCCCTCCATATCTTCAGATTCTGAATCTGAGGATTCACCCAACCACAGATAGAAATTTCCATCCAAGGTTGGTTAAATCCACAGAAGTAAAACCTGACAATATGGAGGTCCAACTGTATATTTATTGGAAAAAAATCCACGATGTGATTGATGTAGGATGGTGAGTGATTGCTGACGGCACATGGTCTCTTTCGGGGATGATAAAAGTGTTTGAAAATTAGATTGTGGTGATGGTTGCACAATTCTGAATGTACAGAAAACCACTGAATTGTACATTTTAAATTGACAAAGTACGTGTGGTGTGTGAATGTTGTCTCAGTGAAGCCATTAAAAAAAAGTAGTACTTGGAGCACTAGGAAAAAGAAAAAAAAGAACTATTTGTTGAACGTAATAGCATATAGATACCAGCTTTGCTGGCATTATGGCATGAGGGTGAATGTTAGAAAAATAAATTTTATACTTTGAGAAAGTTAATATTTTCAATTAGGGAAAATGATTCTTGAGTAGTGTCTTGACTTTAGAAACTGCTAAAGTCAATTAGATATGCAGTTACAAAAAGATATGTGTATTTTTCAGCCTGGCTTAAGAGCAAAATCTATCAATAGGGGACTGATTAAAGTTTAAATCTATCCAATGCAGTTATTCTGCAGACATTTTTTTTTAACAAATTCAGTCCATATAGGTTTATCTGAAAAGATATCCATAACACTTAAATCAGTAGAAACAAACAGAAAACCATACTTTATAGTATGTAGGTTATATGTACATGTATGTTTGAAAATATGCATTTAATTTTTCTGGAATAATTCATAAACTATTAAATAGTGGTTACCTGTAGGGAGTCAGACTGAAGGGAAGGGAAAATAGAACTTACACTTTTTGCCTTATACTCTTCTTTATAAGCATAGATCTTTACATTTTTGTCAAGTATATGACTTATTTTCCCCTCCTTCCCTCCCTCCCTCCCTCCCTCCCTTCCTTCCTTCCCTTTTTTTATTCCCTCCCTCAGTCCTTCCTTCTCTTCTTTGTTATTTTTAGATAATTTTAGACTTACAAAGAGTATTCAAGAATTTCCATATATCCTTCACCAGCTTTCCCTTTTGTAAATATCTCACATAACCATTGAACATTTTTCAAAACTATTAACCTTGGTACAATACTGTTAACTAAAACACAAATCTCATTTGAATTTTACCAGTTTTGACACTAATGCCCTTACTCTTTTCTAGTATCCAATCCAGGATGATCCCACATTGCATTTTGTTGTCACGTCTCCTTAGTCTTTCCTTGGATTTCATGACCTTGACACCTTGGAAGAGTACTAACCAGTTATTTTGTAGGATGTCCCTCAGTTTGGGTTTGTCTGGCATTTTCTCATGATTAGAATGATGTTATGCATTATTGGGAAGGATACTACAGAAGTGATATGCCCTTCTCAGTACATCATTTCGGAGAATACATGGTGTTGGTGTGTATTACTGGTATTGATCACTTCACTGGGATGATGTCTGTCCAGATTCTTCACCATAAACTTGCTGATTTTCCCATTGAAATTCCTGTATGTTTTTTTGTTGTTGTTTTTTTGTTTTGTTTGCGGTATGCGGGCCTCTCACTTTTGTGGCCTCTCCCGTTGTGGAGCACAGGCTTCAGACGCGCAGGCTCAGCGGCCATGGCTCACGGGCCCAGCTGCTCCACGGCATGTGGGATCTTCCCGGACCAGGGCACGAACCCGTGTCCCCTGCACCGGCAGGCGGACTCTCAACCACTGCGCCGCCAGGGAAGCCCCCTGTATGTTTTATATAGTAGTTATTTCCACTATATTGGAAATACTTTATTAGGTTATTAAAGATTTCCACTATATTGGAACAGTATATAGGGGAGATACTTTGAGATGATGCCGATACCCTGTTTCTTCCTATACATTTTCCCACAAATTTTAGCATCCATTGATTGATCTGGCTTCAGCATTATTTTACTGATTTATTAGTGATTTTCCGTTTGTCTCATTCCCTCTAAATTTATTATTAGAATTCTTCTGCAAGGAAGAGTTGTCACCTCTCCCTGATGTATTTATCTATGCAGTTGTATATTTCTATCACTGTGGACTCCTGGATACGAATTTTCTTCTTATCATCCGGAAGTGTTGTTATTTTGTGACTCAGGTTGTTCCAATTTTAGGCACTGGGAGCTCTTTCAGGTGTATCCTCTGCCCTTTGAATATGCGTCAACCTTTTTTTTTTTTTTTTTTTTGCGGCCTTCAAGATGCTCCAACTCATCTTGTATTTCCCCTGCTCCAGCCCTAAAATCAACCATTTCTCCAAGGAGGATCATGAAATTTGAATCAAGATCTTTATATTGATAGTTACTTTCCTAATGTCAAAACCAATGTAAAAAACAGAGCCCGATCTTGTGAATAGGGTTGCAAATCTTGTGAACATCCCTAGAAACAACTGCTTTGAACTTAAGTATTAACAGATTCCAAGCCCCACACTGATTAGGTCCCAGAAGGTTTCTTCTTTAGAACAATTGATTTTAAAAATCAAATAAATGAGGCCTCTAACAAGTGAGCAAGCTCCACACCCTATCCCTGCCACTTTTCTTCCTAATTAAAAACCAGGCCTGACTTTAACATAATCAGACTGATTTTCTTGGTTGTGTTATAACTTGGCTTTGGATGCATTTCTGAACTAGGAGTTCCAGAAATGTTCTGAGTATGCTTCTAAGGACAGTTTTAGTTGGAGGGATCCCCTCTTGTTTAAAAAAGAAAAATTTCTTCACTCTTAAAAAGCACGCCTGAATTGAGGTAAAGAATATTGCCCTTTCTTTATTCCTAGAGAGGAAATTTGTCCTGTCCCTTCTTATGGAATATGGTAGAATATTCTTTTTAAGGATTTTTTAAAATTATCATTAAAAATACTTAAATAACTTTTATGTTCCTTCTAAAAGGAAATAGGATATGTTTGCATTGAAATCTGGCAATGATTAATTAACCTTCTAAGAGAACTTTAAAGAATACAGAAAACCCATGCATATTAAATTCAGTAGCAATGTGTGATAATTTAAGAAATCATAGTGATTTCTTAAATAACAAAGAAAGTTTGAAGAATCTTAGGAAAAGCTGTTTTTATATTAGCTCTGTAGAGCAGCAGATAAGAATATTTTCACTACAATGGGAAGGGGGGGAAAAAATGAAAAAATGAAAAAAAATCACTGGTTTTTACAAATTTATCACACATTGCTACTGAATTTAATATGCATGGGTTTTCTGTATTATTTAAACTTCTCTTAGAAGGTTAATTAATCATTGCCAGATTTCAGTGCAAACACATCGTATACACTACGAAATGTAAAATAGATAGCTAGTGGGAATCGGCCCATATAGCACAGGGAGATCAGCTGGGTGCTTTGTGTCCACATAGAGGGGTGGGATAGGGAGGGTGAGAGGGAGACGCAAGAGGGAGGAGGTATGGGGATATATGTATATGTATAGCTGATTCACTTTGTTGTAAAGCAGAAACTAACACCATTATAAAGCAATTATACTCCAATAAAGATGTTAAAAACATCATTATTTTAATTTTCTGTTTGCTCGAATTTTTATTGTTTTTCTCTCTCTTTTTCCCTTTCTGCCTGAGTTCATAGTTCCTAATAGGAAGAAAAGAAGTCTGCTATTTGGAATTTTCTTTGATATATCCTTGATTTACATGGCAAATAGAAAGCAGCTGTCTATTTAAGCATCTAATTCTTGAAACCATAGTCCCCTCAAGCGTCATCTGGAAATAATGTAGCTTGTAAAACAAAGCTAAGAAGAAAAGGCAATGTTTGTTTTATGTGGGATGAATGATTTCTGTTGGGGTCCTTTAATTCGGCTATTATGAGGGTTATTAAAAAGCAGTATTACAAAAGAGGTTTAAATGAAAAGAATTTTTTTGAGCTGGTATCGTATTATTACAGTTGATTATAGTCAAAGCTGCAAATATAAATGGCACTTTATTGTAGTTTCTCCAAATAAGACCCCAAAAAACTAGTAATCTTACTCATTGTATGAGTGGAAATTCAACTCTTTCCATAGTGGATTTAATTTCTGAAAACAAATTGTATTTGAGAATTCAGCTTTGCCTATTTTCTTGGAAATTTCATGGCTTTCTGAAAAATTCTTAAGAAATCTTACAAGTGTATTTGGGGATTACCTTATAAATGCAAAAATGAACATGAAAGCATCAGAGTTTATCTAGGCTTCAGGTTTTATTGGAAGACTCAATTAACACCAGATAAAGTTAAGCCTAAATTGTTGCTTAACTTATTTATAAATTACTTGAGTTTCTGAGATGTGAATTTGGAGATCTCAGTCCTGAGAAGCAGTATGCCTTGGGAAACAGAAGTCAAGTTAATTTGTGCTTTGACAGTTGTTAGAGGCTATTCCATGATTGGAGTGTACTGGTTTTCTTAATTTGTTAACACAACATAGTATTTGTTTTTGATAGTTGACACATAAGAACTAAGTTTCAGTTCTTAAGTGTACTTGGTACCACAGAAATGAAGTTACTTAGCATGTTTGATTATAAATAGGGCAGGCATGTTTAATTATTTTTATGCATTTGAGTCTTATCTCTCACCTGGTATCTTCTATGATCTCAAATTTGTATTTTGACTGAGGTCATAAGGAGAATATTGTGTTACTCTGAAACATATCTTTTTTTCTTGAACGTACAATGTTAGTTGATCAACTTAGCGAATGAATTAATGACTTATCCTCTTTAGGGTCAAATTCTAAGCCTAAAACATACTGAGGCTTTAATAATCAGTATTAACTCTCTTATGAAGTTACCTCTTATGTATCATACTGGTCAGTGAATTCCAATTAGAGTGACTTCTGTTTCATTATTAGTAGTGCTTTAGCTCATTAACTGATTCCAAGTCCTAAATTCCCCATACCCATTGTGAATTCTCATATAATTACTAATATCATCCAGGTTAACAGTAATATCAGTTACAAAAGAGTAGTACATGCATTAAAGAAAACTCCATGTGGTACTTGAAATTCCCTCTTCTTGCATCCAGCAAGTGGTGAGCAACTGCTGTCTTCTCAGGCACTTTTCTCTGCCCTTTAAGACATCAGTGGAGATAAAAATCTCTGCCCTCATGAAGCCTACATTCTAATGAAGAGAGATGTATAATGATTGTATTCATGGGCAAATGAATGAACAAGTGAATGAAATGTAAGAAGTTCCCATGGGAAAATAAAGCAGAATAAAGGGGTTGGGAGCACAGGCCATGGGAAGGTAGCAGTGTAATGGGTGGTTAGTGGAGGGTATGCCTCATTGAGAAGGTGACATTTGAGTAAAACCTAAGGAAGGAGAAGCAATGAGTCATGCAGAAGTCAGTGTGTTCTAGGAAGATGGAACAGGGAGTGCACAGGGCTTGAGACAGGAGCCTCCATGAGCCGTGACAGGGTATAGTGACTGGGAAGGAGATTATCTGGACTGTATTTATAATCATCTTGAATAAATGCATATCGACGAGTGATCCAGAAAAGTTTTGGATAGAGCAACAGCCTGAAAATAAGACCTATTTCTGGGGTTTTGTTTTGTTTTGTTTACCTTTAATTTGCTGTGGGCTTGGGCAACTTTTTTGGCCATTCTGACCCTTGATTTCCTTGCCTTTAAAGTGTATCTTAAAGTAGATTTTTTGTGTGTGATTTCCTTTTCCAATGGGATTGGCATTCTCTGGTTATATAGAAAGGGATTTGTATTGCTGCAATACACAGCCATTATAGGGGACTCCACTCTCTTTGTATTCTGTGTGAACCGTGTCCCCTGAAACATATTCTAGAATACAGTATTTAAGGATTTGAGACAGCCATTTGTAGATGTCACAGAGTGATGTACATATTTATAGACGAGATAGATATCAGCTTATGTTTTACAGAATGCTACAAATAAAAGGCTCCTCTGAGAAGACATCATAAAAAGTTTTGAATGGTTTTATCCTGAGTCTTACAAAATGGAAGGGCCTTTAATTAACAGTCAGTATATATGATGGTTAGGCATATAAGCTTTGTGAGGAGAATTCTTGGAACATAAACCCAGCTTCATAGTTTTTTAGTTTTCTTGAAATTTCCCCATGAAAACAAAGAGAATGCATCAACAAACACAACATTTACAACAAAACTAGGTGACAGGGTAGCCACATGAAACCCAAAATACCAGAGGGTAGGTACAAACTACCAGGAGCTACAAGATCCTTGCAGTATCTGTGTGAGAGCAACTAGAAGGAATGAGACCTCCAAGGGATCTGAGAAGTAGCCAAAAGGTATTCACTGGAAAGTCCACAGGCCAGTTTGAGAAAAGCACCTGAAACTGGTAGGGGTTTTGCATACCCTAACTCAGAGTCGATTGTCAGGGGTCTGCTGTAAGATCTGAAGGGGTTCCAGCATCTGGGCCCTATCGACTCCTAAAACTAAATAGCTGAGGGCTTCCCTGGTGGTGCAGTGGTTAAGAATCCACCTGTCAACAATGCAAGGGACACGGGTTTGATCCCTGGTCCGGGAAGATCCCACATGCCGCAGAGCAACTAAGCCCGTGTGCCACAACTACTGAGCCTGCGCTCTAGAGCCTGCGAGCCACAACTACTGAAGCCTGTGTGCCTAGAGCCCGTGCTCTGCAACAAGAGAAGCCTGCGCACTGCGATGAAGAGTAGCCCCCACTTGCCATAACTAGAGAAAGCCCGCACGCACCAACAAAGACCCAGTGCAGCCAAAAATAAATAAAAAATTAAATCTTAAAAAAAAAAAAATTAAACTAAATAGCTGAAGCTCTCTCCTAGGACCAAGCCCCACACTGAAGTGAAGCTGCTAGAATTGGAGCCCCCAGAGAAGGCCAGGGACAATAAGCAAAGAAAAAAGAAGGTTTCAGTTAAATGTAGGGTCAGAGAAGAGAGCCAGGAGATTCCAGAAAGTGCATGACCATGTTTATGAGCACTTCACATAAACAAAGAAAAGGTGGTCTTGGAACTAGAGAGTGCTACCTTGACCTACCCTCCATGAGAAAAAAAGTCGGGAAAACTAACTTCATTAAAAATGAGCAAAAGAGGGACTTCCCTGGCCGTCCAGTGTTAAGATTCCACGCTTCCAATGCAGGGGACATGGGTTCGATCCCTGGTCGGGGAACTAAGATCCCACATGCCACACGGCCAAAAAGAAAGTGAGCGAAGAGAAAAAGCTCAGTCAAATTCAGTGCAAAGAGAGAAGAAAAAAAGAGAATAAGGAGAATAATATGTCTTGTAAATAAAAGCATGATATATACCCATGGTTTTAAAATAGATAAGTGTCCATCAACAGATGAATGGATAAAGAAGATGTGGCACATATATACAATGGAATATTACTCAGCCATAAAAGGAAACAAAATTGAGTTACTTGTAGTGAGGTGGATGGGCCTAGAGTCTGTCATACAGAGTGAAGTCAGAAAGAGAAAAACAAATACCGTATGGTAACACATATATATGGAATCTAGAAAAAAAAAGGGTCATGAAGAACCTAGGGGCAGGATGGGAATAAAGACGCAGACCTACTAGAGAATGGATTTGAGGATACAGGGAGGGAGAAGGGGAAGCTGGGGCAAAGTGAGAGAGTGGCATGGACATATATATACTACCAAATGTAAAACCGATAGCTAGTGGGAAGCAGCCGCATAGCACAGGGAGATCAGCTAGGTGGTTTGTGACCACCTAGAGGGGTGGGATAGGGAGGGTGGGAGGGAGGGAGACGCAAGAGGGAAGAGATATGGGGATATATGTATACGTATAGCTGATTTACTTTGTTATAAAGCAGAAACGAACACACCATTGTAAAGCAATTACACTCCAATAAAGATGTTAAAAAAAATTTTTTTTAATCATTTGAAGTAACAGTGGTTCAGAGAATGTAACTAAATTGTCTAGAATTGCATAGCTAACAACTAGTTGTCTGTCTTGATATTAACGTGACTAAAAGAAAACTTTTTTTTTTAAAACAAATATATCAGTGCTTGTTCATTGCCAAAAATAAAAAAAATAAATTAGATGTGAACTGTTAAATAACTTTTCAAAACAACTAAAAGAAACTAAGAAAATGATACAGGATATAACAGAACAACAAATCAGAATTACAAATACTCAAATGGATAAATTTTATTTCTAAATAAAATTAGAAATAAAAAAATTATTTGGGACGTGTAGACTATCCATGAAGAGAAAGTATTTAGTAAATAAATAGATATAATGCCTTAAGAAAAATAGAAAGTTAAAAGGAGGAAAAGCTTAAAAGCAAAAAGAAATGACAGAAAAAGGATTTGAGAGAAAGTGACTAAATACTATAGGCAGAAATCCTATAGTATTTATAAAATACATATATAAAATAGGAATCCCCCCAAGAGAAAAAAAATACTTCAAGGAAACTTTCCTAAAATTATGAAAGAAAAAGATTTGAAACTACATGTTGAAAGAGCATACACTATATGCCTTGGAAAATCAACCTAGGACAACAAATACCAACACATGCCAGTGAAACTGCAGAGTTACAAAGCTAGAGAGAAAAAAATTTGAGGGGTACTCAGGCAAAAAGACCAGGTCACTTTTAAGGGAAGAAAATAAAATTGTCAACAGACTTCGGGGCAGTGTTTTATGCCACAATAAAATGGAATAACATTTTTAAGATACTCAAGGAAAGCAAATGTGAGCCAAGGATTTTATATCCACCAAACTGACTTGCAAGTATAAGAAACACAATCTTATGAAATCTAGGAACTCCAAGAATATTGTTCCCTTCCTGAGGGCTCTACTAGAGTAGTGGTCAGCAAAGGTTTTCTATAAAGCGCCAGACAGTAAATATTTTAGACTTTGTAGGCTACATTGCTATCTTTGTCACATATCTTTGTGTGGGGTGTTTTGTTTTGTTTACAACCCTTTAAAAATACAAAAACCATTCTTAGCTCAAAGGCCATATTGGGACAGGCCACAAATCTCATTTGGCCCGTGGTTCGTAGTTTGCCAACCCCTGTACTAGAGAAAGAACTTCAGACAACCACAATGACTGGAGAGATACAAACAAAAAGACTGGTGATAAGCATTATCTATATTTTTACTTGTAGAGCTAGCATGAAACAATATTCACGAAGGAGAGAGTGTGGTATAGTATGTAAAGGCTGTGTCTCTGGCAATGCAGATACATCACAACTATTAAAATATGGAGAAGGGAAATGGTGAGAACATGTAAAAAGTAGAATAAACTGCTGATTGCCTGATGGTTAACTGGGAGTTAAAGGATATTATATCAGGTCAGATGCTGGGAGAGAAGTGGGAGAAAGAAGAAGAGGTAATTAGCTGATATGATATTGTTTACAGCAGCAAACCAATAGAAAATGACAAAAAAATAAGACAGGAATTATATAGTTATTCACCTAGAGGTAACCATTAGAAGAAAAATACAAATTTCCTGAATACCAAAAAATAAAAAGAAAGCAAATAAAATATACCACATATGGAAAGGCTAGTTATATAAAAGACCTATATATATATATATATATATATATATATATATATATAACATAAAATTATATGTGAGAGCATTGAAACCAAACCAATTGACCTTCAGTCTAAAACTCCATTGATAAGAACTGGTTGAATGAATTTTGGTACATTCATACAGTAGAGTACTATCCATCTATAAAAATGAATGAAAAGTATTTCTATATGAAGTTCTGTAAGTTGCCACATAGTCATCCTCCTCAGGGTAGGTTGGTGATATCCATTTGTATCTATTTTTATTTGAAAACAAAAACAATGGAAGGACAAACTATAAAAAAATTTTTTTAATTGTTACCTATAAAGAGAGTAAAAGAATAGGATGAAAGTGACTGAGAAGGATAAAGCTAGATTTTGAGTAATTCTTGATTTTAGATTTAACTTAAGAACTACATAAATAGTTCCTAAGAAAAAGTTCCTTCAGTAGAGTTGGATTGAATATTAGTGATTATACATATAACATGATTATAAAACAGTTTAAAAGAACAGTCTCTAAAATTTAAATAAATTGAAATAAATAAACCTAAATATGTATCCAGTAGGTGGTATAACCAAACATCCAAGTGACTTTTTATCCCTAGGAGGCTGTACCTTAAGACACAACTGAAAAAAAAAATTAAACTGTTTTTACTAATCACGTTTGTGTAGCAACCTTGGTATTGTTATTTCATGACATGGGCTTTTAATGTAAGATAAAGCAAATGAGTAATTGTACAATATTCTAATTTTGTTTTCCCCATTGCCTTGGGAACCTGGATTCTTGGCGTGGGAGCAGTATATGCAGACATAAAATAGAAGAGATTGAATAAAAACTCTTTGATCTTAGTTTGAATAGGAAGACTCTGTATGGACTCTGGTTTTTGTTTTTGAATATCTGTAGCTATGTCTAGTCATTCTACTTCTGTCCTTTGAACTCACAGAAACAGTGACCAGCCCAGTAGCACAGCATTGAACATCGCTAGCAACCAGATTTCCACTGAAAGGAACAAGGAATTTATCCTGCCTTTCATATAGGATGGTAACAAAACAGTAGTTATGAGAAAGTTCCTCTTTAGAGAAATGTTATAGCTGATAACTGAAAAGGGAATGATATAATTAGAATATCACCATTTAATTAACCTTAATAAATTCGTAGAGCCAAGCAGTGGACATGAATAGCCTCATATTTACAAAAAGAGAACCAGACATTATGTGCCTCCTGATGTAGAACACGCCACCATTCATGAAGGAGTCTTGTTTTAAAAACAAAAACAACAACAAAAATCTAGTCTGATCAGGCCTTTAGATTCATCTACCGATTTACCGGAAATATCTAGAATAGAGAAACATGAAACACCACCAGCAAAATCCAGATTGCAAGAAATTATATAGGACAAATAACCTGGTTTATTCAACTAATAAATTGCAGTGAAAAAGGATAGAGAGAGAAACACCCTTTAATAAAGTCCAGTTGCACCGTAGCGACTTGATTTGGATCCTCATTCTCACAAACTGTCTTAAAAATAAGAACAAAAACCATTTTTTTGCCTAATTAGAAAGTTGAGGACTGACTGGATATTTGATAATTTTCACAGATTACCATTAACTTTTTATGTGTGAGAATGGCATTATGGTTACAGTTTTAAAAGAGGAATCTTTATCTTTTGGAGATACTTACCAATATATTAATAAAGGTATATCTGGGGTTTGCTTCAAAATGACACTTGAGGGGAGGAAGTGAGTGAGTATAAGGAAACAAGGTTGGCCCTGAGTTGATAATTGTTGGAGCTGGGTAAAAGGTGAATGGAGGTTCATTATACTGTCCTGTCTTCGTGCTGTATATATTTGAATTTTTCCAATTAAAGAAGTTAAAGAGGTTGCACAACAGTGTGAGTATACTTAACACTACTGACATGGTAGAAAAATGGTTAGGATGGTAAATTTTATATTATGTGTATTTTACCACAGTTTTTTTAAGTTAAAGAATATGAGCTTTGGAATCTGAAAAAAACTACACTTAACCTGCCTATGACCTTGACCTAAACCCCTCTGATCTTTGGAATAAAGATACAGACGTAGAGGATGGACTTGAGGACACAGTGGGGGAAGGGGAAGCTGGGACAAAGTGAGAGAGTAGCACTGACATATATAGACTACCAAATGTAAAATACATAGCTAGTGGGAAGCAGCCACATAGCACAGGGAGATCAGCTCCATGCTTTGTGATGACCTAGAGGGGTGGGATAGGGAGGGTGGGAGGGAGGCTCAAGACGGAGAGGATATGGGGATATATGTACACATATAGCTGCTTCACTTTGTTGTACAGCAGAAACTAACACAACACTGTAAAGCAATTAAACTCCAATAAAGATGGGGAAAGTTTTTTTTAATTAGAAAATAAGTTAAAAAATATGAGCTTTGGAATCTGAAAAAACTACATTTAACCTTCATGTGGCCTTGACCTAAACCCCTCTGATCTTTGGTTTCCTCATTTGTTAAATAAAAACAATAATACCTTGCCTATGGGATTGTTGTACCAATTAAATGAGATAATGCATAGAAAGCACTTAGCGCAATATGTGGCATATAACCTTAACTATATAAATACGTATTATGTAAATATTAGTGGCCATTATTACCACCACTACAGCTTCTACCACCTACAGTAGGAAAATATATCTTTTATTCTCCCATCACTGAAAACTTTAGCTTATTACCGAGGAAGCCTGTTAAAAATTCACTTTTCAGTGTGCTGTGGTGTAATGGAATAAGCTTACTGTGCAAGTTAGACAGACTTGAGTTAACTTAAGTTTTAGCACTTACTTGATATGCTACTTTGGTTAGTAAATATTTACTTAATGACCTTAGGGGAGTTATTGTAGCTGTCTGAGCTTTGATTATCTCATCTACAAAATGAGGATGCTAATACCTACTTTTTAAGTTGGATTGAATATTAGTGATTATACATATAATGTTCTTGACTGAATGCATTGATCATAGTAGGTTTTCAGTAAATGATGGATATTATCATCCATGATTGTATTCATTCATGTATGATTATCATTGTTCAGGAATGGAAGGTAAGACGGACTTTTCCATATATCCTTCCTGGCCAAAATTTATCTGAACATAAGAATATTCTATTTCTGATTTAATTATGGCCTTAGATTTAATATGGATTTAATAGAACATACTATTAAATCGTATCTATTTTTCTCAACGTTTGAAATTTCAGTATCTATCTTTTCTTTTTTTCACTGGGTTTTGTTTATCAATAGAGCCGTATCACCTTTCTGTTTAGAGGAATGAATGTTCCGAGGGAGGAGTGCTCTGTTGTTGGTGACTGTGGCGGATTAAAGATAACTGGAATAGTGATGCCCAGTGTTAACTTGCTCTTTTTTCTAGTAACATATGAAAATCCTACACCAAAAAGGACTTCTTGTTAGATACCAGATGTAATAGAAAAGTACTCTCTTTTTCCCACTAGAGATTCAAATACAACAGAGGTGAGGTCTGCATCTAACAGAAATGCCCTAGAACTGATCCCAGAAATATAACGGAGGTGGCTACTCAGATCTCTTCCTAACTCTGTACCCTGTGATTCTTTTTGTCTCTATTTATTGCCATGCTCACTGCTTTATTTCTTCTCATTGAGTAACTCAGCATGACATTCCTTTCATTGTAGCATCATCATTATTGCTTACAGAGCACTCACAAGAGATAAAGCAATATAGAAAGCTTCATGGAACTTGCCTGATGCTGGGAGACCTGGTCATTGTCCTTAAGGAACTTATCAGTCAGTAGCATCACAAAGGGAAGCCACAGAGATTTTTTTTAATGAACTGATTGTAGAAAATTTATATTCTCAATGTGTAAGTAATAATATGCATCTATTTTCTTTCCCAGAAAAAAAAAGAAAACATTCAAGTTCTTATTACATAAGTCTGATAAATCATATGTCTGAGCTTCAGTTTCTCCATCCAACAACAAAGACTCTGGACTCAGACATACCTGGATTTGAATCCTGCTTCTCTCTCTTAGTAGCTGTGTAATAGTAAGGAAATGACAATCTTTTGAGTTTTAATTTCCACTTCTGAAAATAATCATAACAGTCCTACTATTAAGTTACTTGTTAGTTTCTAAATAGGATTAAATACAGTGAATACAAAAGTAAAACAGCATAAATTCAAGAAGGGCATCATCCATTCAAAACATATGATTTTATTCCTGTCATATTTTGCCCCAGGCTTTGAGTATACAGTCATGAATGAACGGACATGGACCCTGCCCCACCTCAGGGAGCTAGTAGAGGGAAGAGCCCAATCAATTAGCAAAATTATAAATAGGGTTAAGGAAAATAACTGCAACATAATGCAAGAGGATCGTGAGAATCTTAATTTGGATTTTGGGATATGGGGGAGATCGGGTATTTGCTCTCTGAGAAAGTAATATTTGACTGAGACCTGATAGATGAGTAATAGCCAGAAGAAGAGTGGGAGTAGTGTTTTGAACAGCAAATGCGAAGGCACTGAAGCAGGACAGGGCTCTGTTTATTCAGGAAAATGTAAGCAGACCAGAATGTCTTAGAGTGTGGATGTGAGAGGTAGAGAGGGAGTAGCATTAAATGAGATTGGAGGTACAGGTCAGCGTCAGCCCGTGCCAGGCCTGACGGACTCCTCATTTTAAGGAGTTCGGATGTTATCCATCGTTTGGCATAAAGTCATTAAAGGGTTTTGAACCATGGAGCAATTGGCCCAATCTGCCTTTGAAAAGAATATTGTGGAGAAGTGATTTAAAGAGTCTGAGAGTTAAGACTGAGAGTCCAGTTAAATCAGTGTGGTGAGAGATGATAAGGGCTTGGAACTCAGAGAAGTCTAGACTGGAGATGGAAATGCAGAATGAGATATTCAAAGTCATGAGATAGATGAGAACACAATGAGAGAGAAAGTGGCATGAGAAGGAAAGAGGGATCAGTCCGGAGCCCTGAAGGGCCCCCAACCTTCAGAAGTTGGATAGATGAGGAAATGCATGATGTGAAGTTGGCACGTCTTAAAGAGGAAGAAATGGTGAACCAACTGTGGGTTGAAGATTGAGGATGAGATGAGGATTAAAACATATGCACTGGACTTGGCAAAACACAGATGGTATCTGGGCGTGTAAAAATGGGAATTATTTTGAATAGTATAAGCTGACAGGTAGCTAGATTAATCATGAGAAGATTTTTTTATGGGTTAGATTTTTTAAATCGAGGTCTAAGAAAGAAAGAGTACCACATTGCTTATTCTCAGTCTCCTGGTTAACCTTTCTTACCTTAGAATATGTGTCTACCCCTGTTCCTACTTCTTAGCATACCCAACTTTATGCATTTTTTTGTGGGGGCTAATGATAATAGTTAAGCTTGTTTAAAATGCAGGTTAGGCAATATTTAGGAATAAATTAACAACAAATACCTAGGAATTATATTAAGGTTATGTTAAAAAAAATTTTTTTAATTTATTTATGGCTGCATTGGGTCTTTGTGCTGCACTGCTTTCTCTAGTTGCGGCGAGCAGGGGCTACTCTTCATTGCAGTGCGTGGGCTTCTCATTGTGGTGGCTTCTCTTGCTGCGGAGCACAGGCTCTAGGCATGCAGGCTTCAGTAGTTGCGGCACATGAGCTCAGTAGTTGTGGCACACAGGCTCAGTAGTTGTGGCTCGCGGGCTCTAGAGCACAGGCTCAGTAGTTGTGGTGCAGGGGCTTAACTGCTCCACAGCATGTGGAATCTTCCCGGACCAGGACTTAGACCCATGTCCCCTGCATTGGCAGGCGGATTCTTAACCACTGCGCCACCAGGGATGTCCCAGGTAATGTTAAAATATTAACGAAGAGATAAAATAAGGCCTAAATCAATGGAGAAATAATGTGTCTTTCTAAACTTTAAGCTCTGAAATTCTGAAGATTTCATCCTTAACAAATTAATATGTCAAAGTTAATGTAATTTTTCAATGCAAATTGATAAAGTGATAATAAAATTCATTTGGGTGAATAGACACACTCTCTCTCTCTCTCTCTCTGCAGGTTAGGGAATTCCCTGGCAGTCCAATGATTAGGACTCAGCACTTTCACTGCTGGGGCCTGGGTTGAAACTGATCAGGAAACTAAGATCCCACAAGCCACGCAGTGAGGCCAAAAAACAGAAAAAAAAATGCAGGTTATACATAAGGGCTGTAATTAATAACAACTCATCATAATAAACTTATAGCTAAATATCCTGATTACTTTTCTTTAAACGTACACATTATCAGATTTTAAATTAAGTTATGCTTAATAAACCAAGTGAAAAGTACTAAAGTCAAAATGTACAGTAGTCCCACAACTCAGGTTATAGGAAGCTCCAAATGGTTTCCTCATAGCACTGATATTATTTCCATGGGATTGCAGGATGTTTTTAAGTATCTCTTACCTTATATAATAAATGATGCATTCACCATCCCATCCGTGGTTCAGAGGAAATACTCTTTGAAAGCATGTATAAATGTATTTTTGCTTTACAAATGTTTGTCATTTTCCCCTCAAAAAACTTGAGGAAGAGGTTTTGAGAACCGAGTACAGATGAGGAAAGCGTGTGCTATGTAACAAAGAATGACAATTAGAGAGGGAGAGGGAGTGTGTGTGTCTGAAAAAGCTTTAGATTGTTTTTTTCTTTTCAATCTTTCATCCTAGTGTCCTTACTATTATATTACTTATGTAAAGCCTTCTGTCCATTGAGTTCAAAGCACTTACAATCATTAAGTCATTTATTTCTTGGATTTATTGAATGGGTGCCCATTGTTCAAAAGCCCGTGGGCGTAAGTACAAAGTTATAAAAGCACACAAATTAAATGTAATAGCACAGGAGCAAGGGAGAATGCCAGCAGGATCACTGCTGTGACTATTGAGAACGCCAGACTCTTATAAAGAAAGAAAAGAGAAAAAGAAAAGGAATAAAACAGCCACCTAAGATTCATTATATTCTGAGAGTTACAAAATAAATTTGTCAGGTCAAAAGCAGTGCCACAGGGTACAGTTAAGAGGCCTAACTGAATTTAGAGGGTGCTCTGGAAAATGGTCCAACTCTTAAACAGACTCAGATTCTACTCTAGTAATGAAGCAAGAGAAATTATTATTCTCTCTCCCTCATTTTACAGATAAGATATTCAGATGCATGGGGAGTCGGTTAACTGCCATTGTCTCAAAGCAGTGTCATACAATTTGAAGCATGATCTTATTCTGAGATTCCCAGTTAAATCTTGTTTCATTTCTTTCAGCATTTTAGCTTGGATATACATGTTTCTTTTTAGTTGTCTCCTTCATATGGCGGTTTAAAAATGGATATTTTCAGTTCAGTAAATCAGAAAGCCTCAAGCTGATTCTAAAATGAATTTAGAAGAGGAAAAGCCTCTCATTTTTCAAGAAGTCAATAGATATTTGAAAATTCTAAAATTAAGAAATACCAGCACACATTATTATTTCCAAATAAGAAGACAGATGTTGGAGGAAGTAGCTAAAATGGTTCAAAATACTCACCTCTGGGGAGTGGGAGTTAGGAGAAGGGAAAGGAGGATGGGTCCTGGGATTGCTCTTGTTTTGTTTCAAATCTAGTAGTAGTCTTAACTTTCACACTATGTTCATTTGTTACTTTGATAAAAATTAAAACAGAAGTTTAGGGGAAAGAAATAAAGAACAGGAAACCAAACACATGTACAATAAATATTTGAGATTATTTTCAAAACTGAGTTTAACATATTATTCTCTAAGTCTTAAAGTAATAACAAGCTTGTCAGCACCCTCGCTTTATAACGCCGAGTCTGATTTTTGGTAATTCAAGAGAGATTGGCTAAAACTGCCAATAAATTATGCATTCCACAATTAGGTATTTTCTCCTACTTCTGGTATTTTTCTTTATTTAATTGGAAATCTCTAATGACATTGACTGAAACTCTTGAAAGCATTATAATGTGGTCTTAAATGGGACACTTCCTGTGCTTTTGTGTTCAAGTCTTGGTCTAAATTGTATTTTTTTTATCCTCCCGTTTCCCCCTTTTTCTTTGCCTTGAAGGATTTCCCACAATTCACAGTAATCTCCCACTGGGGTCTAAGCTCCATATAGGCAGGGATTACATCCATTGGTCACTGCTTGAATCCAGTGCCTGGTCCAGTGCCTTTTCACAGTGCCGGTCATTCAGTATTTTTAAGTAAATGACAGATTTCATCTGGGAATGTTGAGTTAACTAATAAATAGCTATTGGGAGGATTGATTAAATTGTACCAGTTAGCCTGGTAACCTGAAGGAGTTAATAAAATTTCCCCAGCTGCCAAGGCTACATTGAACCAGACCTTCCAAGGCCACTAAATTACAGGGGAGCACAGAATACTGGGCAGGTGTTCAGTATCCGTGCTGTTATCAAAGCTCTTAGGAGGCATAAGGAATATTCAAATAGCAACTGTTTTTGAGATCTGTTGTAAAAGGCAGTTTGTAACTGTTTTGTGTGTGTGTGCAGTTAATGAGATTTTAATTTCTCCCTCTGTGTCTTTATATGTCTGTCTTGCAGTTTCTGTATTCTTTTTGCTCAACACGACCAATTCCTCTCCCAATTTACTCAAATTTTGAATGACATAAAGTTGAAGCCATTAAGAAGGTTCTAATCATTCTTTTATCTAGTTTGTTGGCACCCCAAAGAATTAAAGTTAGCAGTGACTGTTGGATAATAGCCAGTAAATTAGTTGAAATAATGTCACCACATGTTTCTTAAATATAAATCAAACACACATACGAGGAGAAAAACTGCTTCCTAAACACTTTGGTTGGAGAGGCATTTTTATTAAGAAAGCAACTAAATTGCTAAAATTGATTTTATACTGCCGTTTTCTTGTTCTTTGGATATTTGAGAGTTCTTGTTCACCTAGCTCGCAGTATGATCTTGCGGTAAAACCAAGTGATTATCAGGAAAGTTTGAACTGATCATTGACTTTATTGATGCAGTGAGGCAGAGGTTCCTCTGTAATCATAGCTGTGCACATTTAGGTCCTTGCCAGAGCTAAGTGAATGGCATCAATCACAAAAGACTTTCTCTTGCACTCACATCTGTGACTGTTGCTCACATGCAACAGCGTGTTCAGTCTCTTCCACTTGAGCTGGTGCACATCCAATAACACTTCTGACTTTGGACCTTAAGGAAACCATGGTTTTCTTTTAACTAAAGAAAAACTGAAATTGTCTGTCTCTTATTTACAAACCTACAGGACAGCTGACCAAAGAGAATTACCATTAAATTGCCACTTAATGGTCTACACATTGTAGAAGAAGCTGCATCTTCATTACATTACTTGCTTGTACTGTCACCGTGGGGTTTTTTTAAGTGAGAAATGCTACCAAGCAAATTTTAGCTTTGTTGCCAATGATACTAGCATTAGTACTAGAAAGTTTTCTTGTTACAAGGTACTCATTACCCTAAAATGTCTTTTGCTTGCATTTTGTATCTTCCGCCTAACAAAAATTTTTCCTTATTCCCAAATTGATAAAGACGTGCAATAGAGGAAAGGAAAGGGGGAATCACATTCCTTGTTGTCAAGTAAATTTTGACTGAAGAGACTCCTTTAATAGCCTTTTTCTCTATTTCTATGTTCAAATCACCTTTCCTTTGCCTCTCAAAGAAGGCTTTCCTTCATGTTACATTACCCCCCCCATTTTGATTTTATCTTTTACATACTGATAGTTGTTTCTACAAACTTTTGTCCAGGAAAAATGTCCAGAAAATAAAATTAAGCATCTCTTACCAAGAAATCAGCACCAAATAGCAAAATGACAGGCAGCCCCAACTCATGACTCGATTGCTAAACTGTGATCCTAAGGTGGGCCATTTTAAGTCAGATCCTTATAAATGTTACACATGTTAAGTTCCTTTCCCCCAAATCAATTTCATGTTATAGAAACAGAAAAACAGATTGCAGTGAGTGAAAAATTTGCATTTTATAACCCTATATCACAAACAACAGCAAGATAAAAATTGGGTTCTGTATAAGCTTTTGGGTGCCTTTGAGGCTTTTGAAAATATAAGTCCAATAACATTTAGACTGAAGACATCTTGTTTTAGTAACTCTTCCTGTAGTAAGCATTGTTCATTACTCTAAGGACCTTCAAACTGCTTCTAAAATTAGTTTCTGCCACAAGAAATAACTTGCAAGTTTAATACAGGATTGCCTCCCAAAGTATTTGAATGGTAATTGCTGGGCGATAGGTAGTTGCCATGGCAACTCTTCAGTGATTCCCTTACTCTAATTGTAGCAGCAGACTGAGTCACCTTCACTGCCACTGACCTTGACTGAATCGTGAGCATTGGCAGTTGTTTTTACAAAATGTAGGCATTGGTCCCAGCCATTAAGCAACCATAAATACAACCTTTGGCCATTATGTGGAATATGGTTATAATGCAGTGGGTTTCAAATCAAGCTGTCTTCAATCAGGGGTCACCTATATTTCAGGAGTAGACTTGGAATTTTTTTTTTTTAATTTTATTTATTTTTGGCTGCGTTGGCTCTTCATTGCTGCGCGCAGGCTCTCTCTAGTTGCGGCAAGCAGGGGGGCTACTCTTCGTTGCGGTGCACGGGCTTCTCATTACAGTGGCTTTTCTTGTTATGGAGCATGGGCTCTAGGCACGCGGGCTTCAGTAGTTGTGGCTCACGGGCTCTGGAGCGCAGGCTCAGGCTCAGTAGTCGTGGCACACGGGCTCAGTTGCTCCATGTGGGATCTTCCCGGACTGGGGCTCGAACCCGCGTCTCCTGCATTGGGAGGTGGATTCTTAACAACTGTGCCACCAGGGAAGCCCAACTTGGAATATTTTTGAACATACTATTTCCTAAAAGGATTAACCATTTAGTATAACAATAGCATTTAGGTTCTTAAAGAGCTCAGATTCACAGTTAGCTCAGAGCGTTTCATTGTAATGCACTCAAATTTCAGTGTCATGGAAGCACTTCTCTGTAAATAGACATAAAAGTGCAAGTCAGAAAAAAATACAGTTATATGACTTAGTGCCCGTTAGAGTTAACATACATCCCAATTACATCTGTATGTAATAGGAAACTTTGATTTATTATTACTATTGCTTCTGTTAGTAAAAGCAACAAATAAAGGGCAAGGACTGCATTTTATTTTATAGCCTTAGAATCTGTTCTCAGTGCTTAAGACGATGCTACATGTCATGACATTGGCCTTCAGTTACTGTTTGTGAAATCATTGTCTTCTGTGGTTATTTTATGTTCATTTCACTGTCTGTTTCAATCAGTTGAGAATCTGTTTTGTCAAATTTTGTTAAACCGTGGGATAGATTTGTTTATTCCCAACTAGAAGTAATTAATAGAGATAGCATTAGTTTTACATGTTAGAGGGAACTTCCATTTTAAAAATAAAAATGCCTCAAGTGTAAGATATAATTCCCCCTGTGGCGCAAAAAAAAAAAAAAAAAAAAAGGGCTTCCCTGGTGGCACAGTGGTTGAGAGTCCGCCTGCTGATACAGGGGACACGGGTTCGTGCCCCAGTCTGGGAGGATCCCACATGCCACGGAGCGGCTGGGCCCATGAACCATGGCCACTGAGCCTGTGCATCCGGAGCCTGTGCTCCGCAACGGGAGAGGCCACAACAGTGAGAGGCCCGCGTACCGCAAAAAAAAAAAAAAAAAGATGTACTTTGGTTTTTACATTAACAATTCAAAAAATGCATTCTATATTATTGCTTTTTTATTTTAATTTGCTAATTATCTGAGAAGTAAAGTGGAGTGCTATTTAATGCTATTTGAAACTTAGTCTCTGTACAAACCTTACACAAAAGCTTATTTGCTGCTGCTTTGCTAGAAATCTCACAGACATCTAGATTTTCACCCAGTACAGTCTGAAGACCATTGACTGAGTGGGGAGGAGGGCCTGCAAGATCACTGGGTTAATTGTTTTTTGAAATTTTTCAAATATACAAAAAAGTTGAAAAATTTTACAGTGAACACCCGTATACCTACCACCTAAATTCTACAGTGAACATTTTACTAAACTTGCTTTATTACCTACCTGTTCATCTCTGACCTTCTATCAATCCATTGCCATCTTTTATACATGTCATAGTGAGTTGCCCAGTACCCATCATTTTAATAACTACATGGTATTCCATTGTCCAGATGGACTATAATTTATTTAACCAGTCATTGACTGTTGGACATTTGGGATTGTGGTAGGCGTAATGACCCTTAGGAATTGTGGTAGAGAAAAGTGTCCATGTCCTAATCCCCAGAACCCGTGGATATGTTAAGTTACACAGCAAAAGGGACTTTGCAGATGTGAGTAAGTTTATGAACCTTAAGATAGGGAGATTAGTTTCGCTTATTCAGGTGGACCAAATCGAAACACGGAAACCCTTAAAAGCAGAGAACTTTCCCCATCTGGAGCAGAAGACAAATGCCAAAAGGGGAAGTCGGAGAGATTCAAAGCTGAGAAGGATTTGACACACCGTTGCTGGTTTGAGACGGAGGGGGCAATGTGATGCAGGCAACATAAGTTACTAACAGAGATTCCCAGCTGACAACCAGCAAGAAAATAGGAAACTCAGCTCTACAGCCGGGAGGAACTGAGTTCTGCCAACAACCTGAATGAACTTGGAAGGGGATTCTCCTTCAGATCCTCCAGATAAGTGCCTCGCCCAGCTGACAGCTTGATTTTGGTCTCCTGAGACCAGGGCAGAGGAACCAACCAAACCTACCTGAATGTCTGCAGAACTATGTGATAATAAATTTGTGTTGTTTTACACTGCTAAATTTGTGATAATTTGTTATGGCAGCAATAGAAAACTAATTCAGGGATGATGAGAATTTTTTTCTCTCGTACAATAAACATCCACAGGGCTGAATCCTTGAGCACAGTCTTACTTATTGCCTTAGGATAAATTTCTAACATTAGAATTTCAGGGACCATAGGGTCGTCGAATTTAATCCGATTTTTGACCTTATAAGAAACATCCTTGTGAAAAAAACATTTACTTGGCACTGACAGAAAAAAAAAAGAATTGAAGGGACCAAAAAAAAAGTCTTATTTTTTTAAGACTTTTAGTACCTATTTATAAATTCATCCCTGGAAAAGTTGTTTCAGATTGCACTTCCATCAGTACTCTGTTGAGAATGTCCATTTCCTGTCTTCTTGACAATATTGGGAATTTACTTTATTTGTTATTTTTAATCATTGTGATAGGTGTAAAAAAAAAGATACAGCGTTATAATTTTATTGCGCATTTTTTAACTACTAGAAAGTTGAACATATTTTAATGATTTTATCTTTTGTGAATTATGTGTTTGTGTCCATTGTGCATTTTTCAGTTGAAGCCCCTTTTTCCTACTTTACCAAAAAACTTTTCAGATGAGAAATGATAATTAATTTTTCTCAAGTTCCTTTTAAAAATCGACTAGGGTAATCATAACTTTTTTCTTCTTTGAGTATTTACATGATTACGTCAATAGATTTCCTAATATTGCCTCATTCTAGAATTTTTGAAACTATTTGGGTTGTAGAATTTTTTGTATGATGTTGACTTTGATAAGTATATGTTTCATTGAGTATTTTGGTGACACTGGTTTTTATTTTCATTTTTGAGCTAACTTTACCGTATTTTGAAATCAGTTATTGTTACTCTCCTTTAAGGAAAAAAATGAGAAACTATCTTTTTCTTCTGATTTAAAAGCTTAACTGGCATAGTAATTGTACATTCCCTAAAGATGTAAAGGAGTTACTTATAAAACTATATAAGCACAATCCTTTTTAACAGCATTACCTCTGACACATTTTTCCCTTTTTTTTCATGTTATTCTCTTCACATTTTTTATTTAATTATAGGTCAAGTTGAACAATTTGTATTTACGAAGATAAATTTTTTTCATTCAAATTGTCAACTTAAAAAAATATTCTATTATGAAAAAATTCAAACATATTACAGAAGTTGTTTAATGAACCCCTATATGCCTATTATCTAGATTTGACGATTAGATTTTGTCATACGTCCTTCATCTGAACCTTTTATTTTTTCCTTTGCTGAACTATTTCAGAGTACATCTTGGAATTTTACTCCTTCATATTTTGGTATGCATCCCTAAAAATAACAGCTTCTTTCATAATCACATATCATTATCATACCTAACAAAAGTAACAATATTTCCCATTTGTACTCTAATATACAGCATAATCAGAGCTCTCCAGTAGTCTCAAATAGGGCCATTGGCAATGTGTTAAAATCAGAATCCAAATAAAATTCACACATTTAGCTGTTATGTCTATTAAATCTCTTTTAATCTAGAGCAGTTCCTTCTCCATTTCTTTTTTCCTATACCATTCTCAAGTTGCAAAAACAGCCATTTGTCCTGTAGACTCTTCCATATTCTGAATAGTCCTTTTGCTTTCTTTGGTATTATTTAACTTGTTCTGTGTCCCTCATATTTACTGTACATTGAAGTTAGCTCTAAAGGCTTGAATAGATTCAGATTCATCTTTCTTGGCAAGAATACTTCATAGGTGGAACTGTTTGCCCCATACATCAGGAGACATTGTCTTACTTTCAGTGACGCTAAGATCAGTGATTTCAGGTGGGGACAGCCTGGTTTCTCCATTGTGAAGGTTCACTTCAGATTTTTATCTAATAGTTTACAGTTCATTGAATATTATTGCCAAAATTAGTTGATTAAGAATTGTAATATTTTGATTTTTCAAAATTGTTTCTTTTTATAGTTACTAGCTGTAATTCTTCTATAAAGAAGTATATTCCTCCATCAGATGGGGCTAGGTGAAATACAGTTCATAAAGGAGAGGCTTAATTACTCCCTTTTAATCTTTAATTTTCAGAGTAAGAAGCTGGTGGTCTAGTTATAATGTTTTCCAATGAATTGGTGGGTTTTAGGGGTGAGAGGTTTCTCTCATCTTTTAAAGGATTATTAGTAAACTTATGGAGGTTTTTAAAATTGAAATATGGTTAATTTACAATATAGTGTTAGTTTCAGGTGTACAGTATAGTGATTTGGAGGTTTTTTTGCAGATAATATTTCATTATAGGTTATTATAAGATATTGGGTATAGTTCCCTGTGTTATACAGTCAGTCTTTGTTGCTTGTCTAACTCATGGAGTTTTACATATTGAATATGTTTACACCCACTGCATTCTTATTCTTAAAAAAAACTTTTTAATGAAGTATTGCACACATACAGAAAAGTGCGTAAATCATAAGTACATAGTTAGAAGAATTTATCACAGATTGTCCCCCTTTGGCTGCTTTTAAGATACTCTTTGTCGTTGGTTTTTTTTAGCAGTTTTACTTAGAGTGGTTTTGGTCAGATTCATCCTGCTAGTGTTTATACTGCTTCTTGAATTTGTTGCTTGAAGTATTTCCTCAGTTATAGAAAATTCTCAGCTAGTACCTCTGAAATATTGTTTCTGTTCCTTTGTCTTTATTCTGGATGTTTTATTATCAACTATTTTCTATTTCACTAATTTTCTCTACAGTTGTGTCTTATCTGCTGTTTAACCCAACCATTAAGTTCTTAATTTCAGTTACTGTATTTTTAATGTCCAGATTTTTCATGCAGTTCTTTTATGTAGTTTCCAATTCTCTGCCAGAATTCTCAGTCTTGTCCTCAAATCTGTTAAGCACAGTTATTTTAAAGTACATGTCTGATGTTTCCCTGTGGGTCTGTTTCTACTGTCTATTGTTTCTCTTGTCTTTTGGTTATGTGCTTCTCTTTAGAAGTGCCTAGTTATTTTTATTAAGTGGGAGACACTGTATATGAAAAATTCTGGAGATAATTAGAGGCCCTGGGTAAGGTTTTCTTCCTCCAGAGAAGATTTATGCTTGTGGCAACTGTCTAGGCTAGGAATGCTTTACACCCAGATTGGCCTAATCCTGTCTGATTAAGATGCTTCAAAGCTGGATTTGAGTCTCTGTGAGGGGTGATCTTTTTCTTTTTACTCTTGACAATTCATGTGTAGCTCTTGGACTTTCAGATGAAAGCCTGAGGGAATTTACCTGGGCCCCTCTTCTTTGACAGACCCTGAATTCCAGTCTTTGTCCTTGCCTTCTTCAAGTCCTTTGACCCTGTCGAACTTTCCACTAAGCTTCTTAGCTACTCTGCTACTCAGGCTCTCAGCTATACTTCAGCACACACCTTTACGGGAAAAGTTGTTCTAAATGCCAGATTTATCCTCTGGGTCTTCCTTTTTTCCTAAATCTTGCACTAATAATTTCTTACTGCCTTGATAGCTTTCTGAGGCCATTAAATGTGTATGGTGACTTTCTGAGGACATTAAACAGTGTGTATGGATATGTACATGCACATATCCAGCTTTTATAGCAGTTCTCGGGTGAGAGAGTCGGTCTAAAACATCTATTCCACCTTCCAGAAATCTCATATTTGAAGCTCAGCTCTTTGAAGTTTTTATCTTTGGTTACTTGTTATCACATCATGTTGACTTCTGGGTCCCTTTAACACAGTCCACTAGTCATTAAAAGCTTCCTTGATTTCCAGCACAAGATGTCCCAGCTAATATTCTGTACTTTCTGCTACGGACCTGGTATCAGTCACCTTTTCAAGAAGACTTGGGTTGGGTGGGGGTTTTTTTCTTTTGGGTTTGTTTGGGTTTTTTTGGTGGTGAATGGTGTTTAGAGAATATAATCTGACAGTTGATGTTCCCATTGCTATTTGGTTGTCATTACTACTAGACCTTTTCAGTGGACTATTAATAAAGATATATACATTTTTCCAAAGAAAAAGTCATTTGTTTATGATTTTAAATTCACATTTAACATTATGAACTTTTAGCTTTATTTCTTTGGTTTTATGTTTGTATCTCCTCTCTTACACCGAAAACCTTGATTCTCAAAAGCATTAACATAATTATTTACTTGCATTAAGTAATCTATAGCTTCAAAATAATGCCACCAGTGGGACTGTTAACAGTGAGACTATTGAATAAAGTTTGATATTTCAGTTCTATTTGTCCTTAGAATATATTCTACTTGATATTCTACTAAGATTATACTTACATACAGTCAAACTACTATGTTCCAAAGCCACATGAAGTAATTCTTATGTCTGTATCCTTGTGTCATCCTTCTGATACATCATTCAAGTTTGTTGTCAGGTTTTAGAGAATTCTTTTTAATTCTTGATTTAATTTTATTTTGGGTTATGTAAGGTATATGTTTCCAAAGTCAAAACTGTGTAACAAGGTGTACCTAGGAAGGTCTTGCTTTCATCCCTATTCCCTCTTCTTGTTTCTTCCCTTCTTCTAAAGGTAACTATTTTTATTTGTATTATTTTTAGTTTATTCTTCCAGAGGTTTTGTTTTGTTTTGTTTTTTGTTTTGTTCTGTTTGCATACACACACTCTCTCTCTTCCCTAAGTCCTTTGTTACTCAAGAGATAACATACCATGTGTACTGTTCTACACCTTGCTATTTAAACAGTAAGTCCCAGAGGTCACTTCATCTTAGCGTAAAGCCATCTTCATTGCTTTTCCCAACTGCATAGTATTCCACTATGTGGACATACCATAGTTTTTTGATGGACATTTTGTTTTCTTTCACTATTGCAAATGATGCCATAATGAATAGCCTTGTGCATATGCTGTTGCATAGTTGTGCAGATGTACCTTTGTAATCACTTCCTAAAGGTGGGATTTCTGAGTCAAAGTGCAAATGCCCATTTAGTTTTTCTGTATATTGTCAAATGTTCCTCCAATGAGGTTGTACCATTTTGCATTCCCACTAACATAACATGAGAGTTCCAGTTTTCCTACAATCTCGCTAATAGAGTATATCATTAGTTTTTCTAATTTTGCATTTTTGTCACAGATTGTCTATTTTCTTAGAGAATTGTACGAAGAATTTTAATTGAAATGACCTCCATATCTGTAGTTACAGTCCTTTTGTGTTTTTCCTCTTTTTCCTGATGAGCATTTTGTCTTATCTTTTGTTTGCTTTTAAAAGGAGCAAATTTGGGCTTCCCTTGGTGGCGCAGTGGTTGAGAGTCCGCCTGCCGATGCAGGGGACACGGGTTCGTGCCCCGGTCCGGGAAGATCCCACATGCCGTGGAGCGGCTGGGCCCGTGAGCCATGGCACCTGAGCCTGCGCGTCTAGAGCCTGTGCTCCGCAACGGGAGAGGCCACAACAGTGAGAGGCCTGTGTACCGCAAAAAAAAAAAAAAAAAAGGAGCAAATTTATTTACTTATTCTCTTGTGGTGTTTTTTCTGTTTTCTTATTTATTCATTTAGGTTTTTATTTTTTATTATTTTTTTCTGTCCTGCTTTCTATGGGTTTATAATGTTTACTATTTAAATTTTACTTATTTACTTATGGATGACTAACTATGAGGCTGTGCCTTTTCTGTAAGTATGCCATTGGTAGCATCTCTGTTATTGATTAGCATTTTTCAATTTAAGAGATTTACATTTTCCTGTATTCAAAGCTGTGTGTTTTTTCTTTTAGGAACTCTGGATTTTTTTCCCCAAACTTTGAAAAGCCTCCCTGTCTTCACTATCTCATCCCTGGGTCGAGATTATGAAAATATTTACCTGTATATTTTCTACCGCCTTAAGATTTATTTTTCACCTTTCAGTGTTCTAGCATTCTTTTTGTTGAGAGGAATGAATTAGAGATCTTGCCTTTACTTTTTTTCTACTTAATTATTACTCAGTTAACCCAGTAACAATGATTCAATTATTTATCCCCTCTGATATGAAATTCCATATAATTTACTGAATTCCCATGTATACTTGGATATGTTTCTGGATTCTTTTTCTTCCGATATTCTTTTGAAAGGAGCAAATATATTTCTATGGTACCATTTCTAATATATTAATTAGTAAAGCTTTGTGTACTATGTCTCGTTCTGTTAGAAAATGTCTTCCCTTTGCTGTTTTTCAAAATGGTAAATAGTAGTTCCAAAGTACACCCTTAACTTTCAGTCTCTGCTATCTCCTTTCTGTTTCTCATGCTCTTGGCACTATGACTAGCAAGTAACACGCCTGAATCTCTACCTCAGTAGGTTTTCAGAATGTGCTCCCTGGACCTCTCTGGGTATTTTTCACTGTCTCTTCTCTGAGAGCTACTTGAAATTCTCCAGTGCTGTTCTTTAGCCAGAAGTGTTTTTCCTTCTCTCTTTGGGTACTTCTCAGCTGGAAGGAGCCCTAAAGGTCCTCTTTGTACTAAGGGAAGTCCTGAACTCATCTGCCTTGACCTGTGAGGCCTACTTGATCTAGTTTCACCTATTGTTATTCCTTTCTTATATGTGACATTGTAGCCAAACTGGATGTCCCTACTGTTCCATGGTCCACTTCACTATTAGGCCTTTTGTACATGCAGTTCCTTCTGCCTATCCACCTCTCCCACCAACTTGTACAGGTATCTGCCTATTAATAATAAGTAATCATAGTAACTACCAGGTAATGAGCACTTTCCATCTGCTAGGCAAGACAGCAAATGTTGTTAAGTACATTGTACTATTTAATCACATCCTATAAAACAGGTAATATTCTAATTTCTCAGATGGGAAAGCTGAGGCTCAAAGAAATTCAGTAAATTGCCCAAGGACACACAGCTAGTAAATGCTAAAGCTGGGGTTCAAACTTAGGCCTGACTCCAGAGCTTATGTTCCTAACCACTCTGCTGTACTTCCTCTGGGAAGCCTCTTTCTCCTGCCTGCCCCCGCATCAACCTCCAAGTTTCCCATAGCACCAACCTCCAAGTTTCCCATAGCACCAAATACTTCTCAGGGTATATCTCCTCTAAATGATAACCTGTGTAAAGGTATGGACATGTCTGGAGCACTACTCTGTCCCCAGCATTTACCAAATCATATATTCTGTTTTACTTATGGACCATATAACTTATTTTATGTGTCTCATAATTTGCTGTTCCATGCCAGTCATTGTGTATAGGACAGCAGAGTCTAAAGCAAAAAGTATTTATGACTGTAAATGGTCACACCTCTGCTGCTAGGCTGCTAATAGGGAGTTGGATCATTCTAGTTGGGACTGGAGTTGGGTTTGGGTTTTGTATCTTCATTGTACCACCAACTTCAAATTTCCCCAGCAGTTGTTACCTGTGCTTAAAGAGTGGGCCTGGGTTTGTTTGTTGTTGTTGTTGTTTTTTTTCAGTGTTCCTTTACCATACTCTGCTTTCAGCAGTCCTTGCAGTGGAGTTAGAGAAGAGAAGAAATATTTCTATTGTCCTGGTCCAGCCTCAATCTTGAGGAGTCCTTGGGTGCATCCAGGTCTTAGAGATAGGGCTTTCTCAGCATCTCTGCTCCTCCTCCCCTTGGCAACCAAACTGCCTCATATCTGTGATGGGCCTTGACTGGGAGTTTTCTGCCCCTTCCCCAGTGATAGCAGACCTCTGCTTGGTATTGGTATAGGTATGGGATCCTGGCCCCAACCCCAGTGTTAGAAGGTTTTTGCTTCTATCCCTCCACCAGCACGAATGGATCTTTATGGTCACCTTATCTTTGATAAAGGAGGCAGGAATGTATAGTGGGGAAAGGACAGCCTCTTCAATAAGTGGTGCTGGGAAAACTGGACAGGTACATGTAAAAGTATGAGATTACAACACTCCCTAACACCATACACAAAAATAAGCTCAAAATGGATTAAAGACCTAAATGTAAGGCCAGACACTATCAAACTCTTAGAGGAAAACATAGGCAGAACACTCTATGACATAAATCACAGCAAGATCCTTTCTGACCCCCCTCCTAGAGTAATGGAAATAAAAACAAAAATAAACAAATGGGACCTAATGAAACGTAAAGCTTTTGCACAGCAAAGGAAACCATAAACAAGACCAAAAGGCAACCCTCAGAATGGGAGACAATATTTGCAAATGAAGCAACTGACAAAGGATTAATCTCCAAGATTTACAAGCAGCTCAATAACAAAAAAGACAAACAACCCAATCCAAAAATGGGCAGAAGACCTAAATAGACATTTCTCCAAAGAAGATATACAGAATGCCAACAAACACATAAAAGAATGCTCAACATCATTAATCATTAGAGAAATGCAAATCAAAACTACAATGAGATATCATCTCACACCGGTCAGAATGGCCATCATCAAAAAATCTAGAAACAATAAATTCTGGAGAGGGTGTGGAGAAAAGGGAACACTCTTGCACTGCTGGTGAGAATGTGAATTGGTACAGCCACTATGGAGAACAGTATGGAGGTTCCTTGAAAAACTAAAAATAGAACTACCATATGACCCAGCAATCGCACTACTGGGCATATACCCTGAGAAAGCCATAATTCAAAAAGAGTCATGTACCAAAATGTTCATTGCAGCTCCATTTACAATAGCCAGGAGATGGAAGCAACCTAAGTGTCCATCATCGGATGAATGGATAAAAAAGATGTGGCACATATATACAATGGAATATTACTCAGCCATAAAAAGAAACGAAATTGAGTTATTTGTAGTGAGGTGGATGGACCTACAGTCTGTCATACAGAGTGACGTAAGTCAGAAAGAGAAAGACAAATACTGTATGCTAACACATATATATGGAATCTAAGAAAAAAAATGTCATGAAAAACCTAGGGGTAAGACGGGAATAAAGACACAGACCTACTAGAGAATGGACTTGAGGATATGGGGAGGGGGAAGGGTAAGCTGGGACAAAGTGAGAGAGTGGCATGGACATATATACACTACCAAACGTAAAATAGATAGCTAGTGGGAAGCAGCCGCATAGCACAGGGAGATCAGCTCGGTGGTTTGTGACCACCTAGAGGGGTGGGATAGGGAGGGTGGGAGGGAGGGAGACGCAAGAGGGAAGAGATATGGGAACATATGTATAACTGATTCACTTTGTTATAAAGCAGAAACTAACACACCATTGTAAAGCAATTATACTCCAATAAAGATGTTAAAAAAAAAATGGATCTTTGCCTGTGTCTTGGGAGTGAGAGGGTTTCTTGCTTCTCTTCAGAGGCAGGTGGGTTATGTTCCTACTTCTCCCCTAGAAACAGTGGAAGTTTGCCTGTGCTCTAGGCCGAAAGGGTTTGCTGTCCCAGTAGCTTAAGGCTTTTGCTCAGCATGAGAAGAATGCCTGGGAAGTAACAGTCTTGGTGCCTGCCCCCAGCTGCAGCTGGTCACCTTCTGCAAGCTTGAGCCAAGTAGAGGGGCTCGTGAGCACTCGGTGGAGTCCAGTGGAAAAGAACTTTTGGGTGAGTGCAAACTCCACTGCATCTGAGTTTCTCGCTTTCCAGACTGACACATTAGACCACACTTAGCTTTTAAGAATTCGTTAAAATTTTAGCCGATTTCTTCTTACCCCTTTCTGTGGAGACCACCTCTTCTGCCTGCACTCTGCCAAAAGCGAGGGAGTGCTTGTGTTCCTTCCTTCCTTAGAGGGACTCGTCCCTCTTGGGAATTCATTTCACTTCATTACCTTGCAGAACTATTCTCTGATGGCCTTAAGAAGACTTTTGACTTATTAAATTATCTGTCTATTCCTCCTTGTTAGGGTAGGAGATGACATTCTTTGCAGCTTTCCACATCCTAAGCAGAAGTCAGTCTGAGTCCCTTAATGCTTCCCTGCATTGCCCAAAGAGCCCATTTGTTTTACATTTGAGGCACAGAAAGGGACTTGTCTGGTCTATGGCAAAACTGAGACTAGAACTCATTCTAGAGCTTCTCTCTACTAACTTGTAGCTACCTCTCTTTTTCCTTTTTCCTTTTTTTTAAATATCAGCACTACAGCTCTTTCTTTTTTTTTTTTTTTGCGGTACGCAGGCCTCTCACCGCTGTGGCCTCTCCCGCCGCGGAGCACAGGCTCCAGACGCGCAGGCTCAGCGGCCATGGCTCATGGGCTCAGCCGCTCCGCGGCATGTGGGATCTCCCTGGACCGGGGCATGAATCCGCATCCCCTGCCTCGGCAGGCGGACTCTCAACCACTGCGCCACCAGGGAAGCCCTCTTTTTATTTTATTTTTTATAATTTTTCTTGGAGTATAGTTTCCTTACAATGTTGTGTTACTTTCTACAGTACAGCAAAGTGAATCAGCTATACGTATACATATATCCCCTCTTTTTTGGATTTCCTTCCCATTTAGGTCACCACAGAGCACTGAGTAGAGTTCCCTATGCTATATACAGTAGGTTCTCATTAGTTATCTATTTTATACATAGTATCAATAGTGTTTATATGTCAATCCCAATCTCCCAATTCATCCCACCCCCTCTTTCCCCCTTGGAATCCATACGTTTCTTCTCTACGTCTGTGTCTCTATTTCTGCTTTGTAAATAGCTCTCTTATATGTGATTCTTTACTGCCCTTCTTAGCACCACCTACCCTTCTTCCCAAGAATGAATGAAAAAGGGCACCAAGCATCATTAGGTCTCTGACATTCATGTGAAATCCCTGACATACAATTTAGAGATTATTTCCCTTCTGTGGCTTAACAATATCAAAGATAATTAACAAACACTGAAAAAAATGAGATACAGAAGAATCAGTAGGTTCCTTGGTTTAGAGACTGATTATTTTCAAGCTTTGCCTTATACATTTTTATTCTCAAAGTTTGTTGGGACTTTTTCTTCCATTCTAAACGAACGGTGACACTATTTTAGGTGCTGCGATAATCTAAAGTAAATTCTGAATTTTACTGAAGTTTGAGTTCACCCTAAGATTTTTCTACATTAATTACATTTTTGGTTAGTGTAATAAAATGTGCTTTCTAAATTCAGTATTTTCTACATTCTTTAAGGAAGTTAGGACTAGGAAGGGATTTTTTAAAGCACTTATTTTTGCAAATAAAAACAAGCACTTATTTTTGCAAATAAAAAACTTCAACTCAGGTTAAGTGGTTACCTAAAGTCACACAGCTAGTTACTGTTAGAATTGGCACTGGAACTGGGACTCTTGTATCTCACAGTGGGGTGATGGGAGGCACTCAGTACAATGTCAAAGCCATTTCTAAAAATGCAATACATCTTCATAGACAATTATTTCACTTAGATATTACTTTTTATAGGATCTGGAAGGACATTGGTTTTATAATAAAACACCAATGTATTTTGGTTTTGTTTTTGTATTTTTAAGATTTTTTTCATGTGGACCATTTTTAAAGGCTTTATTGAATTTGTTACAATATTGCGTCTATTTTTATGTCTTGGTTTTTTTGGCCACAAGGCACATGGGATCTTAGCTCTCCATCCAGGGATTGAACCCACATCCCCTGCATTGGAAGGTGAAGTCCTAACCACTGGACTGCCAGGGAAGTCCCAACACCAATGTATTTTGGAGAATGGAAGTGAACACTAATTCTTGATGCAAAGCCTTGCATTTTTAAAATCAATATGAAAAACTCCAAGCTCGGGTGTGTGCTTCCTCTCCTCTGCCAGTGGGAGGGCCTGGAGAGGGGTAAGAAGCACTGTTAGGCACCCCACTTGCTGCCCAGTGTGAGTAGCCTGCTAAGGGTAACTGCTTGTTGGGGGCTGCAGCCTAGCTGGATTTCAATCAGAATGTTTCTTTTTTGTGTGTTCTCTGGCTGTTTTCCAGGTATGGGAAAACATGTGAAGTTAGCCCATGGCCCCTGGCAGCCACCATTATCTTGCCTTTCTGCCACCAGTAAGCATGTTTTAAATAACAGCCTTCCCAGGGTTCTAGTTTAGGCTTGTGGGCCACATTCAGACCCTGTCCAAGGAATGGAGAAAATGACCACATCGTTTTACCCAAGTTGGTGGTGCTAGAGCACAGCCTTCTGCCCTCCCCCTTCCTCCCCCCAACCCCCCCTCGCCGCATTATCTCCTCTGGTCACAGGATTGATTCTTCAGCTGTGATTTTGCATGTAATAGAAAGCTAGTTCTCGCTATCAGAAGCTCGATATTCTGGGAAAAATCCAATACTGGCTGGAAATAACATGGTGGACACAAGTGAATTTTAACAACATAGAGATAACAAGACTCCATCACCGAATGATTGGCTTTGAAGGCCATTTGCACGTTAACTTTAAAAAGAGTCTTGCTTGTGCACTTCCTCCCCCCTCTTCCCCACTTCGGCAGAGTCCCATTAATTTTGTTGAAGGTTTTATTTTCTGCTGAAAATGCAGGAAATTTAGACAACTCTCTTGGAATCCCCCCAAAACTAATACAAACAAGATACATATGCTTCTCTTAAGGAAACTAAAAATAAATTATTTGAAACTATTTAACTGTATAAATTCCCTCTTGAAAGGAAAAGGAAGTTTATATAATGAAGCAGCCATGACTGCTGTTGACAGGGTAAGATACTCCCACAACTGCCAGCTTGTCCGTTTGACGTAAATTCACTACTTAGCACAGATCATGTTCAGTGTTCATTACCAACGTGTACAAAACCATCAGAAACATCTGAAAATGGAGCCATTTTCTCAGGGCCCTTGTTTTTACATTTGAGATTTTCTACAATAAAATAAGTTTGCCTTTTTTTTTTTTTTTTTTTTTTTTTGAGAAGAGAGTCTGTTTGACGAGGAATCCATTCCTGGAACGGAAGCTATGTGTACTAAAAAGAAAATACCATGAATGAAAAAGGCACAATATTCTCCACGTATTTTGCTTCTCTACCAATGAGCCATCTGATATTATCTCTGACAAAATTAATTTTTGTTAGTTTTTTAAAACCTGTCTTTTTTTTTAAAAACTTATTCCATAAATGTAAGTCCATTTTTTTATACACTTCCCTAAAGGACCAGTTTTGTAAATTAATAAAAGTGTAATTTAGCAGTTATATCTAAAACTAAGAGATGTGATTCTCTGCTGTTATAGTAATTGCATTAATTTATCCACTTTGCAAAGGCAGTTATTTTTTGTTCTTTTTGTAATAATGTCTAAAATCTAAATGATTTACAGTGTTACATGTTAAAATAGATACTGTCAGAAAATTATAATCAACCACTCCCTAATTTAAACTTATTTTTAATTTCTAAATTATGTTTAATTTCTCATTTTTGTTTTATAATTGTTTTATAACATTAAAATATACAGGATGCTTTCTAGTATGATGACAATATGACAAAATATGATATCATATAAAATGTCTTTGCTGTAGCTTCTTACATTATATTTTCAGTTGATTTGAGTAATGTCAGAGAAGCTTTATGTCCTTGTCATTTAATTTGTAAATCTGCAGCTGAAAATAATCTTTAAAAGATAGCATTAGAATTAGGACTTGTCACAGAAACAATAAAAAAGAAGTTAAGTAAAATACCTAGTAACTCCTATAAGTGTAAGAGGGTTAGTATAACCCTTAAGGAGCCTCAGTCAGATTGGTTCATGCAAAGTGAAAACTAAGGGCTTCCCTGGTGGCGCAGTGGTTGAGAGTCCGCCTGCCAATGCAGAGGACACGCGTTCGTGCCCTAGTCCAGGAAGATCCCACATGCCACGGAGTGGCTGGGCCCATGAGCCATGGCCGCTGAGCCTGTGCATCCGGAAAAAAAACCAAAAAACAAAAAGTGAAAACTAACGTGGAGGATCTTCCCTGGTGGGCCAGTGGTAAAGAATCTGCCTTCCAATGCAGGGGACGCGGGTTCAATCCCAGGTCGGGGAACTAAGATCCCACATGCTGCAGAGCAACTAAGCCCGCGCACCACAACTGTTGAGCTCAGGCGCCTCAACAAGAGAGCCTGCGTGCCGCAAACTACAGAGCCCACGCGCTTTGGAGCCCGCACGCCATGAAAACCCCCCGCATGCCACAACTAAAGAGAAGCCTGAGTGCCACAACGAAGAGACCGCACTCCACAACGAAAGATCCTGCATGCCTCAACAAAGATCCTGTGTGCTGCAACTAAGACCTGAAGCAGCCAAAAAGATAGGAAAATAAATAAAAAAGAAATATTAAAAAAAAAAAGAAAGAAAACTACCGTGGAGTATGCTTATTGATGTAAAGTTTCCAGTTTGTACTTCACCTGACTTGGGAATAAAATAAATGGTCAGTAGTTTGGTTTGGGTTTAAATGAGCAGGTGCCTATTTGGGAGTTGAGTATATTACCCTGCTTGTTGCAGCAAATTACTTATTAAAACATTGAGAATAAACTATCAATATGTTTGAAAGCAGAAATTGTAAGCTATCGAGGTAGTTAATTTTTGATATTTAAGTTTAATATATTAGGACTTAACATAAATGGATGTGAATACTTGTGAACATAAAATTCTGCAGAAGCTAATATTCTGACTTGTATTACTACAGTAGTCATAGCATCGCACTGGGTTGCTCTTGGATGACTTTGAGAGAGAATTCTGAAACTCAAAGTTTCTTCTTCCTCTTCTACTAATTCAAGTACCAATGTGAGATGAAAATATAATTGAGAGAGCTATAGTCAAGATTATTTTGATAGTTCCCTTTGTTCCAAAAACATAAAAGTAATAGATGAACTATAACAAAGAGAACCTTTAAAACATATAGCCTTACCCCAAAATGAGATAGATACTTCAGGATCAACCAGAAATAGAAAAAGCCATCAATGCAGATAGCAAGGTCTGAAGCAGTGAGGCTGCCAAGCTTCAGGCCTGGAAGGAGGCGGGAGTGGCTGGGAGCTCAACTGCTGCAGGGCAGGCGTAGCACTAAGGGGCCCAGTGAGAGACAGCATGCTAGTGCCAGGTTCCCTGCTAGAAACTGAGAGCTGGAATAGACCACTTACTGAAAAGAGCCTGAATAGAAGTACTAATAATGACGGTTAAGTTCTATGCCTAGGGAGGTGGGAAGACACAGAACCAGCTTCACGATGGGATCTTGAGCCCATTGTGAGGGATGTGGCTTGGTGACGGACCCTGCCTATACTGCCTTCAATGTGACTGCAGGGCAGCAGCCCTGAGATACCAACAGTGAGACCTAGTTTCAGACTGGGGGCTCTAGGAAGCTGCTGCATGACCTGTAGATTTGGGGGGATTAAGCTACATCAGATGAGCCTACACAACCAAAGTTCCAAAATACATGCCAAAATCTAACTTAATGCTAAGAAAGACAGCCATGAACATAGTCATGATCATAAGTAAGGTAAATTTATCCAAAGAGAATGAAAATTTAATAGGATAATTTTGAAAGCACTCTAAGTATTTTTAATACCCTCAAAGATAAATGAAGGATATAATATTCATTGAGATGAATAAATAATTATGAAATAAAAACAGGGAGAAATGAAATAAGAACATGACTCAGAGAACTATTCAATTAGAAAGCTTAGAATGAAAACTATAGTCATTAAAATTGAAAGCTCAGTAGACAAAATAAGTTCTAAAGTGGGTACTATCAAAAAGGGTTAGTAAATTGGAAGGTAACGAGAAAAAATTATCCAAATTATCTTTATGGAAGAGACTAGGTTGTCAGATGAAAAGTATGCTCTGAATACTGAGCAGGATACATAAAGATAAATCAACACCTAAACACATGGTTGTGAAACTCAAGAGTGTTAAAGGATAAAAAGTAAATCTTAAAAGCTATCAGAAAGATTTTCTGCAGGGGAACAGTAGTTAGGTTTGCAATAAACTTCTCCATGACAAAAATAGATGCCAGAATAAAGTGAACCAATATCTTTAAAGTGCAGAAGAAAGTAACTGTAATTCTAACTATAATTCTTATTTATATATAGTTAAAATATAATGTAAGAGTGAATGTAAAATCAAGACATATTTCAACCACACAAGGACTAAAAGAGTTTATTAGCCATAGACTTCACTGAAAGCACTACTAAAGGATGTACTTCAAATAGAAGAAGAATAGATCTGTAAAGAAGTGGAATGCAAGAAAGAGTGGTGTACACTGAAATTCATACGTAAATTTAGTTAACCATTGACTTTTTAAAAACCAATTTATGGGGTTTTTTAAAAGATGAAATTAAAAATCTAAGCTACTGTAACAAAACAAGGAAGAATGGGGTCAGGGGCTTACTGTTCAAGGAGCAGCGAAAGTATGTTAACCTCCTTAGATCTTGTTCAGGAGGTAGACAGCAGTATTTTTAAAGTTGGATGTGTATGTTAAAATTTTAAGGGCTACCCCTATAAGAATAGAAATGCTATCTTTAGCCTGTAAACCAGCAGAGAGGAAAAGGAGGGGCCAGGATAACAAAAAGCTTTATTAATTCAACAGAAGCTGGAAAGGGAAGACAGGTTTGGAAGAGGTACACTTATAAAGGATGGCAAAAAAATATGGCAGGTTATACATTCCAGAGATGACGGCCACAACATCTTCTGCTTCACGTGCTCTTCTAGAACTTTGCCACTCCTCAATAAATTGTGTGTGGCGCCATTTGGTAGAAACACTAAATGGCAGTGACAGTAAGTGATTTCCAACATTGAATCTCCTGGAACCTTCAACCTGTGAGGAAGCTCATGCAGCCCAGAAGAGACCATGCAAAGAAGAATCAAAGGCTCTGGTCCCCACCCACAGCTGTGCCCCCAGCTCACAGCCAGCACCAACTTGCCAGCCATATTACGATAGAGAGCTGTCATAAAAGTAGATTCTCCAACCGCCACTCAAGCAGCCCCATGTGAAGCGTATGGAGCAGAGACAAACTGTTCCCACCAAGGCCAGCCCAAATTGTTAGCAAAACAAATGATTATTGCTATTCTAAGCTGCTAAGCTTCGAAGAGCAGGCATACCTTGGAGATAATTTCAGGTTCGGTTCTAAACCACCGCAATAAAGCGAATATCACAGTACAGTGTGTCACAAATCTTTTGGTTTCCCAGTGCATATAAAAGTTATGTTTACACTAAGTCTATTATGTATGCAATAACACACTGTCTAAAAAAACAAATGAGCATATCTTAATTAAAAGTTACTTTATTGCTAAAAGCTGCTAACCATCATCTGACAATGCAGGGTTGCCACAAACCTTCAATTTGTAAAAAAACACAGTTATCTGTGAAGTGCAGTAAAGTGAGGTATGCCTGTAGTTAGTTATACAGCAATAGATTACTGATATAAAGTCACAAAACAAGATGGTAGGAATAAATTCCAAAGATATCAGTAATAACAATGTAAGTGAATTAAACTCAAAAGTTAGATTAGATTTAAAAATTATAAACCCTAGCAGCATAGTTGCTTTTAACCATATTTGTTTTCAGTAACACAGAAAGTTTGAAAATTAAAGATATACCTAGCAAATGCTAAACAAAATAAAGATGGTATAGCAATATATATATATATTTCTTTTGGGGGAGGTTGCATTGGGTCTTCATTGCTGCACGCAGGCTTTCTCTAGTTGCAGCGAGCAGGGGCTACTCTTTGTTGCGGTACAGGGGCTTCTCATTGCGATGGCTTCTCTCGTTGCAGAACACGGGCTTCAGTAGTTGCTGCACGTGGGCTCAGTAGTTGTGACACGTGGGCCCTAGAGCACACAGGCTTCAGTAGTTGTGGCACGTGGGCTCAGTAGTTGCAGCACATAGGCTCTAGGGCCCACAGGCTTCAGTAGTTGTGGCTCGAGGGCTCTAGAGTGCAGGCTCAGCAGTTGCGGTGCACAGGCTTAGTAGGTCCATGGCATGTGGGATCTTCCCGGACCAGGGATCGAACCCGTGTCCCCTGCATTGGCGGGCAGATTCTCAACCACTGCACCACCAGAGAAGTCCCAGCAATATTAATATCAGTAAAACATACACTTATGAATAAAGAGAAGCAATACATAATGATAATGTTTTTAAAAAGAGGCCAATCATGAACCTACAGTCACTTTGAATACAAGAATCACTCAGAGGAATTGATAAATACTTAATCACTACGGGAAATTGTGATATAATGTTATTAAAAACTGATGAGTCTTTCAGGCAGTGAATATTAAAAAGAACAATTACACTTGTTCATGAGAAAATGAGAGCAGGAGCTTTCCTACATTGTCATTGTAAATGGGTTGTTATAGCTCCTTAAGCAATGTCTGGCAACATCTATTAACATTACAAACACAACCTTTCAGCCATCCCTCTCCTGGAATCTCTCCCAGAGAAACAAAAGTGCTCATATATAAGAACAGAGCTACCAGGATGCTTATTGCAGCCTTGTTTATGGAAACAAGGAAACAAAATAAATTGGATGCCCATTAGTAGAAGGACATTTTGATAAATTTTACATGTTTTACACGTATAAACCTATAATACATTGTTACTGTTTTGTTTCTGGAATCAGTTTTCTTTTAGAATGATTTAAAATAAAAATGTCTTTATTTCCTTGTGTAGATCTACAGTTCTGTCTAGTTTCATATTCCTCCTGTCTGAAGAAATTCCTTTAACATTTCTTATAGTGTGGGTGTACAAGTAATACATTATCTCAACTTTTTTTAGTCTGAGAAAGTATTTATCTTACCTTCCTATTTGAAAGATATTTTTGTTAGTGATAGAATTCTTGCTTGACTCTTACTTCAGCACTTTATTGATGCTGCTTCATTTAGATTGGCTTGCATAATTTCTCATGAGGAGTCTACTGTAATTCTTAGCTTTGTGCCCCTGTATTTAATCTGTTTTTTCCTTGGGCTGCCTTCAAGATTTTCTCTTTCTCTTTGGTCTTCAGTAGTTTGAATATGATGCATCTAGTTGTGTGGGTTTTTGTTGTATGGGTCGCGGGGGGGGGGGGGGGGGGGGGGGGGGTGTTTAGGGAATACTTTGGAGTTATTCTGAGCTTCTTGGATCTGTTGTTTGATTCTTTTGTTATTTTTTAAAAATGCTCAGCCATTATCTCTGAAAGATTCTTTCAAGTCTACTGTTGAACCTATCTAGATATTCTTTACTGCTATTACCTTTTTTTTTTTAATTCTAACATTTCCACGTGTTACTTTCTTATAGTTGGTTTTTTTTTGTAATTTTTAAATTTTATTTTTGGCCACATGGGGTCTTCGTTGCTGCATGTGAGCTTTCTCTAGTTGTCACGAGTGGGGGCTACTCTTCATTGCGGTGCGCAGGCTTCTCATTGTGGTGGCTTCTCGTTGTGGAGTATGGGTTGTAGGTGCACGGGCTTCAGTAGTTGCAGCAAGTGGGCTCAGTAGTTGTAGCACATGAGCGCTAGAGCACACAGGCTTCAGTAGTTGTGGCACACAAGCTTAGTTGCTCTGTGGTATGTGAGATCTTCCCAGACCAGGGCTCGAACCCGTGTCTCCTGCATTGGCAGGCAGATTCTTAACAGTGCACCGCCAGAGAAGTTCCCTCTTATAGTTTTCAACTCTGCTAAAATTCCCCATCAATGCAAGCATATTATAGACTCATAGTAGATTTTGTATATCATAATTCTTTTAAATTCCCTATTTGATATTTTCAATATCTGTGTATCTCTGAGTCTGCTGATTACTTTGTCTCTTGGACATGGATTGTTTTTACTTGCTTTTTGTTTATCTCATAAATTTTGATTGAATGCTGGACATTATGGTTAAAACAATATAGGTGGAGGTAAATTGTATGGAAACAAGTATACCTTTTTGTCTGCTAGACCAGGGGTGGTAAACTTTTCTGTAAGGCACCAGCTAGTATTTTTTATTTTGTAGGCCATACAGTCTTTGAAGTGAAGTGTACTTTATCAGATACTAATATAGCCATCCCTACTTTCTTTAGATTAATATTTGCATGTTATATCTTTTTCCATTCTTTTACTTTCTATCTAACTTTATTTAAAGTGAGTTTTATAGTTGAAGATTCTTATAGATTGCGTATAGTTGGGTCTTGTGTTTTTTATCCACTCTGCCATTCTTTGGGTTTTAATTATTGTATTTATACTGTATACAATTAATGTAATAATTGATGTTAGAACTTAAGTCTGCCTATTTTACTTTCTGCTTTCTGTTTGTTCCTTGTTTCTCATCTGTCTTATTTGACTGCCTTCCTGTGGATACTTGAACATTTTTTTAGAATTCCATTTTGACATATCAGTAGTATTTTTGTGTATACTATCTCCTTGTATAAATTCACTCTAGGCATTTACATACATAACTTACCACAGTCTAGTCGTGTTGACATTTTACCAGTTCAAGTGAGATGTAGAAACCTTCCCCTCTTTAAATCCCTTTGCTCTCCCTGGTTTATAATGTAATTGTCTTAGGTGTTCCTTTACATCCATTGAGAACCGCATCAGACAGTGTTATAATTTCTGCTTCAGCTGTCAAACATAATTTAGAAAACTCAAGAGGAGAAGGAAAGTGTTGTATTCACCTGTGGTTTTGCTTTCCATTGTTCTTTCTTTCAAGAGAGATATTGATTGCTTACTTTGAGTTTTGCTCTTATAACTATTTCACATTCAGATTCCCAAAGGCTATTGACTCTGAGGAAGCAGAAACAAAACAGTAGGCTCTTTATCTGTAAATATGGACGTTGAAATGACAGTGCAGAAAAATGAGGTCATATTCTGAATTAGACACTTTTCTTGGAATTGGTAAGACCCTACCACCACTTTGTACTGTGCAAGTCTAATGATTTAGGGTGATACAGTGATAAGAGTACAAATTAGGATCTATTAATCAAAGGACTGAATAAGCTCCATATTTCCTTCTAGATTGGCAAGTCTATAATTTATTATGTGAAATTTATAATTATCACCATACTAAGTTCAAAAGATTTTAAATCCTTTAGTAACTGATAAACTTAATTGTAAAAATTCTTGACAGAAGTAATCTTGAGCTCTTTTGCATGGTCTTTCCAATGCTGTTTGAATTGCAAAGCAGTTGCCCTCATTCTAATTAATTCTGTGTCAAGGAAAAAAACACAGACTCTATATGGGGATTTTCTTTCTTTATCAGGCACAAGACCTAAATGTCATCGAAGAAGTGATTCGAATGATGTTAGAGATCATCAACTCCTGCCTGACAAATTCTCTTCATCACAATCCAAATTTGGTGTATGCACTTCTTTACAAACGAGATCTCTTTGAACAATTTCAAACACATCCTTCATTTCAGGATATCATGCAAAATATTGATCTGGTAAGTGTAAATGGAGATATTTATTATGATTCTTTTTAAAATATTAAAGTAGAGAAAGTTTAACAAACCTTGATAAAAAAAACTGCAATAATTAGTCTCTTGAACGTTAACTCTATTTGCTGTCTATTCTGCTATAACAGTTGTCACCTTCCGTATGTGTATGTATTATATACAGACATATATATACACGCACGCATATATATTTAGTAGAATTGAGATCATACTTTATATAGTTCTGTATTCTGCCATTTTTACTTAACATTATTAACATTTTTCTGTGATATCATCAATTCTTTGAAAATCTCACATTTTAGTATTTGTATAACCTGTATTATGGAGGTCCTAAAATATATTAACTCTTATCCCATTATTGCTCATTTAGTTATTTCTCATATTTTGTATTAATGTATAATTATCAGTTTGTAAATACATCGTATCTCACCTTTTTTAGTTCTGTTTTTGAAGTAGTCTTAAAACTGGAATTGTACTAGTTTTTGCTGTCAGAGGGATCAGTATTTTCAAGACGCAACCCATGTCAAATTGCTTTCCAGAAATATTGTACAATTAATGCATCTGTGTGTCATACTTCTACAAGTGATGTATGAGAAGATGTATCTCACTATACTTTCACAGCTTTATTATAATTATTTTAATATTTGTCCTTTTATATCAAAAATGGTATTTCATTATTGTTTTTAATTTTTATTTCTTTCATTATTAGTGTGATTGAACATTTTTCACAGGTCTATGAACTTTCACCTCCTGCCCTTTTTAAAAAGGTTTTTCTGCTAAACTTTCTATTGTTGTATTAGTGTTTCCCAGTTCAGTTTGATTCCACAAAAATTTCTTGCATAGCTAATCAGATTCATAATGCACAAGAGGAAACAGAAGAGCCACTATCCCTGTCCTTGTGTTACTTACATTTAGGAAGATTTTTAATAATTTAATTATTGCACAAGTATGAATATGTAATTTCCATCATAAGTAAGCACATGTACATGCCTTCCTCCAGGGTGTACACCTCATAGTGGATTTGCTGCATAACATGTATCGTACCAAACCGTTTCCCTTGGAGTGCTGTCATTTTACTCTTCAACTGGTGGTGTATAAGATTCCTGTTGCTTCACATCCTCATGAACACTTAGTTTGGTCAGTTTTGTAGTAACATCTCATTATAGTTTTAATTTGGATTTCCTCTTTTCTGAAGCTAATTCAAGTCTTTTGCCAGTTTTTTCTGCTGAGTTATTTATCTGTGTGTAGATTCTTTGTATGTTCTGGATTCTAGGCCTTTCTTGGTTATGTTTTGCAAATATCCAGTCACTAACACAACTACAGACTTTCTGATGTAACTCTAAAACTCCTCTCAAAATAGTCGAACATCAAATTCTCCGTTCCATTCTTTTCTTGGAGAGCTGCTTCCAGCTCCAACCAGGTTGTACTCTGGTTCTCCTGCCCAGCTGCAGCATCTTCCTGGGAATTTCCTTCACCTGTTTCCATTGGTTGATCTTGGCTCCTGTGAATTCTTCTTTCTTGGTTTACTGCTTCATGTTGGTGGACCATATACTACAGTAGCTTTCTGGGGAAAGGGTGTATGTGAGGTAGGTTTTTTATTTTTTAGTTTCTCATGTCTGAAAATGTTTTTCTTCTCTTTTTACATATGACCTGCTGTCTTGGGAAGCTTTTGGGATCTCCCTATTATTGTGTCCTGAAATTTCATGGTTTGCCGTGCCTTGGTCAATTGTACTTGGCGCTTGGAGGGTCCTTTGAGTCTAGAGGCTCAAGCTCGGAACTTTCAAATGTTCATTTTAATTATTTCTTCCCGGTTGTCTCTCTCTCTCTCTGTCTCCTGCTGTTTCCTCTCTATGAAACTCCTATTAGATGGCCATTTCCTTTTGAGCCCCCTCCTGTCAATATCACTAAGTCTTATTTTTGGCCTGATCAGTGTCATCATATTAAGAGTCCTCCAGGCTCCTGCCTGGGGTCCGTAAGCCCATCTGTGAGGGTTTTAAAAGCTGAGGTAGAGAGAGGCTGGGTAAAATTGGGGGTGGGGAAGAGAGGGTGAGAGTGACCTCTGAAGTGAAAATTCCCAGTCTTCTTTCAGGATAACAGCAATACATAAATGGACACATGGACTCTGATTAAATTTAAGATACTTCAGAACATCTCTATCCATTCTCATTAAGCCAGTTTACCCAAGTAGGTTAATTTTTGCTCATCCCAATAGAGTCCTGTGTACTTGTTCAGTACTTAATTGAAATCAGCTTTGAACTATAACCAGGCTCCCATTCCAGACTCTTAACACATAGTTCTGTAAACTGCTGAATACTCTGGAACCCACACAATTACATGAGTTTAACTACAAGTATGTATACTGTTGCAGATCTGTTCATTGATTTGCTCCATATCACTGCTGTGTAATGATTGCAGGTAAACAGAAATAAAAATTAAACCTCTTTGCTGTCAGCATGAAAGGATGCTCAACATCACTAATCATTAGAGAAATGCAAATCAAAACTACCGTGAGGTATCACCTCACACCAGTCAGAATGGCCAACATCAAAAAATCTACAAACAACAAATGCTGGAGAGGGTGTGGAGAAAAGGGAACCCTCCTGCACTGTTGGTGGGAATGTAAATTGATACAGCCGCTATGGAGAACAGCATGGAGGTTCCTTAAAAAACTAAAAATAGAACTACCATATGACCCAGCAATCCCACTACTGGGCGTATACCCTGAGAAAACCATAATTCCAAAACAGTCGTGTACCACAATGTTCACTGCAGAACTATTTACAATAGCCAGGACATGGAAGCAACCTAAGTGTCCATCGACAGATGAATGGATAAAGATGTGGCACATATATACAATGGAATATTACTCAGCAATAAAAAGAAACGAAATTGAGTTATTTGTAGCGAGGTGGATGGACCTAGAGTCTGTCATACAGAGTAAAGTAAGTCAGAAAGAGAAAATACCGTATGCCAACACATATATATGGAATCTTAAAAAAAAAAAAAAAAGGTTCTGAAGAACCTAGGGGCAGGACAGGAATAAAGATGCAGTTGTAGAGAATGGACTTGAGGACATTGGAGGGGGAAGGGTAAGCTGGGACGAAGTGAGAGAGAGAGTGGCATGGACATATGTACACTACCAAATGTAAAACAGATAACTAGTGGGAAGCAGCCACATGGCACAGGGAGATCAGCTTGGTGCTTTGTGACTACCTAGAGGGGTGGGATAGGGAGGGTGGGAGGGAGACACAAGAGGAAGGGGCTATGGGAATATATGTATACGTATAGCTGATTCACTTTGTTATATAGCAGAAACTAACACAACCATGTAAAGCCATTATACTCCAATAAATATGTCAAAAACAAAACAAAACAAAAAACCCTCTTTGCTGTCAGTTTAATTAGCGTTTTCATGAGCTTTCCTTAAGTCGCCTCAACTGTATACCTAATGGTTGCAGCTATAGCAAATTACTTTGCCACACACACTCTTATCATTTTCCTAAACTACTATCAGTATTATTTAAATTTCATTAACAGAACTGGGGCAGCTGGGTACTATTGTCATCTTTGCAGTTAGGATAAAGCAGAAACATCATTTCAAATGAGCATGTTTATGTCTTAGAGTTAGACTTGACATTTATATTCTTTAATTAAATTCTCACCATTATGAACCAGTACTCCCATGTAGATTTGTTGATATTTAGGATGTGTGAGAGCATCCTCAAGCTGCTTCTTAAATATTTCTTCTCTGGCCCCATGTCCTTGTTTAATGGGAAAAGCGCCTCCTTTTAAAATTGATAAGTAGTGGTAACAAGATTATGAAACAAATGAATGCCCAAGGGACATCCATCAGAGCTTATTTCTACCTTTTTCTGTTGGCTAGATGCTTTTTGACAACGAGGTAGTCAACTAAGACCCTGCAAGCCGTGCAGTGTGGCCAAAAAAAATTTAAAAATAAAAAATAAAAAGCCATTTCTAGCCAGCCTGTTCATGGATTTGTCCAAATTCATTTCTAGTTTCTTGCTTGTACCATTTTGGGGAGTAGAATACTGAGATTAAGATTCACTGTGCATGTGAGGAAAGGTTCAACAAAACCCTTTTCTCTTTTACATGGGAAATTGGCCTTGGGTTAAGCTGCTTTTAGCTCTGTTCCTTGGAAATCTGATGAAGGTGGAATGTCAGCCATGTTACTAGGTAACACTGCTGTAATAACATGAGAATATGATAGAATGACATTTGAATGGTAAGTTGAGTCTGGACTGAAAGGACTATAGCTTTGGGCTTCCCTGAGTGAAAAAATTCATAAGCAGGCATGTCCTTTTCAGGGACCTAGAAGCTGAGACTATCACAAGGAGTATTGGTTTCTGTTTGGGACATGGCTTCTAAGCTAGGGTGGCTCTTGGATCTGTCCATGGTAGTCTCATTCTCTCACATTGGAGCTATCATTTGAGGGTCCAGAGACCAGCCCCGAGACTGCTGTGAGTATTCCCAGGGAAAACAAAAGCCTGGGGCTGTGCTGTTGGCATGCTCTTTTTCCTGGCCTTCTGTCCTTTTAAATTAATCTTATGCCCAGTGTGGCCTATTACACTCTTTTTTTTAATTTTTTTTTTATTTTTTTTATTTTTTGCAGTACGTGGGCCTCTCAATGTTGTGGCCTCTCCCGTTGCGGAGCACAGGCTTCGGACGTGCAGGCTCAGCGGCCATGGCTCACGGGCCCAGCCGCTCCGCAGCATGTGGGATCTTCCCGGACCGGGGCACGAACCCATGTCCCCTGCATCGGCAGGCAGACTCTCATCCACTGCACCACCGGGGAAGCCCTTTTTTTTAATTTTTAAAACTTTTTATTATGAAAAATTTCAAGTGTATACAAAGTAAACAGAACCGCTATTATATTCTTGAGCCTCTCGATGTCTCATTGGGTCTAAGAATACCACTCAGGAAAGAGCACTGAAGTGCTAAAATAATATCTTCTTATAATTCTTATAAATGTATCTCTTTCACATTCCAGGGTGGAGGATATCCTGGTTTTTCCAAGGTTTATCCAGATCTTTGAATTATAGAACTATCCAATATGTCCTTTTTTAGCTTTCATATTTCTAACCTGCGTCATCCTGATCGTTTTAGTCTGCACTTACGGCAAACCCCTACCCCTTGTCTCTTTTGCCTTTCTCTGGACCTCTCTGATTTCAGTTTCTTTCTTCATTCCTTCCTGTCTTTTTTCTCCTTTTACCCTTTCCTTCCTTCCTTCCTCCCTCCCTCCCTCCATTCGTCCTCCTCCCCCTTCTCTCTCACTCACTCATTCTACCTTTCTTTCTCTGGATAGTCACCTGAACTGTGCACAACATATGTCAGATAATCTGTATCTGCAGTGTATTGGAAATGTTTTCTCTTTAATTACCAATACCTCTTTTCATAATAGTGCATTTTTTTTCTTTTTGTTTCTGATAAAAGACTAACCAAAGTTTCTTTTTTCCTGTGGTCATAACTGTAATAGATGATAAATGATCATGTTGTAATACATTGTTTGGATTATTTAGTTTTAAATGTTTAAACCACATCAAAAACCATTTGCTCCTTTTCTATTCATCTCATCATTAGCGTTGCTAGCTTTTATTGCATACTTGCTAAGCATTTACGTGCATGATCTCTCTTAATCTTCATTAAAAAACAAACTTTGAGGTATATTTCATTTTTATTTTCAATTACAGTTAAAGAAACCAACTTAGAAAGATTTAACTTGCTTGTGATCACATATTCAGAAAGTGATAGAGCCAGAACTCAAACCGAGGCAGTTTGATAATAAAACCCTTGTTTGTAGTCATCATGCCTGACTACTATCCCCATTCACTAAGCGTTCCTACAGTTTCTCATTGGTTTGCCTATTCACTGCCTGAAAACATCTGAAAACAAACCCGGAAATTTACTTTCTCCTTCAAGTTCACTTCTAATAATGTCAAATCAGTCTTTACTCCACCAGTGGTGAAAGTGATGTTCTTTTCTTAGTAACCAGGCTGTTGACATCCTTAAAAATAACCCTGAAGGACCATATTATTTTTTGAAAGGACACACAAGAACCATGCAGAGGATTTAAACTACATCCATTTGAAACTTAGTCTCCTTTGGAAGAGGTGAAAATTAGAGTAAAGATGAGGAAATAGAAAGGACCTCACTTGTTTTTCTCACAGTATATCACCACATGGAAATAAAAGCAGGGTGTTAAACTGGATTTATATCCAGTGCTCACTTTCCTGTCCCTGTCAGTAATTGGCCACTTACTGACACTCCAACTGTATTCGTGAAAAATGCAGTCTCTGGGTAAACATTTGACTGTGTGCTGTTGTGTAGTTCTTAAAGCTAGATAAATATATGCCTAAACATGTTTGAGTCCCTACTAAGTGCTGGGAATGAGGCTAAGTACCTTTACATAATATTACTCATTTATTCTTCTTAAACCAGTAAATTAGTTATTGTTATCCCACTTTACAGATAAGGAAACCAGCAGGCTGAGAGAAGCCTTCCCAGGTGATTTTAACACAGATCCCCACCTAAGAATCATTCCTCTTAGGGAATTCCCTGACCATCCAGTGGTTAGGACTTGGCACTTTCACTGCCGGGGCCTGGGTTCGATCCCTGGTCAGGGAACTAAGATCCTATAAGCCATGCAGCAAGACCAAAAAAAAAAAAAAAAAAAAAAAATCCTCTTAAATAGTCATCACATGTTTGCGTAGGGCTTTATCATTGAGGGCAATTTGCATACGCCCTATGTCATTTGACCCTTAAATTATCCTTGTGAAGGAGGCAAGCAAGTCTTCAGAGGTGAAATGGTTGGCTCAAGGTCACTTAGCTAGTAAATCACTCAGCCTTGAATCCAGATCTTCTCATTATAAACTCCATATTTTCAGCATTCACTTGGATAAACCTAAATAAGATTCCAAATGAGCAGATTTTCCAACAACTTTTTGTTGAATACTATCATCTAAAATAGTGTTGGACACACTGGAGATTCATTCAAAATCATTTTAAACTCTTTTTTACATATTTTGAAAAGAATACCGTGAGAAAGATATAAATAACATCTCTACTTTTGCCTCTTTCAGCACTTTACCTTCTCCTTCCCTCCCCTAAATGCTTCTGAAATCTTGGCTTAAGCAAACCTTTGCTATTTCTTCTTTCAGGGAGTTAACCTTGAAAAATGTTGGTAGAGGAGACTGTGAATCTACTGTTATTTTTAGCTGACAGGGAGTTGAGAGTTGATGTTTTTCATTAAGACATTAAGCAATGTTGAATGTCTGAGACAGGAGTGACTAACCTTGGAGTACTTTTAACTTCTGCCGAAGGAGTTAGACATGTGCTTTTCAGGTAGCCAAATTACTGTTAGCCACTTGTACATAACCCTCTATTCTAACTCATAAGATGATATGATCTGGCTGAATTAATAAACAGGACAAAATAGAAATACCACACCAAACAAGAGAGGGCGTGAAAGAAATTTCATGGCTGAATATAAGTATAGGACAGAGACAGTGAACAACAATAGTTTTGTGGTATGGTAAAGGCAAGAACTATTTTTATCTCTTGACTGTAAAATTTACACTGGGTTTTCTGTATTTCCAGACCTGACCATTCTTATTGAGCTCCAAACTAGCTCATTCAGTTGCCTATACAACAGTCCCACAAATGTTGAACAAGGTTAAATGAGAATTCATTATTTTCTTCAAAAAAAAATCAAACACAAAATGAATCTGCTTTTTCTTCTGCAGTCTTCCTTAGCTGTAAATGACATCAATATCTACCTAGTTGCTTATGCCAAAATGCCAAAAAAGAAGAAAGAGGAATAATGAGTGCTATTTGGAATAGGATTGGGATATTGCAAATTTAAAGAGTGCAATCAGAGAAGACCTCTCTGAGAAGGTACATTTGTGCTCAAACTTGAAGGAGGTAGAAAATGAGTTGTGCAGATACCTGGGATCAGATGGGGTAAAGATGGGAGCATGTCTTTGTCTCCCTCTGGAGCAAAAGGTAGACACTTTTACTGACCATTATAAGAGATTTGGGTTCTCTAAGCTCAGGGTTCTGTTGCTATAATATAACCCACGGCATTTGCAGGGGTCATCTGTTCACCTTCAGATCACCTTGTGCAGCCCCACTTACATCAATGGACATATGGTCCAGACAGAAAATCAGTAAGGAAACACTGGCCTTAAGCGGCACGTTAGATCAAATAAACTTAATAGATGTATAGAGAATATTTCATCCAAAAGCAGCAGAATACACATTCTTTTCAAGTGCACGTTGAACATTCTCCAGGGTAGACCACACACTAGGCCACAAAACGACTGTCAGTAAATTTAAGAAAATTGAAACCGTATCAAGCATCTTTGCCAACCACAGTGCTGTGAGACTTGAAATCAACTACAAGAAGAAAAAAAATGCAAAAAACCCAGACACGTGGAGGCTAAACAATATGCTACTGAACAACCAAAGGGTCACTGAAGAAATCAAAGAGGAAATTTTTTTTAATCCTGGAGACAAATGAAAATGGAAACACAATGATCCAAAATCTGTGGAACAGCAAATGCAGTTCTAAGAGGGAAGTTTATAGCAATACAAGCCTACTTCAGAAAACAAGAAAAATCTCGAGTAAACAACCTCGCCTTACACCTAAAGGAATTAGAGAATGAAGAACAAACAAAACCCAAAGTTAGTAGAAGGAAAGAAATCATAAAGATCAGAGTGGAAATAAATGAGATAGAGACTGAAAAAAATAGAAAAGATCACTGAAACTGAAAGTTGATTCATTGAAAAGATAAACAAAATTGATAAACCTTTAGCCAGACTCACCAAGAAAAAAAGAGAGAGGGCCCAAATCAATAAAATCAGAAACAAAAAAGAAGTTACAACTGATACCACAAAAATACAAAGGATCGTAAGAGATTACTACAAACAACTGTATGGCAATAAAATGGACAACCTGGAAGAAATGGGCAAATTCCTAGAAATGCACAGTGTCCCAAAACTGAACCGGGAAGAAATAGAAAATATGAACAGACCAATTACAAGTAATGAAATTGAATCAGTCATTTTAAAGCTCTCAACAAACAAAAATCCAGGACCAGATGGCTTCACAGGTGAATTCTACCAAACATTTAGAGAAGAATTAACACCTGTCTTTCACAAACTATTCCCAAAAATTGCAGAAGAAGGAACACTTCTGAACTCATTCTGTGAGACATCATCACCCTGGTACCAAAACCAAAGGCATCACAAAAAAAGAAAATTACAGCCAATATCACTGATGACCATAGATGCAAAAATCCTCAATAAAATATTAGCAAACTGAATTCAACAATACATTAAAAGGATCATACACCATGGTCAAGTGGGGTTATCCCAGGGATGCAAGGATTCTTCAATATATGCAGTATGGAGTTTCCTCAAAAAGACGAAAAATAGAACTACCATATGACCCAGCAATTCCACTCCTGCATACATGTCTGAAAAAACAAAAACACTAATTCAAAAAGGTACATGCACCCCAGTGTACACAGCAGCACTATTTATGACCGCCAGGATACCGAGCGACCTGTGCGACCTAGGCAAACTATGAAGGCGTCCTCAATCTGGTACTACGTTTAATTTTTCTGAAAATGATAAAATTAATATAAATTTCTTGGGAAAAGTTGTACATAAATTCATCAAGTAAAAAGAGAAGAGTTGTTAGTTGACCCTCAGTAATGTATTAAACTAACGGTGATCATGGAGGTTTTAACCTGCAGGCTTTCCTAAAATTTACTTTCAGTAGATTTCACTTGATAGTCCTGACTGGTTTGGGTGAGATGACCTGTGCCACCAAACTCAGTTCTTACAAATTTTTCGCCTATATCAGGCATAAAATCAGGAATATAGACATATAACTACAAAGAAATGTTACTGATTGGATACATTGGTGGGTACTGACATTCATGGGTTTCATCCTTAACAGACTACTTTTACATGTATTATGATTGTTTCCTATGCAGTAGATGGGGCAACTTTTTCATTTTATAAACAAAGATACTGAGATGCACCTAATGACAATCATAGTTACTGACATTTTGTGAGCACTTACCATGTGCCAGGCATCGTTCTTTGTGCTCTGCAAGTATTCATTCTAAGAACAACTCCATGAGGCAGGCATTTTATTTTTCTTCATTTGTAGATCAGGAAACTCAGGCATGGAGATGTTAAATAACTTGCCTAAGTTTATAAGGAGAGCTGGGATTTAAATGCAAGCAATCTGACACCTGATAAGTGCTCCAAACCACTGCACAATTCTACATCTGGAAGAAGTTGAGCATCTTACAAGTCACATGGTCAGTAAGTGTCACAGGCAGGACCCAAACTAGGCCTCTGACTTTGAGCATTTTGTAGTGTACACTACCATGATGTCTTAAATCCATTTAATTATACGTTTGATCAGTGTCTTGTCCCCCAATTATTACCTTGCATCTTTCTCTTTTTTTTCCCTTTTATTGAATTTCAGTTGCTGTACACATTGCATCTTTCTTGCAGACAAAAAGTATCATCTATTTCCTTTGTAAATTCTCTGATTATTCCTTCCACTGAATAGGTTGTCAAGGGTATCATCAGTGTCTTAAGTAAAACACAAAAACTTCAGGTACAGCCAAAATTCAAAAAATACTTTCACGGAATTTACTTATTTTACACGTATAAAATGTCCATTTAAAAATAAAAAGAGGGACTTCCCTGGTGGTGCAGTGGTTAAGAATCCACCTGCCAATGCAGGGTACATGGGTTCGATCCCTGGTCCGGGAAGATCCCACATGCCACGGAGCAACTAAGCCTGTGTGCCACAGCTACTGAGTCTGAGCTCTAGAGCCCAGCCCGCAAGCCACAACTAGAGCCCGCAAGCCAGATGATCCCATGTGCCACAAATACGAAGCCCACGTGCCTAGAGCCCATGTTCCGCAACGAGAAGCCACTGCAATGATAAGCCCGCGCACCACAACAAAGAGTAGCTCCTGCTCGCCGCAACTAGAGAAAGTCCACGCGCAGCAACGAAGACCCAGTGCAGCCAAAAATAAATAAATAAAAAGAGACTTGGGCTTCCCTGGTGGCACAGTGGTTGAGAGTCTGCCTGCCGATCCAGGGGACACGGGTTCGTGCCCCGGTCCGGGAAGATCCCACATGCCTCAAAGTGGCTGAGCCTGCGCATCTGGAGCCTGTGCTCCGCAACGGGAGAGGCCACAACAGTGAGAGGCCCGCATACAGCAAAAAAAAAAAAAAAAAAAAGAGACTTAATTACAATTTATGAAAATCAGTTATAGTACCTGCTGTGTCTAAACTCTTGTGAACAAAATTTTATCCCAGAGAGCTTAAAATCTGACTTGGAAAAAACAAGACCCATAGGCACATGTTGAAAACCAACCTGTTGTGGACAAAATAAGCAACTTGCAAAGGAGCTGGTGCCAGCAAACTGCCTGAGATAAAGAAATGATTTATTTGGAATCAACAGCAGTGTAACCAGGCATTGGCTGCCTTTGTTTTCGCTCGTTGCCACAGTCCTTCAAGGCACAAGCTTGTTAGGGTTCTGGCTCCAGCTGGGTCTCTACTTTCCAGAATAAATCTATTTCAGTGGCATTTTTGTCATATCATGCACCTTCCACTAGAATGGTTAGGAGAAAAGTTATTGTGCATTTGAACAATTAATATTTAGGAGAGTAATCTTGAAAGAAAATCTAGAAAACTGTTTGGAAATAACTCTTAGTTGACTTAAAATAATTTACCTATAAAATAGAAAACATGTAAGTGGAAATACTCAACTTTTTAAGAAACATAAATTTCTGCAGGCATCTTTGACTATAAACACTTGTCTATAGTTTATAGTCTCTTGAATAAAAAGTGACTTATGGTCTTCTTGATTTATTGACATTGTGGTTTTTAAGTGATTTCCTAAAAAATGATGACAATCTTTTAGCTTTTAATGACAAGTGTTAAGAGACAGTGTTATTTCCAAATGTTACTGTGTTAGCACCTTACTACATAGTTCAGGCTGTGCTGTGACATGAAACCAAAAAATTACAGCTTGCTGTTGATTATCCCCGGTGCTCAGAGGTAAGAGTGTTGTGGATAAATTAAATTGATAAATAATCCCCCAAACATCATTTTAGCCATTAGCTTCAAATTTCTTTCTTATCAAGACTTTTTCTGGTCAACTACTATTAAGCCTCAATATTAACAGACATTAAGCTTTAGCTTTCTCTTCCTACCTTCTGATGGGTGCTGCTCTCTAAATGAAACATGAATGCAAGGTGAGGCAGCACAAGAAAGTGCAGAATTCAGGAGCCTGCTTAATTCACAGAATGCATCATCAACCCTGAATATTCAGGGGTTGGCTCTGATTCAGCCATCAAACCCTTTATACAGAGGACTTATTTAGGAGAGCTAGTGAATTGAAAGCCAGGTCACTCAAAGAAATGGAACGATGATCCTTTGACTACCATGTGAGAAAGGCATCTACTGAAAATACCTCTCATACATGTACTTGTTTAAAAAAATAACACTTTACATTCCAGGTGATCACCTTCTTTAGCTCGAGGTTGCTACAAGCTGGAGCTGAGCTGTCAGTGGAACGGGTTCTGGAAATCATCAAGCAAGGGGTCGTCGCACTGCCCAAGGACAGGCTGAAGGTAAGACTGGGGGAAGAAACATACTGTTGTATCACTTGATGTAAATATTAGTGTCTGAGTGGGCTCTATTCAGAATCATACCACTTACCCAGCACTTGCACTGGAAAAGGCTCTCTAAACTTGCGCTGCCTACTCTACTGTATATTGACACACAGAACTGTGGTGAAGGATTCTGACAGTCTTCTAGAAGAAATAGCAAAAGGACTGTCTTCACACCACTGCATAGCCTATGAGTAACCACTGTATATACTATGAGTAATTCATATATATACTATGAACAACGGAGCACCTTACTTTTTTAACCCAGTGAAATAAATACAGGCTTGTAAGTATCATCAAGGGTTGATGGGAAGATGGTGGTGATGGTGATGGCGATGATGATCACTACAACAGTATCTAATATTTACACAGTGTTTACTCAGTGCTTTTGGGAGGTTCTGAGTGTCTTACATATATTAACCTGACCAATCCTCACAACAGCCCTTTGACGGTAAGAAGTGCTAGCATCCTAATTTTCAGATGAGGAATCTGGTGCACAGAGAGGTTAAGTAATTAACCCAAAGCCATATAATTAGGAAACTAGGAGATTCATACCCAGGCCATCTGGCTCCAAAGTCCACGCTCGTAATCACCACGCTGTTTACTGTGTGCCCGGGAGTAGCTGTAGAAGAGGATCGCTTCATGGAGGAGGTAGGGGAAATATTGTATTTTGAGGAGGCATTTACATTTGTGTGTTAGATATGTTTCTAAGTGATCTCATGATGTAAAACTCATACTTCAAGACTAATTTTCCCATAGGAAAATATGTAAGGGGGATATTTGGGGGAAGATGCGTGAATGTACAGCATTGTCGCTTATTTTTACCTTAATACTTCTTTTAATTTTTTCCTTCATTACCTCTCATTTTTTTAGAGTGCTCATTCCTAAATGAACAGCACACAGGGTGTCATAGTGAATGTTTGGCCTTCTTCATAATGTTTTATCAGAACTAGCTTCTGTTCCAAAGTTACTGTTTGGGGGGCTGTGTTTTTCAGCACTATCACTAGAACCGCTGCTTAATGAACATTGTAGGATATGAAAATATTTTCAGTTATAATAATGGTTTATAAAGCAACAGCACATTAGTCATAATCACTTGCAGAAGTTCCACTGTCCGTAAACATCCGTGCAGTTCACGCAGTGCTGAGCAAAGGAGGGGTTTCTGCTTATCAGCTAAAATGGCACCACCATGTGGCTATAGCATAAAACCTGATTACGGTTCACCAGACCCTCCAGCTTTGACTTTACTCTCTTTTCCTGACAATTCCTGAAGTGTAGAGAATTCATATTATTTCCTTTCTTACCTAAAGTAAGACATCTGAGGTCTTTCGGGTTTTTTCTCACTGTTTCAAATTTATTTGAACTCTACCATGTTAACCAGTACAAAAATCCATGATGATTAGACTGGCAACTCATAGGAACTGATGGATCGTGGTGTTTAAGCTAGTCAAGAAAGAAGTGGAACTATCAAGAAACCATAAGGAAAGGATAATGCACAGGAGTCAAGGGAAGGGGGATTTTGATGAGATCAAAGAACCAGCATAGGGCTTCCCTGGTGGCACAGTGGTTGAGAGTCCGCCTGCCGATGCAGGGGACGCTGGTTCGTGCCCCGGTCCGGGAAGATCCCACATGCCGCGGAGCGGCTGGGCCCGTGAGCCATGGCCACTGAGCCTGCGCGTCCGGAGCCTGTGCTCCGCAACGGGAGAGCCCCACAGCAGTGAGAGGGCCGCGTACCGCAAAAAAAAAAACAAAACTGAAACCCCATCGTGTCTCTCCTCTTGCACTGGTTTCCCATTTCACTGCACCTCCCCACCCCCAGCATCCTGTTTACGTCCTGTTCCTCTCCCCTTGTTCACACAGCTCTAGCTGCTTTGTTCTTTTCATTATTTCTTCAACATGCTTGGCATCCTCCTGGCTTTGGACCTTTTTAGTAGTTGTTCCTACTGCTTAGGACTCTGCTCTGAATAAGCATGCCTAATTCTCTTGCCTCTTTTTTTTTTTTTTTTTTTTT
>NW_021703765.1:23528382-23588303 GCF_005190385.1 Monodon monoceros
ATAAGCATGCCTAATTCTCTTGCCTCTTTTTTTTTTTTTTTTTTTTTGCTAAAGGTTTGCCCGGACCATTCTCTGTAAGACTTTCTCCCACCACATCCTCAGGGATACTCCCAGACCCCCTCAAGCTGCTCTACCTTTTCTGTATTTTCCAGAGCATTTATCACATCCTAGTACCCTAGATCATTTTGTTATTTATTATATTACGCTGATTGTTCACTGTCTGTTTCCTCCTGCTAGACTATGAGCCCTGAAGGGGCAGGGACCTTTGCTTACTCTGTGCTCAAGCACTTACAGCAACATTGTCACAGAGCAGATGCTTGAGAAAGACTCGCTCAGTGTTGATGGAACCTTGTGGCAAGCTTAAACCTAATGTCGTATGTTCTCATCATTGATCATTGCCATCTTCTTTTGTGCTTTCATCCCCATTCCTCTTTGTGCTTTCTCTCCCCAGATGCAGCCTCCTATTACTTCCCTGCCTCCCATACCCTACACTGCCTTTTTAAACCCCAATTTCATGGTTAGGATGTATCCCCACACTCTCAGTCCCTGCACTGAATCTTCTCTCTTCACCACCTCTTTAACTGAAACCTGGTTCTCCCCTCAGGACTCCCAAACCCCTGGAGCATTTGGAAGTAAAAGCTGCTTGTTCTTTCACCCTCCCCACCCTTCGGGGTCTGGAGGTGCAGTTGGTGTCTTCTTTGTTTTCACTGCTGTTGCTTAGCTATTATCCTTCTACCCCTAAGTACAAAGCTCTGTTCATATGAGGCTGGTACCAGCTTCTTCTCCTCCTTATAGCTGTCACCTACTGACTCCTAGGCCTCTCTCTCATTTACTATAGCATCTGGCTCAGTCTTTCTTTCCGTCCATGGCTTATCATCCTTATGATGCCCATGTGTATGGCCCATCCTTGGCATCCAATTCATTAACTGGCTCAGTCACACTGCCTTTCATTCACATCTGTGTCATTTCAGTCCCCCACTCATGGCCGAATCCAGATCATGTTGTCATGGAGATCTACTCCTTTTGAACATCTCTGGTCTAAATATACTGCTCTCCAATCACAACTTCCATTTCTTCTACTATGCTGGGTTTTTTTTTTGTTTTTTGTTTTTTTTGCAGTACACGGGCCTCTCACTGTTGTGGCCTCTCCCGTTGCGGAGCACAGGCTCCGGACGCACAGGCTCAGCGGCCATGGCTCACGGGCCCAGCCGCTCCGCGGCATGTGGGATCTTCCCGGACCGGGGCACAAACCCATGTCCCCTGCATCGGCAGGCAGACTCTCAACCACTGCGTCACCAGGGAAGCCCAGGGTTTCAGTTTTAATAGGACCACTCTGGCTGATGTGTTGAGGGTAGACTATAGAGCAACAATGAAAGCAGAGAGATCAGTTAGACTATTGCTTGACTTGGACCACGGTGGAAAGGTGGAAGCGCTAACAGAATTCATCCAAGAAATTGTCTGGTGGGCAGAGGAGTGCGCTTAGGCCTTTTAGGAGACAGCTATAGCCTGCATTGATTACAGAAGCTCCAGGGAATGGTGGCTGAACGTAGGTTCTGATGGACTGGTTAGAGAACTGGTCTGCAAGTACTGGAAGAACTGTTTATGGCAGTGGATTTGGACTTGGACTAGACGGTCTCAAGGACAGCTTTCAGGTGTTGGCTCGCTGAGTCTTCCATCGTTAGATGCCTGGCTCTGCTTTGCTAAATGTTGTGTGGCTCAACAGTATACGTGAGTCGATCTGCTACTAGTTTCTAGAGGCTGTCTGTACTAAACAATTCAGAGCAAACTTTGGAGGCCACACACCATAAGACAATTTGGAAGACTCTCAGAGAATCACCAAAATTGTGAAAGAACACAGGGAATGATTAGGGGAATTCACAGGATCCAAGCAGAAGAGACTTGTCTTCAAGTACTGGAAGAATTGTTTACAAAAGCAGATTTGGACTTATGTGTGGTCTCAGGAATAGGACCAATGGGTAGAAGGAACTTGCATTTCAGTCCCATAGAAGGGAGAACTTTCTACGAAGTGGAACTACAGTTGACCCTTGAACAATGTAGGGGTCCAGGGTGCAGACCCTCCACACAGTCGAAAACCCAGATATAATTTATCATCAGCCCTCTGTATCCACAGTTCCTCTGAACTCACAGATTCAACCATCCATGGATTGTGTAGTACTGTAGTATTTACTGTTGGAAAAAAATCTATGCATAAGTGGATCCACCCAGTTCAAATCCTTGTTGTTCAAGGGTCAACTGTATTTAGAGATGGAATAGGTAACTTCTGGGAAGTGGTGCATTCACTGTCACTGGAGGCGTTAAGAGTAATAGGACGATGACCACTTGACAGGGATGCAAATAGGTTCCATCTTGCATGAAGCTCTTATCTGTTGGTACTAGCTGGCCAGCACGGTAAATGGAGAAGGATTCTAAGGCTGAGTTCAGGTGCAGCAGGAAAAGTGCTGAGATCCATTAGCAATGCCTGCCATTGGCAACAGGAGCAGAAAGCCAGGAGCACATGTACAGTTATTTGCCATTCCAATTGTAAGGACTCAGATATTGGTGGGGAAAACCAACTGTGTGACTTCTAAGAATGTTTCCATTCCTAAGAGTATAATTTTGTCTGTGTATATACTAAAATTATCATTCTCCACAAAGCAGGAAACTGCATAAACTTTTGATAACAGTTTTTACTCTCAGAAGATGCAAGAAACAATAAGGAAATATTATTAACCTGTGGATTTTTTATGACAGAGATCACCTTTCAGTTCATAATAGCAGAGGGCATAGTCAGGTTTGTATGCCAAAAGAACATAAATTGCTAAAAGTTGTATATGGTTCATAACAAGAAAAAATGTAGTTCAAGTGGGATGGAAAACAAATAAAATAAAAAATATTAACTATCCAATCACTGATTGTTCTGTGTAAACAAATATGAGAACTACGTTTGTACTGAAGTATCTGTTTGCAACTCTGTATCACATTCGCCTCCTTCTCCAGTCTCCTCTGCGTCACAGAGAAGCATCCAGAGTACATTTCCCAGAATCCTCCTGTCTGTGTAGTTCCAAATTGCAGTCGGCCAAGGAGAGGCACACTTGCATGCAATTTGGAAAGCAGAAGAGAAGAAGCCATTATTCTCCAGAGGCAGCTCCTGCCTGGCCTGGTCCTGTAGGCAGCCAGGGTCGTCGATGTCTCCTCAGAGATACTGAGGTTTGCAGCAGCTTGCAGTGAGCTCTTGAGAACCTCCTACTCCAGTGCTGAAGACAGTCTTCTGTTGCAGCTTCCCTGTTCTTGCCTTTCCGACAGTTGCATAAGCCTCTATTTTCCTTACAAAATCCTTTATACTCGAGTTATAGAGAGGACCTTCTGTTTTCCCTACCAAACCTGTCAGAGAAATAAAACCCCTGATTGTGAACAGAAAGCAATTTAATATAGGAAATTTGAAAGTCATTGAAAGGACTAAGGAAGCCAGCAAAAAACAGTGCTGGCTTTCAGGAAATCATAAGTGGCAAGAATGTCGTCACTGATGGTCTGGCCTGCCTGCAGACATCCATGTGGAGATCTGCAGGAAGATTGTAGAAACCACTGTCAAAACGTTTGCTGAAGCCCACAGTCTGCCCACCACTGTTACCAGAGCACCAGTGGCTTCTGTTTCTCTTCTGCCTTCTGAAATACAAGTTCCTCTCCTTGCCACAGTCTAACCCAAAGCCCTTCTGGAGAGATGCTAGGACATGTAGTTTCCAGGCTTTCAGCATGAAAGGGGAAGAAAGGTGCTTGAGTTGCCAACAGCGTGGCATACGATCAAAAGAAACTAAAGAAGCAGAATGAGAAGTTCCTTGATGAGCATGGATTTTTTTTAAAGGATACCTGCAAAAGATAGAAAGAATGGTATGTACAGAGGCCAAAAGTAATGGAGTGGCATGAACTTACACAAACGTTGTCAAAGACTCGAATTGGAAGGGGCCTTTGATCCTCTGAGAGGAGAAAGCAAAGAAAATAAGAAATTGTGGGCCTTCAGCATTGGAACAGTGGACAAGATTACATGATTGATTGACTGATTTATACATTCTCCCATTTTCAAATGCTAGTTTATCTCCTTTAGTGAGAATAATCTCCAACTGGAAAAGAGTATATCCTCTAAATAAAATTGAAGCCTAAGGAGGCAAAAGACTTGTACTCAGAAAACCATAAAACACTGATGAAAGAAATCAAAGATGACATAGGGCTTCCCTGGTGGCACAGTGGTTGAGAGTCTGCCTGCCGATGCAGGGGACACAGGTTCGTGCCCCGGTCCGGGAAGATCCCATATGCCGCGTAGTGGCTGGGCCCGTGAGCCATGGCCGCTGAGCCTGCGCATCCGGAGCCTGTGCTCTGCAATGGGAGAGGCCACAACAGTGAGAGGCCCACGTACCGCAAAAAAAAAAAAAAAAAAAAAAAAAAAGATGACATAAACAGATGGAGAAATATACCACGTTTTTGGATTGGAAGAGTCAATATTGTGAAAATGACTCTACTACCCAAAGCAATCTACAGATTCAATGCAATCCCTATCAAACTACCAATGGCATTCTTCACAGAATTAGAACAAAATTTTTTACAATTTGTATGGAAATACAAAAGACCGCGAATAGCCAAAGCAATCTTGAGAAAGAAAAACAGAACTGGAGGAATCAGGCTCCCCGACTTCAAAGTATACTACAAAGCTACGGTAACCAAGACAGTATGGTACTGGCACAAAAACAGAAATATAGATCAATGGTACAGGATAGAAAGCCCAGAGGTAAACCCACGCACGTATGGGTTATGACAAAGTAGGCAAGAATGTACAATGGAGAAAAGACAGCCTCTTCAATAAGTGGTGCTGGGAAAACTGGACAGCTACATGTAAAAGAATGAAATTAGGACTTCCCTGGTGACACAGTGGTTACGAATCCACCTGCCAATGCAGGGGACATGGGTTCGATCCCTGGTCCGGTAAGATCCCACATGCCGCAGAGCAGCTAAACCCGTGCACCACAACTACTGAGCCTGCGCTCTAGAGCCTGCGAGCCACAACTGCTGAGCCTGCACGCCACAACTACTGAAGCCTGCACACCTAGAGCCTGTGTTCTGCAAGAAGAAAAGCCACCACAATGAGAAGCCCATGCACCGCAACAGAGCAGCCCCCGCTCACCACAACTGGAGAAAGCCCGTACACAGCAACGAAGACCCCACACAGCCATAAATAAATAAATAAATAAATAAATAAATAAATAAAGTTATTTGTTTATTTTTTTAAGAGAATGAAATTAGAACACTACCTAATTCCATACACAAAAATAAATTCAAAATGGATTAAAGACCTCAATGTAAGACCAGACACTATAAAACTCTTAGAGGAAAACATAGGAGAAACACTCTCTGACATAAACTACAGCATGATCTTTTTTTGACCCACCTCCTAGAGTAAGGAAAATAAAAACAAAAGTAATTAAATGGGACCTAATTAAACTTAAAAGCTTCTACACAGCAAAGGAAACCATAAACACGACAAAAAGACAACCCTCAGAATGGGAGAAAATATTTGCAAATGAAGCAATGGGCAAAGAATTAATCTCCAAAATATACAAACAGCTCATGGAGCTCAATATCAAAAAAACAAACAACCCAATTAAAAAGTGGGCAGAAGACCTAAACAGACATTTCACCAAAGAAGACATACAGATGGCCAAGAGGCACATGAAAAGATGTTCAACATCACTAATCATTAGAGAAATGCAAATCAAAACTACAATGAGGTATCACCTCACACCAGTCAGAATGGCCATCGTCAGAAAATCTACAAACAACAAATGCTGGAGAGGGTGTGGAGAAAAGGGAACCCTTTTGTACTGTTGATGGGAATGTAAATTGATACAGCCACTATGGAGAACAGTATGGAGGTTCCTTAAAAAACTAAAAATAGAACTACCATATGACCCAGCAATCCCACTACTGGGTATATACACTGAGAAAACCATAATTCAAAAAGAGTCATGTACCAAAATGTTCATTGCAACTCTATTTACAATAGCCAGAACATGGAAACAACCTAAGTGTCCAGTGACAGATGAATGGACAAAGAAGATGTGGTACATATATACAATGGAATATTACTCAGCCATAAAAAGGAATGAAATTGGGTCATTTGTAGAGATGTGGATGCACCTAGAGTCTGTCATATAGAGTGAAGTAAGCCAGAAAGAGAAAAACATGTCATATATTGACGCATATTTGTGGAATATAGAAAAATGGTACAGATGAACCTATTTGCAGGGGGAATAGAGACGTAGACGAGAATGGACATGGGGTGGGCGGGGAAGGGGAGGGTGGGACGAATTGGGAGATTAGGTTTGACATAAATACGCTACCATGTGTAAAATAGATAGCTAGTGGGAATCTGCTGTATGGCACACGGAGCTCAGCTCAGTGCTCTGTGATGACCCAGATGGATAAGATGGGGTGGGGGAGAGGGAGGTCCAAGCGGGAGGGGATATAGATATACATATAGCTGATTCATTTCATTGTACAGCAGAAACTAACACAACATTGTAAAGCAATTATACTCCAATAAAAAAAATAAAATAAAACTTAAAAAAAAAAGAATGGTATAAGCACTGCCAGCCTTTTTCATCTTAAGGCTCAGATGCACAGTTTCTCACGATGCTGGCAGATATAACCTGTGAGTAAAATTTGAGAACTCAAGCTCAACAGTAATACTAATCATGCTACAAGACACATTTCTGAGCGCTTTGTATCACTATGACTTGATGCTATTATCCTGATTTTCTAGACGAGGCAACTAAGGCTCAGAGAGGTTAAATTACTGCCCAGAGGCAAAGCTGGGCTTCAAACCAAGGCAGTCTTTCTCCAGCGTCCATTTTGTTTACCACTGTCCTGTACTATCCCCTTCCGTGCCAGTAAGACCGCACTAGGATCGTTAGGTTCCATCTGAGCATCACATTGGTAAACCAAGATGTGTGCACAAGCAGGTGAAGTTATAGTAAAGAGCCTGTAGGTCACTTAAGGTGAGGAGTAGGGGATATATAACCTGGAAAGGAGAGAAAAATATAAAAACCGTGTTCAGCTACTTTAAGGATTAATACTGTGAAAGAGGAATTAAGCTTCTCATTTTATGCCAAGGGCAATGGGTAGTAACTGAACAAAGACAGGTATTAGTTCCACCTAAGGAAGTGTTTTCTGATGGGTAAAGTTGTTCAGCAGTCCATATGGGGCTTCATGAAGTAGTGAAGTGTCGTATTCACGATAAAGTCTGGATGGTAAATGTAAAAAGAGCACCAGATGACAAAGGAACTCAAATCTATAACATAGGGGGAAAAGATTGAAAGAGTTCACGTTAATAAAAAGGTACACAGGGGCTTCCCTGATGGCCAGTGGTTGAGAGTCCGCTTGCCGATGCAGGGGACACGGGTTCGTGCCCTGGTCCGGGAGGATCTCACGTGCCGCGGAGCGGCTGGGCCCGTGAGCCATGGCCGCTGAGCCTGCGCATCCGGGGCCTGTGCTCCGCAACGGGAGAGGCCACAGCGGTGAGAGGCCCACGTACTGCAAAAAAAAAAAAAAAAGTTACACAGGATGATCCGAAAGATTTCTTGCAATTCTTATGAGTCTAGAATTCTGTCTTCTAAAATTCCATGAAGAATTTTTGTGGAGCAGTGCTCTAGTAACGTCCTTCTGCTATTTAGAGGTCAAGCCCTGTTGCTCCCTGACAAGGTCTGGAGTGCTTAGGCTGCAATTCTAGACCATTCACAGTCTAACCCCAGCCTGCCATTCCAGTCCTTTGCCTCCCTACTTCCCATTACCCCACCCCCACCCAGTGCTCTAGCCGAGCGGAACTATCTCTGTGCCTTCTTCCTTCCTGCGGTTTTGGATTTACTGACACAATTTCTTTTCCCAATATACCATTCTCCCACCTTTGCTTTTTGCTTATTCAAATTCTAAGCATTCGTTGAAGCCCTTGATCAATTTAACAACATTTAGGAAGCCTTTCCTTTTACTCCTCAACCTACCTGCGCCTCCCTCCTCTGAATTGCATTTTATATTTACATTTTTGGGGACTCCTCTCCTCTTCTACCTTGTATGTAGTTATTTAAATGTTTTCTCTCTCCCACTCACTGTAACTTCCTTGAGAATAGGGGTCATGTCTTAGTCATCTGCATCCCTTTGATGTCTGGTACATAGGAGTTGCTCAGTAAATGTAATAAGTAGATGAATGAAAAGCTCACTTTATATATGCTAAAGAGGAAATGGGGACTTGTTAGAATTCAAGAGTTCTGGAGTAAAATTTTCAATCTCCAGACCTGCTTTTCTAATTTTTATTTTACCATCCTCTTTGCAATTTTAATTCACTTAACTGTCTCTCCCTATATGTGTCAGGCACTGTTCTAAACTCTGGATACAGTAATGGACAAAGTAGACAAAAATCCCTGCCTCTTCATAGAGCTTGGTTTTTTGTTTTTTTGTTTTTTGTGGAGGAGATAGACAATGAGAAGTAAGTAAAATATGTGCGTTTTTTGGTACACTAATATTTTTTTATTTTTTGTTTCTTTTTTCTTCTTTTTTTTAATTGACATATAGTTGATGTGCAATATTATATAATTTGCAGGTGTACAATATAGTGATTCACAATTTTCAAAGCATATACTCCGTTTATAATTATTATAAAATATTGGCTATAGTTGCTGTGTTGTACAATATATCCTTGTAGCTTATTTTATAATATTTGCTATTTTAGGTAGCAGTAAATAAGAAAAATAGAGGAGGATAGATAACATTGGGAAGGGAGCAGTTTTAGATAGGTTGTCCAGAAGAGAAGATATTTGAATCAATGCCACCTTGATTTTTTTTTTTACATTTTATTTTAAAATAATTTTAAAGTTACAGAAAAGTTGCAAAAATAGTAGAGACAGTTCATGTAAACCCTTCAATAATAGGATCCGCTGATGCTAACAACACATATAACTACATAAAACTATAGTACAATTATCAAAACCAGAAAATTAACGTGAGTACAATACTCTTAACTAAATTACAGGCCTTATTTTAATTATACCAGTCTTTTTTTTTTTTTCTCCCAGTATTCTTATTTCTGTTTCAGAATCCTTTCCGGGCCCCACACTGCATTTACTTCTTGTATCTCCTTAGTCTCCTCCAACCTGAGACTGTTCCTCAGGCTTTCCTTATCATTCATGACCTTGACACTGTGGATGCGTGCTGGTCACTTATTTTGTAGAATGTCTCTCAACTTGGGTTTTTCTAATGTTTCCTCATGATTATATTGAAGTGATACATATTTGGCAAAAATATCACAGAAGTGGCATTGTGCCCCTCTCAGTTCATCATATCAGGAGGTACCTGGTGTCAGCCTCTCTCATTGCTGTTGATGTTATCCTTGATCACTCGGTTAATGTGGTGGCTACCTGATTTCTCCAGTGGAAAGTCACTATTTCTCCCTTTGTTATTGATTACTATCTTGGGAGTGAGACTTTGCTAGTATCCTGTTTCTCCTCAAACTTTTGCCTTGATTATATCATTCATCAGTGGAGCTGCCCTATACAGTTATTACTGTGGTGTTTACCTAATGAATGATAATTTTATATTTTATTCTGTAGATGATAATTCAATATTATCATTTATTTATTTTGTTGCTCAAATTGTTCTAGCTTTGGCCAGTGGGAGCTCCTCCAGGTTGGCTCCTGTATCTTCCCCAGCCCTGGAATCAACGATTTCTTCAATGAGCCCTGGTCCCTTTTTTTTTTTTCAATGGTATTTAGGAAACAAGACCTGGGCACTAGGCCCCCTTTTTTTTTTTTTTTAAACTAGCTGCTTTTTTTTTTTTTAATTTATTTATTTTATTTATTTTTGGCTGCATTGGGTCTTCGTTGCTGCGCTCAGGCTTTCTCTAGTTGCAGCAAGCGGGGGCTGCTCTTCATTGCGATGCACGGGCTTCTCATAGCCATGGCTTCTCTTGTTGCGGGGCACGGGCTCTAGGCATGCGTGCTTCAGTAGCTGTGGCACACAGGCTCCAGTAGTTGTGGCACTCAGGCTCAGTAGTTGTGGCGCACGGGCTTAGTTGCTCCGCAGCATGTGGGATCTTCCCAGACCAGGGCTCGAACCCGTGTCCCCTGCATTGGCAGGCGGATTCTTAACCACTGTGCCACCAGGGAAGCCCTAGGCCACCTTCTTCTTAGAACTTTCTGGACCCTTCCACTCGCCTGTCCTTTCCCACCTCCTTTCTCTTCTGAGGACAGTTACTGCTTCCTCACTCTGCTGTTATACCCAGGTATTCTTCTTTTGTATCTCTTCCTCCCCTATGATAAACCTTAGCTCCTCTCTTTTGGATTGTCTCTCACTAGTTTCGTCTTTAGTCCATTTTTTTCCTACTGAATTCCAGTCCCAAATTTTATTTCCTAATTCCTTTAGTGAGCACTCCTGGCACTCCATGGGCCATAGCAGGTACTGAAAGTTAATTTTGTAGTTCACTATAATACTTACCTTAAAGCAAAATGAATTACAGTGTACAGGCTATATGTTTGAATGTTACTGTGTTGTTCATTTATTATACTATGTTCGGAAAGAAAATGCCCTTTATATTTGAGACAGTAAAATATAAATGAGAAATATAACTCTTGTTTTTTCAGGATTATGGCTAAATAAATGCAGAAATTAATTGATCTGTGGGAGGTCCCAGGCCAGTTAACTGTAATTTAGAGCAAGATCCCATTGAAGCCAAGGTCATGAGTAAATTCTTTAGGTAGGCCGGTTAATTTTGTTCAGGAACATAGCAAGAAATTGAATTCCTGACTGCAGCTTACCATCTCACTCTGTGGTTGCAAGAGGGACAGATGATGGAGGATGGATGATTCCGTTTAAAAAAAGAGAGAGAGAGAAAGAAATCCGTCCCCAGTACTAGAACAGAAACCAAAATTACATTTACTCACAGATGGTGAGTTATCCTCATTTGGTTTAAATGATAGCACATTATTACCACAGATGTTTCTAGAAAAAAAGACTGTTTATCTTTATAATCAAGCCTTATCTCAATTATTTTAATCATCTTTTTGGATTGTTTATAATAAAATGAATCACTTAAAGCCTCTAGAGTTTAATTCACAGAATTCTGCTCTATCTAAAGTTGATTGAAAATTCAAGCTGTGTGTTGAATAATATTTGTACTATACCACATTACAGCACATTATAGTCTTTTGGGTGGTTCACTAATATATCCTGATAAAATAATTGTCGGGTATGTAATAATAGCTTTGTGCATGAGATTGATGTAAAAGAGGTTGTTTCAAATTGGAAATGCTTTTTAGTAAGGTCTTTATGAAAGTGTAGAATAGTGTGTGTACTTACTGATTTGTTCTTTCTTAAAATATAAATTAAACATTTAGAAATTTTAGAACGACCTTTTGGGTTGTTAAGAGAAGCACAGTGCCTCTTACTCCTGAGACATTAGCCAGCTAATGTCAACTGAAGAAGATGAGCCAAAAGTTTTTGAAGTTTCCTTTGAGTTGCAGCAGTGAAGCCAAATTTGTAGAAGACTTATTCTTCCAATTTTGGGCAAGTAAACATTAAGATTTGGAAGCCCATGACATAGTAATTGACTTTCAACCAAATAAAATATTTTTCAATCGAATGTTATTTGACATAGCCTTGTAAAATATTTGTGTAATATCCTGTGTGGGAATATATACTCTTTGGATAAATCTGTCTATACAGTTAAACAAGTTGGCTATTCAGAGTAAATAGTATTAATATCATTCTAAACATCCTCTTCTTACGGGTATTGCGTGAAGTCTGGGAAAGGCAATACCAGGTAATTAGTTTTGGGGGGACCCTCCTGCATAAACAGAGACATAAAGAACAGGCTCTGAAACCCTAAGATGCTTATTTCTCCTTTCGAGTTTGGAAGGAAATAAATAAAGTTAGTGTGTCCTCCAGGAGCTCAGTTAGAAGATGACAGCTCAAAGTTCTCACTGTCTGCGTCCACAGCAGGGCCTGCCCCTGGCTCCTATTTGGCCTACTAGTGAGCATTTGGAATGTCATGATGATGGGTCAGAATTCATCCACATCTGTGCAGGTTCCCAGCCACCATCACACCACCTCGTACGTAATGATGTAAGGGTTCCTGGGCCCTTCTTTTCTTTGGTTTAGTGAATTATCCATGTCATTTGAGGATTAAGAACTTTGCCATATCTAGTGTTTGAAACAAAGGTCATGCTTTTCAGGGGGAATGAGCCAGAAGATAACTTCTCTTTTAGTGTAAATAGGAAACTAGGGAAAATAGAAGTTACTGGCACTAACTGAACTTTTCATTTCATTCACTTAAGACACTTGACAAATCATAGGATTCGAGTGGCTAGGTGGCTTCACGCTGAGTGATTTTTAAAGCCTTTATTTTATATCCACCTTTTAGAATACTTTCATGGTTGTTGTTAGTTGCATATAGAAAGTTGACTGAAATTTCAAGAGTTTTTTCATAGCCTCTTAATATTGCCTCGCTTAAGATCTTCCCCCATCTCGTATTAGGAGTCTCTCTCTGTTCCCAGCCCAAGTGTCTTTTGTTTCCCTGTCAGTTCTCTGTCTCCAGAGCAGAATACTGAGTGCCACTGTGGTGTGCCCACCTCCCCTTGGACGGCCCCACCTCAGGGTACCACAATAACCAATGCTCATGTCCAGAGGCACACTTTTCTGCGTCCTTACGTGTGAGTTTCCACCCATGGGAATACGACTAGCCAGCCTCCTCCCCTGGGGCTGGGACCCGGCAGTAGCCCTCCAAGTGTCTTCTGGTGTCGGCTCAAGTTTAAGAAACACAGCAGTAGATAATCCCCCAGACACACCAGCACTCTCCACCCTTAAGGCCTCTGCTCGGGCTTCTCATTCTGGCCTCGATTGCTTTCCCCCAGATCCCTGCACACCTCACCCCTGCACCTCCTTCAGGTCTTTACTCACATGAGCAAATGAAGCCTCTCTCTCAGTGAGGCCTGCCTGACCTCTTTGTTTAAATTTCAGCACTTCCAATCCCCCTAATCCTGCTCTAGGTTTTCCTTTTCCACAGCATTTATCACCTAGCGTGCTATGTAATTATTATTATTCTTTCAGATAATATAAGCTCCAGGAAGGCAGAGCTCTGCGTATTTTGTGCACTGATGTATCTTAGGTCGTATCTGGAACATAGTGGGTTAATATTTGCTGAATGGAAGAGAGAGAGGCAGAGAGGAGGGGAGCTGTTGACCACTGAGTGATGGTTCCAGATGCTGCTTCAAGTAAACATTGTTTTTTGGAGAACAGCTCTCCACAGACTCTTGCAAGGTCAACTTTCTTGCCAAAATATTATTAGAGAAGCTAAGTTAAGAGTGGAGGCCCTGGTCACTTTGCTGAAATAGTTACATTTTTTAAGCGTATAATAATTGTTCCATGCTCATGCATTCTTATAGCTGCAAAACCCTGGTCTAAAGACCTCCACTTTAGTACTCCTCAGTAAGTTAATTACTATGTAAATTGGCCTCACTGAATTTTTAATAGTTTCTCAGGGGTTCTCTTCTTGGCTCTCACCTGCCAGGATTGCATTCCAGTTCAAGCAGAGTAAAATATTCTGATTTATGTTATTAGAATAAAGTTTCTCAGGTGACGTTATTTTATTCTATTTCTGAGTCTTTCTCGGAGGGTGAAGAACATGCTGGAATTATCAGGCTCATATGAAGGCTTTTTTTTCTCCTGTTTTAAAACTCATTTTGGACTTTTTTCCCCTGGCTGTTTTCTCTCTCTCTCTCTCTCTGAAATATTGTTATCTTAATTACTTTTTACTTTTAGCTGGCGACTAGGAAGCACTAAAGCATAAAAGGGACAGCTCTGTGCTGGGCTTCTCTCCTTAAAAGGGGAGACGAGCACACTCCTGCCATTTCCTTCAAACCCCAAATGATCTGTGCAGAAGTTTGACCAGTAGAGTGGTTCTCTCTCCCGTTCTAACCCTCCTTGAGTTTCTTGTCCACTAAAGACAGAGATCAAGTCCTACTCATGAGTTACCAGTGCCTCTCATGGAACAGTAAACACAATCATAAATGGTTTCAGAAACTGCGGGAATAATGCTGGCACCTGATTTTTAGGACCATTCAGTCCCCTATGAGGAATATAGTATGAAATACATGACCTCACATGCACAAATGCATGCGCACTCACACAACCCCGCACACGTGCAGGGTGCCGTTCTAGCTTTCCAAGTCACCGATTTTTTTTTTTTGCGGTACGCGGGCCTCTCACTGCTGTGGCCTCTCCGTTGCGGAGCACAGGCTCCGGACGCGGAGGCTCAGCGGCCATGGCTCACGGGCCCAGCCGCTCCACGGCATGTGGGATCTTCCCAGACCGGGGCACGAACTCGTGTCCCCTGCATCGGCAGGCAGACTCTCAACGACTGCGCCACCAGGGAAGCCCCAAGTCACCGATTTTATACATTGAGAGGGAAGCAAATGGGAAAGCTTAACCAAGGACAGGACAAGGACTGTAGGAAGCACAGAAATTTTTAAATGTTGTTATTAGAATTCCTTCTGTACTGGTCTTACGTAAGAACGAATCTGCTTACACTGATTCTCCTTCCATCAAGGCGAGGATTCCAAAAGAATGAGCACAGTCGCCTGGAGCATTGTTTTCAAATGCAGGTTTCTGGATCCCACCTCAGATTCTGATTCAGTGGTCTGGTGATGAACTCAGGAATCTGGCTTTTGAAACAGTTCTCTGAGTGATCCCGATAATCTGCCAGATTGGAGAACCACTACTGTATGGCCCAGTTTTCTCTAGTTCCCTGCCCTAGATGCAAGAGGGAGGGGATATGGAGATATATGTATACGTATAGCTGATTCACTTTGTTATACAGCAAAAACTAACCATTGGAAAGCAATTATACTCCAATAAAGATGTTAAAAAAAATTTTTTTTTAAACCAAGGAAATGATGGCTAGGGTTAACAGTAGCCTTGATAGGATTGGAACTGTTTTATCTTCCTTTCCTACAAAAGACAAGAGAACTTTCACTTCATGAACCTTAAAATAGAAGATTCCTTTTAAGTAGATTTTTGACATGTAGCCCAAATATGAGAATTATCACAATTATTTTGTAAATTAAACAAATAGTAGCAAAAAATATTAAAGGCTATGGTCTTTTAAAATGTTGCATCTGCTCTTTTTTTTTTTTTAATATGTATTTATTTATTTGGTTGTGCCGGGTCTTAGTTGCAGCTCCAGGGCTCCTTAGTTGTGGCACGCGAACTCTTAGTTGCAGCATGCATGTGGGATCTAGTTCCCTGACCAGGGATCAAACCCGGGTCCCCTGCATTGGGAGCGTGGAGTTCTGTCCACTGAGCCACCAGGGAAGTCCCAGCATCTGCTCTTCAGTCTGACTTAAGTATCCCTCTTTTGACTCAACTCCTTTTTCTTTGTTGTTTATCATCTAGTTACATTTATTGAGCACTTGCTGTGTGCCAGGCCCTCTGCTAGGTATTTTTTTTTTACAGGTGTTCTCATTTAGTCTTCCCAACAGCCATATGAACTGTAAGGATAATTTACATTTTGCAAGTGAGGAAACAGGCTAAAGAGAATTTAGAGATAAGAGAATGGCTTGTCCAAGATTATTTCAGTCCCTCTTATCTTTGAGCCATAAAAAAGCTATTCTTTCTTTGAAATCTTAAATTTTTGTCTCCTCCTGCCTCACAAATCCATTTGCCTATTAGATCAATTTGTTTAACCTAAAGCATTCATAATATAACTAAGTTCTTGGTTTTGACAGTATCTGTATACAGTGTTGTAGTCTTTGGAATGTTTGAACAGTTATACCCATTGCTACTTCAGGGAGTATTAGAACACTCAGGCTTTTCTCATACATAATAATGAAACTGCACTGCACATGCAGTGGCTTCATGTCATATTTACTTTTAGGATAGCCATTCTTGATAAGCAAACTAACTCTGGTATTTGTTATAATGTCTTTCATTATTTCTGTTTAATTAAACATACGGTAGATTTGTAAGCAGTTTACAGGATATTTTCTCTTCCTTTCAATGGGTAAGAATTAGATTAAACTTAGTTTTTACTTTGTGATCTCAAAGAGTATAAAAATTTGGTCTTTATTACAAATCATTACATCTTGAATATAGTCATGAAAACTAAAACTCTTAACTGAAAAATGATGAATATCTGATTTTTCTATAGCAAAAAAATTTTTGCCCAGTTCTCCAAACCGTGGTTTCCGATGACCGAAGGACACAAGTTCACAATGCAAGGTTTTCTCTTCTCTAGTTGTGGTGCGCGGGCTCCAGAGTGCGTGAGCTCTGTAGTTTGCAGCACATAGGCTGTCTTGTTCAGGCTCAGTAGTTGTGGCACGCAGGCTTAGTTGCCCCACGACATGTGGGATCTGAGTTCCCCAACTAAGGATCGAGCCCGTGTCCCCTGCATCTGAAGGTGGATTCTTTACCACTGAACGACCAGGGAAGTCCTTGTCTCTGCTATTACTTTTGATAGAATTATTTTCTTTGGTATAATCAGAAATTTGTGATTCACAAACTAAAATTTCCTAAAAGAGTCTCTACTATGTACGTTGAAAAATAGAACCATTTACCATTCTTCATCTGTCCCAATCTTGACTCTTCTGTTAGGCTGACCATATGAAAGTTACTGAGACTGTTTCATTGCCTCTACAATTACTGTTCAAGTCACTTATTGCAATCCTTACAAAGTATTTCGTAATCTGATTTATGCCAAGAAATAATGGCTCCCAGATAGTTATAGAACTGTTTATCTTTAATGGATGATAAGTGAAGACTGAATTATTTCTGATAAAAAGAGTGACTAACAAATTATGTATAATAATTTGTTCTGTGGGTTCTGCTTATTTTATTAGTGTTCTGAAATCAGCTTTTCTACATAGTTGGTTTTTTTTTAAGTAAAATAATAAAAAAACTAAATAATTGTATTGATATTTGGTTCTTATGATTTTCGAAAGGATGTTTTTTTGTTGTTGTTTTTTTTTTTTTTTGTGGTACGCGGGCCTCTCACCATTGTGGCCTCTCCCATTGCGGAGCACAGGTTCCCGACATGCAGGCTCAGCGGCCATGGCTCACGGGCCCAGCCACTCCACGGCATGTGGGATCTTCCCAGACCGGGGCACGAACCCATGTCCCCTGCATTGGCAGGCAGACTCTCAACCACTGTGCCACCAGGGAAGCCCTCAAAGGGATGTTCTTAATTGAGCATATATCCCAAAAGTTTCTGAAAACTTTTAAGGTGATATAAGGCTTTTTAAAGAAACCAAAGTCTTATTAAATACTAATATAGTTCATTACACACAGCAAAATTGGTCATTTGAGGGAACAAAACTGCTTTTGTTATGATGGCTTTCATTTCTGGGGCAAGTTGGAAGGGGCAGTGATTGGCATATAACTAATCACATCGAGGTAGCTGGTAAGCATCTGGCCATACAGTTAAAGTTTTTTTTGTACAGGGTTTGTTGGTTTTAGAGGATTCGAGGCCCTAAAACCCTAACATAGTTCTATGAAGACTGAATATGATTGATACTTAACAGTGAGTTTGAGACAGTTAATTAACTAATGTAACAATTTTTGTTTTCCTGTCAATTCAGCATACCCAGTTTCTTTATGGCAGTGGTCCCCAACCTTTTTGGCACCAGGTACTGGTTTCGTGGAAGACAGTTTTTCCACGGACCAGGGGCGTTGAGGGGAATGGTTTCAGGATGACTCAAGCACATCACATTTATTGTACACTTTATTTCTATTATTATTACTTTGTACTATATAATGAAATAATTATACAGCTCACCATAATGCTGACAGGAGGCGGAGCTCGGGCGGTAATGAGAGGATGCGGAACGGCTGTAAGTACAGATGAAGCTTCACTCGCTAGCCCGCCACTCACCTCCTGCTGTGCGGCCCAGTTCCTAACAGGCCACACAGATGGGTACCAGTCTGTGGCCCAGCGGTTGGGGACCCCTGCTTTATAGGATTCTTGCCTGGGAGCTCTGAGGGCAGTAGGAAGTACCTTGGGCAGTGAACACTAATTGGTAGAAATCTAATCCATTTTGAAACTTGGAAATATTGATATAGTCTTTAGCTCAAGCACAGCTTAAAATATGAATTTGGACAAATAGTTGAGGGGATTTCCTAATCTCTGACTAATATAGTGCCAATTATTAGATTGTCAAGATCACTACCCGTATGCCGCTCTTGAAGAAAACCTAATATACAAAAACCCCAACCTTTAAAAATGATAAGTTATAGACTAATTAGTTGTGTTCAGGAAGGATCTTGGCTCACCAAAACGATTTCTCACATGATCTTTCAAATAGAACTGACTCTGTTACATTTAAATAGGAAAGAGTTTTTTTAAAGCACTTAAAGTCAGCTTTTCTCTGGCGCTAGGTAAGTTAAGCCAGACCTGTGTTTAGTATCAAATTATATTTTTGCTCAGTGAGATTGGAAGGAATATATTTTATACCCATTTTCAGAAGTATGTTGAGTCACAAGAATAGTAACTAACTTGTTCATAGTCATACATCATACCTAGAATGTAGCCAAGTTTCCACCTACTGATAAATCCACCACCCCCCTCTTTTTTGACTTTTTTAAATTGTGAGAAAGTGAATATCCATGTAATCACTCTTCAGAACAAGAAATGGAACATTGCCAACAGCCCAGAAGTCTCAATATATGTACCCTGTCCCACTATAAATATACACTGTCTTGACTTTGAAGATGATTGTCTTCTTTTTCTTTATAACTTTACCATCTGTGTGTGTATAGTGCCAAACAATATGATTTCCTGTTTTTGAACTTTTTGTAAATGGAATCTTGCAGTTTATTTTCTTTTACACCTTTCTTCTTTCACTCAATGTCGTTTATGAAAGATGTTTATGTTGTTACACAAAGTTTGTTCCTTTCCACTGATGTATTAGTATTACATTGTGTAAATAGTCCACGATTTATGCATTTTACTAATGGTACACGTTTAGATTATTTCCAATTTTAAGCTACTAAAAAAAAAGTTGTCATGCTATCTTTATATATAAATACGTATGTATATATTTTAATCTCATTTGATTTTAAGTTTCTTGCTGTATTTTCTATATTTATATCTCCTCCATAGTGTTTAACATAATACGCTGCCTTGCACAGAATAGCTACTTATTAAATATTATTGAATGAATTTATTAATTCATTCAGCACGGTTGAAAATCAGCTTGAGAATACTTCCAGGTATCATAGACTAAGACCCTACCAGATGACACCCACTGCAGAAAACAACCATAAAGCCTGGACAAATAATACAAAACACAGCTGCCTGTAGGTACTGGAGAGCAAATAGAAGCAGACTCTGGCAGGGAGTTCATGCTCATTTAGAAGAGGGAGATAGGAAGCTATATAAGTAAGTTTCCATGTCCGTGGCCTTTAGCCCAGGACTAAGCACAGTCCTTGCGGTTTACTTTGTAGTGGCGAGGGACTCACATGGAAAAACTGTTAGTTTTTCTGAGCTGGGGAACCCCAGAAGTGAGGCTGGAAAAGCATGAGGACTGAAGACGGTAGAGGAATCCCAGAAGGGGAAAGAACCAGAGGAGGAGCCCCCAGACTGTATCTGTCCACACCTCTGACTGATCTCTGAACCATATGTGGAAAACAGACTCAGAGCAGCTCAGCCAAAGATGAGAATTCTAAACTAAGACCAGACTTGCCACCCTGAAGATACAGAAGAATGAACAGATGCAAGAAAACTCTGGTGAAGAGTATACTTTCACTTGGAGGATGGGAAATAGCAAACTCCATATCTCTGAGGTCTTTTAGCCTGAGGCTAATTGCAGTCCATGGCACATACAGCAGAGATGGGACACATGGGGAAAGTTGTAGCCTTTCTGGGCTGAAGAACAAAAAAAAAAAAAAAAAAAAAAAAGCTGAGAATCTATGAACTCTGAAAATAGTGGAGGAATCCCAGAAGAGAAGGAATCAGAGAAGAGGATCCCTAAACTCTGTCTACCCGCACCTCTGACTAAATCGTGAACCACCTATCTGTAGACCAAACTTTAAGCAGCCTAGATAAAGACAAAAGATCTGAACAGAGATTGGTGCTGCTTCTAAAAATATAGAGTTTGCAGTTTAAGCCCAGACAAGAATCTCCACAACTTAATATTATTCAGGATGCAATCCAAAATTTCCCAGCATCCACAGAACCAAGAAAATGGAACATGTTCTCTACATAAAAGAAAATCAATTGAGTTCAACCTCAAACCAGATGTTGGAACTAACAGACAAGGATTTAAAAGCAGTTACTATAACTCTGCTCAGTGTTTTCATTGCATGAAACATGTTTTCAGTGCATGAAAATCTCAGCAGAGACATGAGAAGACTCAGCTGAGAAATAATGACAATAAAAAAGTCAGTAGTTTGCAGAGATGAGATGCTAATACCAAGCAGAATAAACACAAATAATCCCACATCAAGGCACATTATTGTCAAAACTGTTGAAAGCCAGCGATAAAGACCAGGAGAAAAATGGTATAGTACATACAGAGGGACAACAATCCAATTAACATCACTTCTTATTAGAAACTGTATAGTGTTGAAGAGAATGGAACAGCGTCTTTAAAGTGCAAAAGAAAAACAACAGTCAACCCAGAATTCTGTATCCAGTGAAAAGATCATTCAAGAATTAAAACAAAACATAATCAGTAAAAGAAAACTAAGAGAACTTGTTGCCAGCGCATTTGCATTATAAAAAATGCTAAGAAAGTCCTTTGGGCTGAATGGAAATGATATCAGATAGAAACTCAGATTTTCAGAAAGAATGAATATTTACCAAAAATGGCAAATATCTAGATAAATGCAAAACGTTCATATCTATTCTGTCTCTATTTCTCTTCCTTCTACCCCCCAGTTTTTGCTTAGCTTTTTTTGTCTTAATTTTTAAATAAACCACATAAATTCCTTTTTTAAAAAAAATTTATTGGGGTATAATTGAGTATACAATGTTGTGTTCGTTTCTGCTGTACAGCAAAGTGAATCAGTTATACATATACATATGTCTATTTTTTTTTAGATTCTTTTCCCATAGAGGTCATTACAGAGTATTGTGTAGAGTTCCCTGTGCTATACAGTAGGTCCTTATTAGTTGTCTTAAATAAACTTATTCTTAAAACCAAAGTTATCACATTGTCTTGTAGGATTTATAATGTATGTAGATGTATCATATATACACACACACAACTGTAACATAAAGGATAAAAGAGGATGAATATGATCCTGTGTGTTGTGGCCCTGTATGACATTCTGTATTTTACATGAAGTACTAAATTGTTATCTGTAATTTTACCGTGAAAAGTTAAGGGTTTACATTGCAAACCTAGGGTAGCCACTATTTTAAAAATATGAAAATCAACAGCTAAAAAACCAATAGAAATCTAAAAAATATTCAAATAATTACCTCTCCCCCTCCCTAGGTAGGAAAGATGGAACAAAGGAACAAAACAGAGGATTCAAATAGAAACAAAAAATAAGATGATAGACCAACCTAAACATATCAATAATTACATTAAATGTTAATGCAGGGCTTCCCTGGTGGCGCAGTGGTTGAGAGTCCGCCTGCCGATGCAGGGGACGTGGGTTCGTGCCCCGGTCCGGGAAGATCCCACATGCCGTGGAGCGGCTGGGCCCGTGAGCCGTGGCCGCTGGGCCTGCGCGTCCAGAGCCTGTGCTCCGCAACGGGAGAGGCCACAACAGTGAGAGGCCCGCGTACCGCAAAAAAAAAGTTAATGCACTAAATACTCATTAAAAGGCAGGGATTGTCAGAATGGATAAAATAAGACCCAACTATATACTGTTTGCAAATGATGTGCTTTAAATATAAAAGCATAGATGGTTTGAAAGCAAACGATGGAAGGAAAAGGAAGTGCCATGCAAACAGTAAGCATAAGAAGGTTAAAATGGCTCTGTTAACATCAGCTATTACACATTTCAAAACAAAACCTAAGATGAAGGAGATAGTTCAAAATGATCAAAAAGTTAGTTCAACAAAAGAAGACATGATAATTGTAAATGTATATGCACCAATGACAGAGCTTCAAAATCATGAAGCAAAAAATTGGCAGAATTAAAGGGATAAATAGACAATTCTATTATTTTGAAGATTTTAACAGCCTCCTCTCAGCAGCTGGTAGAACAACTAGACAAAAAAGAATCAGCAAAAACATAGGAAATCACTTTGACTTGATTGATATTCATAGAACATCTCACCCAACAATGGCAGAATTCATCTTTTGGAATGCACATGGCACATATTCTGAGCCATAGAACAAATCTCAATAATTTTTAAAACATTAAAATCATTAAAGCTAAATTAGATAATTAGAAATCAATAAAATGCTAGAAAAGGCAAAATTGTCACCAAAAACAGATCAGTGCCTGCCTTGGGCCAAGGGGGATAGGGCAGGGAATCAAGTGCAAAGGGGCAGGAGGGGCTTCTCATCTATATCTTGATGGTAGTGAAGTTACATGGTTATATACAAACAGCAAAATTCATCAAATTTAACATTAAAATTAGTGACTTTTAATTGTATGGTGTTAATCTCAAGCAAAAAAGAAGGAAACAATCGGTTTGGTCATTTTCACCTAACGAATATCAGAGTTCAATTCAAAAATATAATTGGAAACTAGAAGAACATTGTCAAAAGGAAAAAGAAAAAAAGTCCTTTCGTGAAGCTCCCCTGTTGTGCAGGGTACCATATGTTTTCACCACTTGAGCAAAGAGCTAATTTATGGTTAGATCATTTAAAGAGCTCAGATTTGAAGTTCAGAGTTCTCAAGAGCATTTTTTCTCCATGTCCCTTCTCACACAGTCCAGACCCAGTCCTTGCAACAACAAAAGCTACATAATGCCATCCTCAAAAACCAAGCTTCCTTCGGTGGAACAAAAAAAAAGATTTTCCATCTAAGCATATTATCTGTCAAAAAGTTCTCAGTACCGGCAGCAGTGGTGTGCACTGTGACATCCTTAGCCTGTCTGTGGCTCTCTCGGGGAGGATTCTGGGAGTAACCAGTGCCATATTCATGCAGTGCTTCCAAAGGTTTTTTAAAAGCAGAACAGACAACTCACTTATTCCCAGGTGTCTTCAGGATATGAACATTCTGCACTTTGTATTGTTACTACATCTTTATGTAACTCTTCATACAAAAAGTAAAATGATTCCAGAAAAATCATTTTGTGTGGCCTGTAGCCTTAAAACCTAGACAACACAGCACTTGTTATTACATTGGAGTTGTGAATTACTTGAACAATTACAATAGTATGTTTTACCAAAACATATTTCAGCCATTTACTTCTGGCATGATCTCTGTCACATGGAGAGTAAACGAAAAGTAGGAAATAATTTATAGTGCCATCTAGAAGTAGGAAGACATGGCTGTTTTTCTTAATGTGTCTCCCAGACTTCAAAACATCATAATACTTTTCATATGGCTGTAACTATGTTCATATTTATATTTATACATACACACTTACTGTGTGTGTGTATTCACCCATCCAAATGTAGACACACAAATACAGACAGAAAGATTATTCCCCAAAATGAAAATATTTACTTCCTTTGAGTGGTAAGATTAAGGGTGGGTTGGGTTGGGTTGCTTGCTTGCTTGCTTTGCTTTGCTTTCTTAAAATTCCCTTTCATGTTCTGCTGCTACAGTAACAGGGTGCTCCTGCTAACACATTTCTGACATTGCTCTATCTAAATGGAGGATAAACATTACCACAGCCTCTACAGGAAAATATGTGTTAGCAAGCTTTTAAGTGTATAGGGTTTAAACTCTTCCCATGTTATATCAGATCCTTACTGTAAACTAGCCAGAATGTTTCCCAGCAGAAAATAATAATTATGTCTTCCACTGGAAAGAGCACTTCATAAAACTTTTTTTTTCTAGAAAACAGAGTAAACATTCTTTTGATCCCTCTGCTTCCCTACCTCAAAACTTAAACTACCATTCCTTGTTTCCAAGACTCACAGCAGTAAATGTTTTGAATTCCCAGTGTTGGAAAAATTCTGATATTTTCTAGCATTACCCACTACCCCCGTCGTCAAAATGTGGATAAAATTTCACGTCTGTAGTTTAGCTTATCATGCCCGTTGCCAGTTTCCCAAGTAAGGATCCAGAAATGTGTGTTTTCCTCTTGATCCTGTCATTGCCTCCCTGTTCATTCCTCACTAAATCTCTCAGTACCTGCATTTACTCAGCTGTGTATTGGTCCTGTTTTTCTCACTTTAAAACATTTCTGAGTGACTCTGATCCGTGGAGGGAAGTCTGAGGAGAGGTGTGAGGAGTAGTGGGCATCGGGAAGTATCCCCCATTCAGGCCGAGCCGAGCCAGTAAACCCCCCTCCTAGAAGCTGCACACTCTGCTCTCAGACGGGAAGGTATCGTGACTCATGTTGACGGAAAAAAAACTGGAAGGAAGGAAAAGCACACTGAAAGAGGGAACTTCCCTGGCTCCTCCTCAGAATAAGGACCTCAGATTCGTTCTGAGGATCACGGGTCCTCATCCATTGTCCAGCAGTAAAGGTCATGCTGTCCATCCTTCTCCGGCAAGGAGGCAGCGTTGAAGCTGGGTCCCTGACCTCCTGGACTCTGAGCTGATGCTCATCTGAAGGAAACCCTGTCCTGCCTGCCTCCCCCAGGCTCATCGACAGCCTCTCTTATCAGGACTCCGTGCGTCAGTCAGGCCTTTTCCACAGCAGTTTCAACGTTATCGCTCTCTAAACCTTCCCCTCCCCTCTCCCTGACTCCCACCCCATCCAGCTTCTGAACTTGAGACCGTCTGGAAGCAGCCACGTCCAGAAGAAAACAGAAAAATGTTTTAGTTCTCTTGGAACTTACTGTATAAGAAACTCACGTGCTTTGCAGAATATTTACAAGAAACAGTTCTTGAGATTAATTACAGGCTTCAGATGTGATTTTGGCCATTAAACTCAGTCATTTGTAGCTCTGTCCACAAAGCACTGACGATTACCCTTTAAATAACTCAGTTTTCATGTAATAAACCAGACTAATTGTCTCCTACCACAGGTAATGAGCTCTATTTTTAAATTAAACCTTTCAGTTGTGCTTGTTTTCTGAATTTGAAAGTACCATGCACAGTTACTATATATGAGATAATTAAAATTTGAAGCGGTTCATAAACATAATATTTAGAAATTTGTTTTTTGCCCTTGATTTATAAACTGTCACGTGACTGATCAGAGTCACAACTCAGAGGGTTTTAAAATAACCTAGGAGGCTCCCTTTCCCTTCAGTCTTTCTGTTATCGAATGATTTGACCTAAACAAAGCAAACTTTACTGACTCCCTGTAAGTGAATGCACAGACTTCTCTCCCTACTCTGACCCTGGAGACAGCCCAACTCAATGTCACCAGGAATCTAACATTGAAGTCCAAGGAAGAATACATCTTATGGTCCTAAAACCATGAGGGAAAGAAAAAATTGGATTGAATGCTTAAGGAAGCTAAAGGGCTCACTGGCTTTCCCTCTGTCCTTGTTTTATGAGTTATTCTTGGTGGATGAAATTAACATTCTCCATCTCTATAAACCTTGAGCATTTGTAAGGGTGAGCCTAATCAGGTCCAGGTTCCTTACTGCCAGTCCAAGCCTGCAAGCCTCTTGAAAGCTCACTAGTTTCAGATTTTGTTTTCTTTATGTTTTATAATTAAGAGCCTGAAACCAGTAGTTAGAACTTTTTTCCTTCTTTCGCCTTCAAATGTTCATTTGACTATTTTATGTAGGGTAATTGTGTGTGTTTTCTAAGCAAGCCCAAATTAGAGATTGTAAATCTGTCAAGTTAACCTTTGATAAAAATTTACTTGAAGTCAACCAATTTTTAAGTATATGCTTTGACCAATTCTGAATTAATGTGAAAAATGTTTTTTAAGATTTTTTTTACATTTTAAGCATAAATACAGCATCTATGGTTATATTTATGAGAATTGCCTTTTCGTTTACTTAAACATATATTTATTTCATTTCAAGCTTAAAATGTAAATGATCTTGAGATTAATTATGCTATTTACATTTCCGGTAAACTTGTTTCAGTGCTTTGAGGTACTTTCTATGTAACTCCCCTCAGATGGACTTTCTGCATTTTACTCTTATTTATTTGAGGATTTGTTGGTTTTAGACGTTGCATTGCCCCAGTTCTAAATCTAAACTGAATGCTGAGGCTGTTTTGGTTTTGGTTGGACAAGGGAGAATAAGTTTAAATGATGAAGACTATTGAACCTACTGTTCTAAAACAATTTTAATAGGCCTGTGTTTGCAGTCGTGCAGGTTAAAAAGCCCAGTATAATGGAAAGCATCTCTGATGGCAGCATCACTTCTTAAAGGGATACCACACGTTTGTGAAGACCTCTTACTGGCACTTCAGTGAGCTGTGAATGGAGTCTGGCAGCCGCCCTGTTTGCACGGGGCTGGCTGGCTCAGCAGCGATAAGCAATAGACAGGCTGGCTCCTTCAAGGAGTCTCACAGTAAAGTCTGAACTCCCAGCAGTTCCGAAACTCACTGGCCGACTTTCCCCTGTGGACCATTCATTTATCAGGAAATGAAATTGGTTACAGGGTTTCTCACATTGCCAAACCTCACTGACGAAATCTGGTTTCTTCCACAGTTCAGGAGGAGCCTTAACTCTTTATTGTTGTCCAGCGTTTCATGTCTTGATCCATGGGAACCCCTGTCAATACTAGGGTTTGAGGAGTGCCCCCGCCCCAGGGAAAGGGCTGGAGCAGGGAGCAGGCCGTGGAGTGGGTCTGGGGGCTGCTTCCATAGGTATAAAAGATGACCCTTTGGGATAAGATTTTCTTTTTCAATGTTGATATCTTCATCTTTGCAACTGAAGTGTCAGTTTCAGAGAACTGATTTTTTATTTTCATTTTGAAAAAATGAAAGCTTTTAAACATGACATGAGCCACCTTATTGGCAGCATAACCTTGTGACTTAGACCAGAGATCATTGTTTAAATTTTGTGAACTGGAAGAAACAAAAATAAAGAGAAGCATGTAGTTGTATGCCATAGAGAACATTTGGGTAAGTGAAGGTTAAATTATTACAAAGTACGTAATCTAGTTCACATGTTTAAGGAGCGGAACTAGGCTAAATTATCTAAAATATTCTGACGTACTGAATCATCTCATTTTGTAAAACAAAATCTGACTAGCAGGGCATTCGGCTGTAGGCTCATCTGTTCAGTGCAGCCTCGACCTCCTGTGTTTGGAATTAGCAGGCCCAGAGGTAATACACAGCGGGCATGTGGCGGTTATTACGGCTGTGGAATTGGCTGCTGGCTAATTGATAGCAGTAGCAGCTAGAAACAGCCTTATTTAATTTTCAGTAGCCCCTATGACAAGACGCTATAAATGAGAACCTTTGTAGTCTTACCATTATTGTCCTTTCTCTGACATTAAATATCTGGTATTTAACGTATGTACTTGATAATATTTAGGATTGAATTCCTTAAGCTCTGATTTTCCCCCTCTTTGGAGATACTTTTCTTTCAACTTTTAGCCCTGATTATTTTAAGCCCCCAAGTTAGTAAAGAATTGCTAGCAGTGGGCACTAGTTCCCTTGACTGGTGTGGCTCCTGTTTGCTAAAAATATACTTAAAGTCACAAAGCCAACCCTTAGCCTGTGCAGACTGATGACTTTGCTCATAATCTGAACCCCAGAGAGACACACTGGTTCCATAAAGGGTAAATGAATGACTCATTCTTTCTATTCATCACTCGGAGTTAAGCTTTTGTGAACTTGAATTGCACGTAGAGCATTGTGTCCATGGTCTCCATTGCATCACAGAGTGTTACACAGACTGAAGTGGGTGGTTACTTGTAGTCAAGAGGGATCTTATTTTTCTCCATTCAGTTTCAATATGTTTGTAGCAAAAGACCGTATCTGGGGCATTGAAAACACAGTCTTTCTTTAAAAATGTGCATTAGAGGAATTTCACAAGGAAAGTATTCAAATAGTGTGTCTAGTTTTTTTTTTCTTGTTTCTAACAACCTCTGCCATTAAATAAACGTCAGTCTCATCAAATTTCTGCGTTCAGCCTTCTTCCTGTTGGTACAGAGATGAGAAATAATAGCAGGTAGGCTTTGTAAAAGAGTTTCCTGCCTCTCTGACCATCTGTATCGCTGCTCTAACCTACAGGATCTGAAAATGAAAAATCAGGGAGTATTTTAGTCCTTTGTACACGTTCTCCATATTCTGTCATAGAGCTTCTCATGGTTAACAATCCCTGTTGAAGGAGAACACTGAGGCAATATTGAGGTTTTTTCAGGTCAGGGTACAGTGGGGTACAAGGAACCATGTGGGCTCTTGATCATTATATTTATTTGTGTTGTTCCTGCAAATCCTTACACCTCTGAGTCCTTGAATAAATATCTCCAGCATCCAGTGGCTAACGTTCCTCTTCTTACAAAGCCACTATTTGCAATTGGCATTTTCTAGCCTGTCATTTATTTGTTCAACTAGCATTGATTGAGCAACTCCAGCCTGCACAGCAGACCTCGAGAGGTTGTCCCTGAAAGAGCCTTCCCGTATAGGAGGGCACAGTTTGTAAAGTAGCAGTCCAAGAAACAGCTGCTCGGAGTGAGGTGGATGGACCTAGAGTCTGTCATACAGAGTGAAGTAAGTCAGAAAGAGAAAAACACTGCTAACACATATATATGGAATCAAAAAAAAAGAATGGTTCTGATGAACCTAGGGTCAGGACAGGAATAAAGTCACAGATGTAGAGAATGGACTTGAGGACACGGGGAGGGAGAAGGGGAAGCTGGGACGAAGTGAGAGAGTGGCATGGAAATATATGCACTACCAAACGTAAAATAGGTAGCTAGTGGGAAGCAGCCACATAGCACAGGGAGATCAGCTCGGTGCTTTGTGACCACCTAGAGGGGTGGGATAGGGAGGGTGGGAAGGAGATGCAAGAGGGAGGAGATATGGGGATATATGTATACGTAGAGCTGATTCACTTTGTTGTACAGCAGAAACTAACACAACATTGTAAAGCAATTATACTCCAGTAAAAATGATTAAAAGAAAAAAAAGCTGCTCAACTCTTCTTTCTCAAATGAGGAATTTTAAGTAAATTAGGCGATGCAAACGGCAGAGGAAAGAGACAGCTCGAACCCTGAAGGGCTTTGAGATACCTTGATCTCCCTGACTGGCAATGAGAAGTGGCTACAAACAGAATACGGACCCCACCCCAGCACCCTGAAGCATATAAATGGAGAGGCAGGCAGGATGCTGTAGGGCTTAAGAGTGAATCACGTCTCCACAGCTGCGTCTCGGGCAAGTTACTTAACCCTCACCGTGCATCAGTTTCTCACCTCCAGGGTAGGTCTGTCTCTTAGCCTTGCTTACCTCCTGAGGTGGCTGGGGAAATTAAAAGAGACAGTGAATGCAAAGTTCCTAACACAAAGTAAGCTCTCAGTAATTGTTAGCCGATATCATTTTCCCATTTATCTATCAACCTCGCTCTTCTAGAACAAAACCAAGAACTCAAACTGTAAGTTCTAAACAGTCAAATTCTGTGCACTTTATTACTAGGAAAGGGCCACAAGCCCTTTGCTCACAGCCTGATCCACGATCTTAACAAGCTTGGCCATCTGGTTCTCAAGTCTATGACAGATTAGAAGACACAACTTAAAAGAACTTCCACAAGTTAGTACGTTAACAGTAGTGAAAATCAAGGGCCACTTGTCCTGGTATAACAAGGGAAGGAACAGAAGAACAACACATGTGAATCTTACTTTTCTTTTTCTTATTTTTCTTTTTTTTTTTTTTTTTTGCGGTACACGGGCCTCCTGCTGTTGTGGCCTCTGCCGTTGCGGAGCACGGGCTCCAGATGCGCAGGCTCAGCAGCCATGGCTCACGGGCCCAGCTGCTCCGCGGCACATGGGATCTTCCCGGACCGGGGCACGAACCCGCGTCCCCTGCATCGGCAGGCGGACTCTCAACCACTGCGCCACCAGGGAAGCCCTTACTTTTCTTTATGTTATATGAACTTTTATATACTGTTCATCGGAGAAGTTGCAAGTCCGTAGAGGTCGTGACCCCCAGGAAAAGGTGGGGCAATTATAGGATATCAAGTTGAGATCATCTCTGTCTTTGAGAAATGTAAGGGCTCATCTTTCAGAACAGCACATCACTGACCTAAGCCCAAAGAAGCCTCAAGTCACTAGTCTGAACTCTCAAAACAGATAAATTCCTGAGTGATTTTATTTAACTGGCTGGTTGTTCTGATATTTTAGTTTGGAAGGAATCATAGCCAGATCCTCTTAAATAGTAACTTTAAAATTCTTTTAAATAGTTAAGTGATTTGATTTATAATAATTTACAGGTTAGACACCATTTTTTGTGATCACACCAATAGCTCTGTCAGGATTAAGTTATCTCATTTAACTCACAGATCACTCCATCTAGAAAGTTCCGTGTTATAAAGTGAAGCTGAGCCAGGTTATCTAACTCTAAAGCTCTGTTCTTTCCATAGCCAACTTATTGTACTACTATTTTGTTTTGCCCATGTTTCCTCGGTATACATGGTATTCTCAGTATAAAAAAACTAAAAATGTGGTATTATATATGTTTTCCCTGATTCCAGTACTTTTGAAAGACACTTTAGGGACTTCCATGGCTGTCCAATGGTTAAGACTACAAGCAGGGGGTGCGGGTTCAATCCCTGGTCGGAGAACAAAGATCCTGCATGCCATGCGGCGCAGCCAATAAAAAAAAAAAGACACTTTAGTGGAAGTATTTATGAAAAGACCTATCAATCCATGCAGCTGTATTCACATTTACTGTTAGAGTTGGCCCTGACTCTATCTCACAGTGTACCACTTTCCAGTTGAATAAAAAAGATGGTTTGGAATGGAATCACTCCCGGAGAAGAAATAGGAGAAGCCACTTCCTTGTTTTAAATTTCCACTCTTATCCTCGGCCTATGAGAGCTGCACGTGATGTTTAAGTTGTAACAAAAGCAGCCAGGTGCCAGAGTTCATTTCTCTGGTGGTTTTGATTTGTCTTACACTTCTCACTTCCAGCAGCCCAGGGTAACAAAAACTGTGTTCAAATGATTTAAAAGAACAATACTCTCTGGAGTTACTTCATTCCTCAGGAACAGCCTCAGGCTGTGCCCTTTCTCTATTGTAAGCCTTAGGGTTTGTGGGAAAGATACGCAGGAGCCAGGGGTGAGTTTTTCTCATTCTTAAGGAAGTGGACAAAAAAAATATGCCTTCTCTCAGCGTTTAGTTGTTAGAATGGAGAGATAAGAGATAATTTAGAAACCCTGTTTCAACCCCCTTATTTTTTATGAATAGAGAAAATGAGAATTGACTTATGGCCCAAGGTCACAAGGCTGCAGGGGCAGATGCAGGCCCAGAGCCAGGTTTCCTGATCCATTTGTACTACGTGACACTTCTCTGCATTCAAGGGGCGCTGGAACTCCTAACATCAGCTAAATCGTCCATCAAAGCAGCCTCAAAATTTTTGAAGATCCAGCTATTACAGTACTAGTAATTGGCTCCTTGCCGTTCTTTATATAGAAAGATGACACCATGAGTTTGTGCTTGCTGTTGATGGTGTGTTTGTGTTAATTCAAATACTCTTTCCCTGACCTGTCTTCCTTATGACCAACAGAATGTCTTTACTACAGGACCACTTTCAGAGTACTGCATGGCCTGTGACAGTGACATCGCAGATCTGTCTCGGCCTTAAGGGATCACATTCTCAGGCTAGGCATCAGGGGCTCCATGTTCTAGTACCATAAGTATTTTTTAGTACTGCATTTTGCAATTGTTTTTGAATGCACATTTGTGACTAAATGTAATGTTTTTAACTGGCAGACTTTAATTTTCTTATTATGTTATATATCTTATTTAGCTGCAAGTTTACTCTTTAACGGGCCATTTAAGAGACAGATTGTACCCCTGTGCACCTGAATGTGGCATGGATCACTGTTTCAGGAAAGCACTCATCCTTCCCTGTTCTCTAAACATAACATTCCCAACCATGGCCTTTGCTCGTTTCAGTCCTGCGTTTCCCTCAAGGCCCAGCCAAGATCAGGTCTCCTCCCCAAGATTTTCACACGCCACTCTACTCCTTCCTCTACTTCTGTAGTTCTCATCATCTACACCAATTATTAGCTGTTTAGTGCATGCCACCTCTGTTAAGACTTCCCTTCTTATCTCTCTGCCTTTTTTCCCAACTCGATTGTAACATCTAATGTCCAGGACCTGTCATCTGCCTTTTATTTCCCCAGCACTCAGCCTGCGGCCCTGCATACAGTATGCGCTCACCGCGTGTGTCTTCACCGCTGTGTGATGGGAAGGTATGAGTCTGTTCCAGGAGGCCATGTTGGCCAAGATGCAAGTGTGATGGCCACTGACAAGCTTTGACAGTTTCCATTGAGGATTTGATAAAGGGGCAGGATCAGGAATAAGAAAAACAGTAGACGAGGGTGATGTGGTTATTGAAGACCTTCAATAGAAGTTTGGCCTGTGTGCAAATGTACACTGTTGAACAAATGTATACTCTGTTTCACTCCTAGGTGTACACCTAATGTGAATGTGTGCCCTTGCATGCCAGGAGACACGTATGAGAATGGCCATAGCATCATTGTTCATAATAGTCAAACCCTGGACACAACCCAGTGTCCATCAGCAGTAGAATTAATTTAAAAATTGTGGTGTATTTAAACAATAGAGTACTGGGTAGCAGTGCAAATGAGTGAACCACAGCAAGTCCACTGTGTATGAACCTCACAAGCATAACACTAAATGAAAGACGCCAGACACAAAAGGGTATATACTGTGTAATTTCATTAATATGAAGTTAAAGTGAAGGCAGACCTCAACGATAGTGATAAGGAATGCTGGTGTAGGTGGTAAAAGTATAAGAGCAAGGAAGTGATTGCCATCAGTCAGGAGAGTGGTAACAAGCGATCCCGTGGGAGTGTCTTCTGCAGATCGAGCGGTGGAAACAGGAGTGTTTGCCTTGTACTACCTTAGTTGTCATGTATTTGTGTCTGTGGACTTTTCTGTATGTGTGTTATATTTCATAATAGAAAAGGCATAAAAAGTGAGAGAGTCCCCGAAGACTCCTTTATTTTAAAAATGAGTAAAGTATGGTAAGTCATAGAAATGTTAAACAAGGGGATTTCAATGAAGGTAAAAATACTTTTATCAATATGTAAGATTCTTCTCCATTTCCATTTGCATATAGAAGTCAAATTGTCTACCTCTTCTAAAATATGATCTCTGCCCCCCCTGCCCCACAAAAAAAAGAGGGGGGCTAGAGGAATATATATCAGAATGTTTAACAGTTATTGTATTTGGATTGTGGAGCTAATGATAATTTTTTAAATCCCTGTTTTAAAATTTTTCTTCAGTGAATATTTTACTATGAAACATGTAGTAGAAATTTTGTTAAATTTTTAATTTAAAAAAACACCATTATGATTGCTACTATTAAAAAAAAAAACAGATGTTTGTGAGGATGTGGAGAAATTGGAACCTTTGTGCACTGTTGGTAGGATTGTAAAATGGTGCAAGCACTATGGAAAACAGTTTGGAGTTTCCTCAAAAAATTAAAAATAGAAGTATCGATGCTCCAGCAAATCCACTCCTGGGTATATAGCCCAAAGAATTGAAAGTAGGATCTCAAAGAGATATTTGCACACCCTTGTTCCTAACAGCACTATTCATGATAGCCAAAAAGTGGACAAATGGGTAAACAAAATGTGGCCTGTACTTACAATGGAATATTATTCAGCCTTTAAAAGGAGAGAAATCATCTCACACGCTACAACATGGATGAACCTTGAGGTCATTATGCTAAGTGAAATAAGCCAGTCACAAAAAGACAAACGATTCCATTTCCATGCGGTAGTTAAAGAGAGTCAGATTCATAGAAACAGAGAACAGCAATTGCCAAGCACTGGGGGGAGAGGAAAAGGGGAGTTGTTCACTAGTGTGGAGTTTCAGTTTTGCAAGATGAAAAAATTCTTGAGATCTTTTTCACAACAATGTGAATATAGTTAACTGTATTGAATTGTACACTTAAAATTGGTCAACGTGGTAAATTTTATGTTGTTTACCACAAAAAAAAAAAAAAGAAAGAAAGAAAAAGAGGAAGATGGCCTTGCCAGTATGAGTTAGAGGAGGGTGTTATGATGAATGTATGGACTTGGGAGTTGATGGTTTTAAAGCAAACGGGAATGGGAAAATAGATTATATCCCTTCTTTCTCTAAAACAAAGGCCCAAGTCTTCTGTGGGTATTTTAGTGATGTGCTGTACATAGAACCCCAAGCCAAGGCTTGTGATTAGCCTGTGAGCACTTTCAGACAATTTGTATTTTTAAGTTAGTCTCTCTGATCTAGCAGTGAATTAAACAAGTAACTTTAAGTATACTTTAAACAGTTAGGTACTTTCAGAAATAAGAGTGCAGCTAATTTCAATCCTACAAGTAAGTTAAAAGTTGAGAAAATAATTTTTATAGTTTAGCAACCCATAGAAATTGGGCATCTGTGTTGTTAAGAGTCAATACTTGGTTATGACTACAGATTAATACCAGATAGATAAAAAGCAACCAAGGGTTGAATTACAAAACAGCATTTGAAAGTAAAGAGAAAATAAAACTGTTAAATAAAATTGGGATTAGCACGTAGCACATTGCCTAATGCTTATCAGGTGGTTAATAAATACTTGAAAGAATGAAAATGAAAAAAATTTAATGTGTAGACATTGTTTGGGTCCTGATTCAAATAAGCCAACTGCAAAAAGGCCTTTTTGACATTTGGGGACCTATACACACTGATAGGTATTATATAATAGTAATTATTTTAACTATTTCAATTCTGACACATTACTGTGGTTATATTTTTAAATATGGTGGATAAGAATTTGGGCAAGCTGTTGATAATTTTGAAGCTAGCCAGTAGATACATTGGGTTCACTATACTATTCTACGTGTGTGTGTGTGTGTGTGTGTGTGTGAAATTTTCCATAATAAAAGTTGTTGCTTTTTTTTTTAAGAGAGAAACCACAGTTTTGAACATGGGAAAAATTAAAACTAAATTTATTTCAATTGCAGATTTAGAAGTCTAAAAAGGAAAAATGTATATTTAGAACACGGTGTCACAGAAGATTTATTAGTAGAACTTAATACACTCTTGCTGGAGAGCTCAAATACATGTTAGCCTCTCTACATATGAGTGCAAAGCCTAAAAATTCCCTTGCATCAATCAGCCTACTATAGTTTTTTTTATTATTTTTAACTTTCGAGTAGTATTTCATGAAACAGATCATAGCTAAAAATTCAGAGTGGCCCTCAAAAAGTGAATGTAAAATTTCTTACTGTTAACAATTTCTTTAGGGAATGTGAAGTCATAGAGCTTTTTATGGAGGACTTCACAAAAATTAATCTATTTTCAGAATTATGTATTTGATATAAATTTTTGCATGTTTATTTTTAAAGACATTTTCTTTGTAAATGATAAATGGCTTTTGGGAGAATAGATAAAAAGAGTAATTTAAAATAATTGAAATCTCAGAAGTTAATTTTTATTGACCAGGTTTATTAAACATCCCATTTTGAAATCAGAGAATTTATATCTCCAAACTGCTTTTCTAGGCACTGCAATTCTGATAATTTTTTTAATAAAGTATACCATTTTATGATAAGAGTCTATAAAAGGTTTATAAATTCTAAACTGTTAGTTTATAAGACATATGAAACAAAATTTTTTAAAAACCTAGTCCTAAGGGCTTCCCTAGTCACGCAGTGGTTGAGAGTCCACCTGCCGACGCAGGGGACACGGGTTCGTGCCCCGGTCCGGGAGGATACCACATGCTGTGGAGCAACTAAGTCCATGCGCCATGGCCACTGAGCCTGCGTGTCCGGAGCCTGTGCTCCGCAACAGGAGAAGCCACAACAGTGAGAGGCCCGCATACCGCAAAAAAAAAAAAAAAAAAAAAGAAAACTAGTCCTTTGGGGAGTGACTAGTTTTACTATATCCCCTCTAAAGATAAAGTTTCTGCTGTTTTTGCATGTATGATCCTATTTGTATTTTTTCCCAATGTCTAAAGTGCTTCCTCCCTGTCAAAACTCACTCCTTTCTCTCAGGATATAGAAATTATCACCTCCTCAGCAAAGCCTCTCCCCACCACTTTGTTAGCCCAGCCATTAGAGCCCTTCCCACTTGAATTATCACTGTGTCATGGCTGTCCCCTAGAGCGGAGGCTCCTCTGGGTCAGGAACTGTCCTAAACCACAACACTCAGCTTCTTGGCTCTGTGATATAGTGTCTTTCATTTACATACTGTTTCTTTAGTTTTCATTTACTTACAAACTACACCCTCAATACAACTTACATCCTAAAGCTTTTTATAGTTCAGAGGAAGTTCTTTAGGCTTAGATGAGGAACGTGTTGCTTTTTATCTCTTGTGGATAATTCAGAATCTTATTGTGTTTACATCACCCTTGTAATATGAGTTCTCCGTGTATAGTCCTGTGTAAGGTGTGAGAAATCATGCAGAGTATATCATAGTCTTAGTGGGAGTGTTCCTTGGAAGTATGTTGTGTTTTGTCTTAACTTACTATGTGCTCATTCTCTTGTTTCTTTGTCCTAAAAATAAGTGTGCTGTCATGAAAGTTCCAATTAGTAGGGGTCTAGTTCAGTCTAGAATCTGTCACATGGGGAAAGGGGAAATGAGAGATGAGTAAAAACTGATGATGACAGAATATCCCAGATACAGAAAGCTCCTACGAGGGAGTTTTGTTACCTTTTGCCCTTAGATGAAGTCAGGTTACCTTACTGGCTTTCCAAGTTTATTCTAATCTCCTCCTTCCTGTCACCCACTCCATTCCCATCCCTGATTTCCAGAAGTAAAAAAGGAAACGCAATGGGGCAGAATCCAGGGAATGAAATTTGCGTGCACATTTTCCTAAACTTTGTATAGAGGATGAACCTGTCATTGGAATTGGTTTTTCTCAGCTGGAACCCTTGACCCTAGTGTGTCCTAAGGACTCCTGTTTTCTTTTCAAATAATTCAAGGACAGAGTTGGGAGAGAACACATGTCAAGCAACGTAACCATCCACGTGTGTTCCGAGCATGGGAAACAGGGTCCCATGAAGCACCTTGGGTCCAATCCAGTTTAACTCTCGTCCCTGGAACCTTCAGGGCTTGCTGTTTTTCCCCAGATGTGGGAGGTAGTTTCCTGGCTCGGGCTTCCGGCAGGAGGACTGTCCATCAGTCACTGTGCATCTGCAGGCCTTGGAGATGTTAGAGTCAAGGCCTGGGGACTGACCAGGACGTTTGTCAGCAGGTCCTGAAACCTGAGCTGGATATGGTGCAGTTTCCTGAACTGGAATCAGAAAGTTAGTCGTTCACAGCCAGGCTCTCCTTGTTCCTAAACCGTCGTTACTGCTCTCAGTATTCACAGACTGATGACCAAAGGTTGAAATGGACAAAACTAAGGAAAACATCTCCCTTCAGAAATAGGTACTGCGACTTCCTTCTAGGCTCTGTTTCCCTTTTCTAACTTTCAAAGATAGAGGCCAGAGAATCAGAGTGGTGATAAACCCTTCCAGACAGCACACTTAATCTGTGAAGCTTTCGGGACTGGGGGCTGGTGGCAGCAGCTACCGCTGACCTAAATATAAAGGCTTTGTGAAGTCAGCTGTGCAGAGGCTGTTTCCCAGAGGCACACTGGGCTCGGGCTCGAAGAAACCATATCACAAAGATAAAGACTCATTAGAATGGAGCCAGACGGAGGATGGAACCGGATTTTATTTGTCTGCTCCTTTGTTTCTAGTGAAAAACAAAAGTAACAAAGGTCATTGGACTCAACATAGGATCATCAACAGAGGAGACGCTTGGATTTATTTCTGGATCTGTCGCTTCTGAGCGCTCATCTCCCTTTCTGGGGAGGGGCAGCCATGAAGAGTGGCGAAGCCTCCCTCCCTCCCTCACCCAGGTGGGTGGCGTCCCCCCGCCCATCCTCTATTCATCCCTTCCGCTGTTCCCACCATCATCTCAGGTTCACGCCCTCATCCCGTAGCCTCGACCCCTGCTCTAGTCGCCCAGCTTCTTCTCTCCTGGGGCTTGCTTCACCACCCCCCTCAATCAAATGGGTCACGTTGCTTCCCAAGTAATCCTCCACAGCGGCATTAAGGTCCTGGTCACTGCTCTGCTCACATACACTTAGTGGCTCCTTTTGCACAGACTAAAGTCTAGAATCAGGCTCAGTAAGGATCCATAAACCTGCCTTTCAGCTTTCTTTCACATCACTCCCACTCCTATTCCCCATTTTCCAAACAGCCTGAACACTGGCTGGCCGTTGGGCACCCTTGTGCTTTTCTGCCTCCATGCCTTTTCTTCTTTTATCCCCTCTGCCCTGAGTGCCCTTCTTCCTACCTTCACATGCCCGGCTTCTACCCATTGTGTACAGACCACTCAATTGCCACCTCCTCCTTGAAGTCTTTCTTGATGCCCCCATTTAAAGTAACTTCTCCCTTCCCTGGACTCCCATAATTTGCTTATCTGTATACTTCACATGATACTTACCACTTCTGCCTTGTCTTATAGTTATTTCTATAGATGTTTTATCTCCAGGTGTAGGTTATAAACACCTTGGTGCAGAGTCTCTGTCTTTTCTTTTTGGTGTCTTTTATGGCAGTAGTTTTCATTGAGAAGCCATCAAGGATCTTCTTTAAGCCACAGAGAACCATGATCAGATTTTTTTTTTTTTTTTTTTTTGGCTGCGTGGCACGCGGGATCTTAGTTCCCCGATCAGGGATCGAACCCGAGCCCCCTGCAGTGGAAGTGCGGAATCCTAACCACTGGACCGCCAGGGAAGTCCCCCATGATCAGAATTCATCACTGCTGATGCAGCCCTCACGTGCACCCAGGAGCTCCTCCGAGGGGTCAGTATGTGGAGGGTTCGAGCCATTTTCTTGTTTGGCCAGGCTTCTGAATAGTTCTTCTGCCTGGAATACTTTCCCACCTCTCCCCTCTCCTTCAGGACTACTCAGACACACCGTTGCATCAGCCTCATGTGCAGGGTCTGTGTCTCTCCTAAGCCTCCATAGCTCCTGATGGGTGGATATGTTCCTCACTCAGCAAAGCCTGCCTTCAAAACATTTATATCCGGTAGCGAGTGAAAACCATATACAAACCCGTATCCAGTCCAGGCACCTTGTGGGAAATATACAGATGCCTGTGGGTGGGCAGGCAGACACCGAGCACTGGAGGGGACCATGAAGAACTTTGAGGAGGAGGGGAAACATTTGAGCCAGGTCTGTAGGAAATGATAATGTGGTGGGAAGGATATCTTAGCTATAAAGAACAGTCTCAGAAATGGAGCAGCATGGAGAGGAGTATTGCCTGGAGTTTGCAGAGGACTTTAGGGAGTTCATTTTGGCAGAGGCTGATGGTTTGTGTAAAGGAGAGGAAGCAGATAAACCTAGGAGGTCACTTGGATTGTTTGTGCACATCCTAAAATCCACCTAAGTCAGGACTGACAATTAGTACCTTGCTTAGTCTAGCAATATGTTATATTGGAGAATTGCTTTTTAGTGCTTCTTTTTTTCATTTGCATTCATCTTAACTGTCCAAGTAATTGTTAAGATTACTTGAGCCCAGGGACTATATGACATATTTTTGATCAAATACTTTTATGATACTAAGGAACACCGTGTAACTTAATTTTGAGTTATCTTAAAAGTAGAGCAAAAAGTTCTTACCAGTTTGATAATATACAGGTTAATATTTAAGGATAAAGGGACTTCCCTGGTGGTGCAGTGGTTAAGAATCCACCTGCCAATGCAGGGGACACGGGTTCAAGCCCTGGTCTGGGAAGATCCCACATGCTGTGGAGCAACTAAGCCCGTGCGCCACAACTACTGAGCCTGTGCTCTAGAGCCCGCGAACCACAACTACTGAGCCTGCGTGCCACAGCCACTGAAGCCCACGCGCCTAGAGCCCGTGCTCCGCCACAAGAGAAGCCACCGCAATGAGAAGCCAGCGCACCGCAACGAAGAGTAGCCTCCGCTCGCCACAACTAGAGAAAGCCCTTGCGCAGCAACGAAGACCCAACGCGGCCAAAAATAAATAATTAATTTTTTAAAAAAAGAAAAAACATTTAGAGATAAAATTATAAGACTGGCATCAAAATAACCCAGAGAAGGGAAGTCTGAGGTAGCTGAAGCAAGAATGACCGTAAGTTGACCGTGATGCCCAGGGCACACTGTTCTCTCCACTGCTGTGTATGTGGGCGTCTCTAATAAAATGCCGGGGGAGGGGCTTCGCTGGTGGCACAGTGGTTGAGAGTCTGTCTGCCGATGCAGGGGACACGGGTTCGTGCCCCAGTCTGGGAAGATCCCTCATTGCCGCAGAGCGGCTGGGCCCTTGAGCCATGGCCACTGGGCCTGTGTGTCTGGAGCCTGTGCTCCGCGGTGGGAGAGGCCACAACAGTGAGAGGCCCGCGTACCGCAAAAAAAAAAAAAAATACTGGGGGAGACGCTAGACCCTGGCTGGGACTGAGGAAGCCTCCCAGCTGAGCGCCCTCACGGCAGCACTATGTGGCCACCATCTGTGCCTCACATTGCATTGCTGCAGCTCTGACCGGAACAACCAGGAAAACAGCCAGGAGTCAACCATTTGGTTGGGCTCTTGGTATAGTCACAACAGATGATGCAGACCCATCAGCCAGATGGCAAAGGAGACCATTATTTTTGTATGGACCATTGTGTTAAAATACCGTATTTGTTAAATCATCGGTGGTTATGATTAAAATGTAAATATTAACACAAAGGAAGGAAGGATGCATGGGTGAACAGGTCACCTTACAAGAGGGATTTAATCAGAAGTTTTATCTTAACATCCTTCATCAGAAAGTGTTTTGTATGTTCACTGGGATGGAGAAACGGTGCAAGATGTATCAACAGTGTAAATTACTCACAATAAAACACAACATTCTCTCTCCCTTAAGAAAGTAAAGCAGTAGTTTAAAAGCCCGGAACTCAGATGTCATCCCTCTCATGCTGAGCATACAATAGTTCTCTTTAGGGGAAATTTATGTTCCACCTTGTTTTCTTATTTATCCCAAATTTTGATTTTTTTAAGAAAATGAAACATATGTTCTACATTCCTTTCTCTAAATAAACCCCAAGTATAAAAGTGTTTTATTATTTAAGTGTTCCCTATATCCAAGTTCTAAAATATAGTATGTTGATTATTTAAATTTAGAATTTCCCTTAGGAATATCCTTTAAAATGTTTTGGGGGCTTCCCTGGTGGCACAGTGGTTGAGAGGCCGCCTGCCGACGCAGGGGACGCGGGTTCATGCCCCGGTACGGGAGGATCCCACATGCCGCGGAGCGGCTGCGCCCGTGAGCCATGGCCGCTGAGCCTGCGCGTCCGGAGCCTGTGCTCCGCAACGGGAGAGGCCCCAACAGTGAGAGGCCCACGTACCGCAAAAAAAAAAAAAAAAAAAAAAATGTTTTGGAATATTTTCAAGGTAAATTCTAATTTTAGTTAATGTCCATGCTTGCAGTGTATAACACACTGAGTTACCCGTGGTTAGTCCCTGAAAGTAAATTAAGAGATAAGCAATGCATGTTTCTTTATTTTTTAATATTTATTTTATTTATTATTTATTTTTATTTATTTATTTTGGCTGTGCCTGGTCTTAGTTGCAGCATGCGGGATCTTCCTTGCAGCATGTGGGATCTTTAGTTGCAGCATGCGAACTTCTTAGTTGCGGCATGCAGACTTCTTAGTTGCAGCATGCGGACCTCTCTTAGTTGCGGCATGCATGCGGGATCTAGTTCCCCAACCAGGGATCGAATCTGGGCCCCCCCTGCATTGGGAGCGAGGAGTCTTACCCACCGGACCACCAGGGAAGTCCCAACAATGCATGTTTCTTTATTGAAATATGTAAATTTGGAATAATTAGAGCCTGTGTTATAAAGCATAAGACTCCTTCTCGTAAACCATTGTCATGTTTTGGAAATGACTACAGATCTTCAAATGCTTCACCTACAGATGTTTTACTTGCCTTCTGAGGCATTGCTTTGAAAAATAGATAGATAGACCAAGCAACCAACCAAAATGGAGAAGGGAGGGGTCCCTCTATTCCCAGTTTTCCTTTGTCTGTGTGACCTTTGTCACAGGGCAGGAGACGGGCTCTTTTATGGCCCTTCTGTGGCATTGCTTCTGTGGATAAGGCAAGGATCGGCCCAGCAGCCCTGCCTGGCCCTTTTTGGGCCCCCAGCCCCGCGTGAGTCACTTAAACATCAGCTCCCCGCCACTGGCAGAGCAGGCCTCGTCAGCAGTAATGGTTTACAGATGAGGTAACTAAGTGTCAAAGGGGTGACGTTATTTGTCCAAGTTTGTTAGTGTCAGAGCCAAGTCTAAAATTCAGACATCCTGAATTTTCCCTCCATTATACCCGTCAGAGCCTAGATGGGAGAGAGACATATTAGCCTGAAAGGTTTATGCTTCCTTATCATAGTGTTTATTTCAGTTTCAAATAATTGGTAGGTATGACCACTGCCATGAGGAGCATTAAGTACCAACTGCCTGCCTTTTACAACCTCCAGTCTGCCTGAGCTGGGGAATTAAAAGGGACCGGAGTCCAAATGACCTGCCTGGCCCAGTCTAGGCTTTCAGAGTGTGAATGACAGAGGGCAGGGGGCCCCCGAGGCCCCAGCCTGCCCCCTCAGTTGGTATTTGCATTTGTCCCACCTCTGCCTGTCCCCACAGCACACAGAGCCACTGCCGCGGAGGAAACGGGAACAAGCGCAGCTCCCAGCCTCCTTGCCTTGCTCTTTCTGACCACCGTTCTCCCCAGGTCTTTGGCCCTCTGGGTACCTGTCCTGCTGTTTAAGACTTGCAGATAATTTAGCTCTTTCTCCTCAATTTTAGAATTTCCATTCAGCTCAAAACACATTTGAATCTTTTATTCAGGTTGCTTTGCACCTAATGGGGCTGAAATGCAGCTGTGGCATCTTTAGCACAGCTCTTCTGACGAATAAACAATCTATGATTTGTCTCTTGTCCTCGGTTGCTATACCTGCCTTTCAGGCGCTGCCCTCATTTTCAAGAACTTGAGAGTGAAACTTTGAAATTGGAGGAATTCCAGAAGAGACTGCATCCTTACAAGGTTTTAAAAAAATAGTGTCATTTAGTGGGGGACAGAAGTGTGAGGGCCCAGACGAAGGATGAAGTTCCAGCTTCTTGAAAGTGTGGAGGAAGGGGTCTGGGGGCGGCTGAGAAAGCCGTGGGTTAGAATGTTTCATGACAGTCGCTTGTCACTACCTGGTCCCCCTCCCTGTTCTGGAGCCACAAGCCAGTAAAGAAACCAGTCCCTTTTGAATCCTACGCCTGTGTTCCTGAGAGGAACCAGGTGAAGGTGTGTGGCTGGATGAGAGAAAAACGCACACCTAAAAGGATCTGCGTTAACAAGGCTGAGGGCCAGGACTACTGCCTCCATATACAAAGGACATTCCTTTTTCTTCTTTTCTTTTTTCTTTCTTTTTCTTTCCTTCTTTCTTTCTTTATTTTCTTTCTTTCATTTTTGGCTGTGTTTGGTCTTCATTGCTGTGCACGGACTTTCTCTAGTTATGGTGAGCGAGGGCTACTCTTTGTTGCGGTGCGCGGGCTTCTCATTGCAGTGGCTTCTCGTTGCAGAGCACGGGCTCTAGGCGAGCGGGCTTCAGTAATTGTGGCACATGAGCTCAGTAGTTGTGGCTCGCGGGCTCTAGAGCGCAGGCTTAGTAGTTGTGGCGCATGGGCTTAGTTGCTCCACGGCATGTGGGATCTTCCCCAACCAGGGATCGAACCCATGTCCCCTGTATTGGCAGGCGGATTCTTAACCACTGCGCCACCGGGGAAGCCCCAGGACAGTCCTTTTTATTTTACATTTCCAGTTTGCTAAATACCCCTTTTCAAGACTGTACAGAGGTGAAAGGGTAGATGTGATGCTTTGACCCAGTACATGAGCCGTGTTAGCGGAAAGCCTGGGGCTCCGGGAGCAGCCCTCTTCACAGAATGTAGAGTCACTCTTTTCTGGGCCTCCTGGTCCTGGTGGTTATTACCACTGCTTTGCCACCTCTGGGCACTTTTTTTTCTTAATCTGCCTGCAGTGTTATTGCTTATTCATAAAGTTGTAAAACATTCCCTTTATAAGAAAATTATGGGAAAAAAATTGAAGTCACGTGCATTTATACCAGTGCAGTTAAATTTTCAGCCTGCCCTGAAGCCTGCACAGTACTCCATTTTAGATATGGGGGCCAGTTTTTAAACTTCTAACAACACACTAAGACATGAAACTTAAAACCTGTGTTTTTTGGTATAGGAAAGGGTAAAAGCAGGATTCATGAATGGCAAAAAATAGGCTTTTGCAAATGGAAGATTTGATCTGTGTTTCAGCTTCCAAGTGTTAACGTCTTCACGTTCATTAGCTTTCCGTGAGTGTCTTCCTCAGTGGCATGTGATCTGAGATCCAGGTCATATTTGATTTGTGATCACATCACCTGTGCCTTGTTTAGTATCCTCTCTCTGTGTTGGTTTTGGAAAGCAGAGAATTTGAAATATTTTTCTTTTCTGCCATAATATTGACAATAAAAATACCTTCTCTTTAGTGGGCTGTTTAGTTGTTCTATTTCATTATGGTGCTAGAATTAAGAAGGACCCTGAGCCTGTTGCGTGGCTGTCAGGTCTCTCTGAATTGTCTTAAAGGCCCTGCCTCTATTTCAGGGAAGTGGGAACAGAGAGTGATAGCTGAAGAAATGGGAATGTGACTGGAATGACTTGGGAAACACTGACGTCTTCTTCAGCCCCCTCCCTCCCTCCGCATTTCTCATTTGCTGGCTGGGCTGGGAGTCCCTCTCTACCCTCACAGCAGGGCCAGCACCAGCGCAATCACTGGCTGGCGGGGAGTGCGGAGGGGCTGAGGGGGGCGGGGCAGGGGTGCTTGTTACTTAGTAGTCAGCCACTGGCCGCTGGTTCATTCATTCTGTATAAGCCCTCCCAGGGTATTTCTTGGAACCCTAGAGGGAAACATTTCTGTGTCTAGCCTTTTCCATTCTTCAGCTCGTCATAATCTTTGCCTTCCCGTTCTCACTGCAGGGAGACCTTTGTCCAAGTAATGGGATTAAAATTATCGACCCAAAGCCCATGAGCAACTTGCCTGTTTGGCACTCTGCACTTTGGGGGAGTTGTGCACACGGCCCTGAGCTGTTAAGAAGATGGGCCACGAGTGGGATCCTACATGACCCATTCAGAACTTCAAGCCAAAGAGAATGTTACTACTGTGGATTAGAAAGAGCTCTTGACACTTCGTATTCTGAATCTGTCTCCCGTTAACGTCAGCATCATTGAAGACAGCAGTAACCTAAGAGTCATTAGTTATTTGTGAAATGATTGCATACTAGTGGAACTAGGAAGCTCCTAGCAAAATTTGCACTTACTAGATCGCCTTGAAGCACCATTTTTTTTAATCATCCTTTCCCTTTTTATCCTCCCTAATTACCTTCACTTTGTTTTCAGGCTCCACACAGATGGTTCCCAGCTTCTGTCTGTGTCTTAGGGCCAGCATAACCAGTGGCCCAAAATACTTATTTCCTGTTAGGTCTCCGCCACGTTTTAGTCTTGCCACCTGAAATAAATGATTGTTACTGTAAGCCTCAGTTTCCCCACATGCCAGTTGAGGGAGCTGTCAAGATGGTGTCTGAGTCCTTCCAGCCCCACTGTGCTGGGATGCCTTTGCCATTCTGCAGTCTCCACCCTTCCCGATTCGTGAGAACTTTACTCCCACACATGGCTCCTCCAGAATTGAAATTCTTTTTCTCTCAGGTCCTTCTTTCCCTTCTTCCTTCCTGAATCACAGAATATTTGGGACCCAAGAATTTGCATTTCTAACAAGTGCCTACCCGGGTGATGGTGATGCTACTGGTCTGTGGATCTCATTTCTCTAACGCAAATTTGGGTGGTGAGAAGGAATGGGTGTAGTTTGTTGGGGGAAATGTCTCACACACACACACAAAACGTATATATCACCGTTATCACTGCCACCTCTACCCCCAGTCATTTGAATAAACTTCACCACTTTTCTTACGTTCTTTACAGCCTGATACCCTGATGCCTGAAGAGTCCAGAAAGAATAAAGTACAATTCAAACTCTGAGCCCAGTCCACCTTAAGAACCTCAGCCCTCACTGCCTACCCCCATGTTCCTTTGCCTACTGTCTGCCCCCCAGCCCCTGAACCCACTCTTCCTTCTTGCCTTGCTTGTCCCTGCCTGAAGTGGCTTCCTTGCCCCTTCTCTACATGCCTGTACAGCCTAGGTCCCCCTGCCTCCATGAAGACTGTCCCAGACGTGACAGATGTATTGATCTCTTCCTGCTGAAAACTGTTCAGTAGTTCACTCTCTATATCACTCTTCTCGGTATTTAACAATGAAATTGATGTTTAAATGTTTAGTTTGTACATTTACATTTTGTCTCCTTACTAGATTTTCAGCCCGTTGAGAGTCTGAACTTTGCTTTATACTTGCCATAGCCCACAGTGTTTTCCACATAACAAATTGGTTAACTGATTAAGATGGAGTGAGAAGAGACGAGGAAGAAGTTTGGTGAATGTGGGAGCCTCTGGCCTTTCATGTACTTGTGCATATTTTGAAATTTCTAAATCTTAAACTTTCAAAATCAAAACTTTTGGAAGTTTAAATCGCAGCCACTTTTTTTTAAACTATAAAATAAAATGTATCCTGTATTCCGTAGATGAGATATTTTATACAGATCTTTTAGTTAGTTCTTCTGTGATTATAACATAGCAGGTATAAATTCTAAATTATATACATCTGTGATGGTCCAAGTTAGAGGGAGGAGTATTACACCATTTCAGTTACTTTAGCTTTACAGTTTAATGTATAGTCAGGTAGGTGCCCCTCCGTTTTCTTTTTTGGTCCTAGTTCTCAAATCACATAACTCTAGTGTGCTAGTGTTTCTCTCATTCCACCTCCTGCCCTTCAGTGATGTACCCCACCACCCACTTTGCTCTGTCTTTGCTTCTTCCTGTTCATGTTTTCCCTGAGAAAAATTAGACAAACTGCTTTGATTAGTTCTTTCTGATGCATTCATTGCTTATCTCCTGTCTTGAGGTTTTCAACCAATTGAGTGTTTCACAATTGATAGCTATTTTACAAATAGAACACAGTGAGGACTTCCCTGGTGGCTCAGCGGTTAAGAATCCGCCTGCCGATGCAGGGGACACAGGTGCGAGCCCTGGTCCGGGAAGATCCCACATGCCGCGGAGCAGCTAAGCCCGTGTGCCACAACTACTGAGCCTGCACACTAGAGCCTGCGAGCCACAACTACTGAGCCCGCGTGCCACAACTACCGAAGCCCACACGTCTAGAGCCCGTGCTCCGCAACAAGAGAAGCCCGCACACCGCAACGAAGAGTAGCCCCCTCTCACCGCAACTAGAGAAAGCCCACATGCAGCAACGAAGACCCAACGCAGCCAGAAATAAAATATAAATAAATAAATAAATAAATAAATTTATATTAAAAAGAAAAAAGACGGTGAGACGATATCTTACAATGTGATGCATGACACCAAATCAAGCTTTTGGGGCTTCCCTGGTGGCGCAGTGGTTGAGAGTCCGCCTGCCGATGCAGGGGACACGGGTTCGTGCCCCGGTCTGGGAAGATCCCACATGCCGCGGAGCGGCTGGGCCCGTGAGCCATGGCCGCTGAGCCTGCGCGTCCGGAGCCTGTGCTCCGCAACGGGAGAGGCCACAACAGTGAGAGGCCCGTGTACTGCAAAAAAAACAAAAAAACAAAAAAACAAATCAAGCTTTTGAGTCATTTAATAATATGTTTACTGACTTCAAGGGGATAAAAAAACACAACTATTTTATCAATAGCATTTTTTTTTTAATTTTTGGAAAGTGTCAACTGTTTCCCGAAAAGGAACAAGCCTGAGTCTGAGGGCATTTTGGGCTGAGGTAATGAATGTGTTCCCTATCTTAGAGCAATTTCTTGAAGAAATCAACTTATACACTAGTCATTTAATATGAATTCCAGTTAACTTGGTGGACTTATGACTGTTAAGGATTTTTGTGGTTTTATTTGTACATTTTTGTACCTTCTTTTCAAAATTGGGAGCCTCTTCTAGTGCTGACATTCTGTGATTCCAGGATCTCTTAGTGTCAAGGCTCAGGAAAGTAATACGAGTTTTTCTAGCTTACCTAGACCTGTCTAGTTGAAGCTGGGGGAGCCCATCTTCTGGATTGCTCTGCCTGACATTGACATAACCATCCCTGAGTGAAATCTAAGGTGGACTCACTTCCTAACAGCAAATAGGATTATCAGGAATCATCTGGAGCATTCTGCTTCTGTTCCTTTTCCTCTAGATTTCCTAATTCCCTTTGTTAGTCCTCATGACTGTAGAGAAGGAAACAAACCTAATTTTGTGCTTTTGATTCATTGATCACACATGTTGGAGTAACCACGGGGCCAGGACTGTTGCATCTGACAGGAAGTCACAGGTCCGGCTCTTCCACTCATGGATCATGCTTGCATCACTGGGAGATACAGCCACAGGAAGCACTGAGACTGACCTTTATGTTGTAAAATGCTTACCTTTAGAATCATGGGATTTAAGTGGGATTTTCTCCAAGGAGATTGACGAAAACGTCATTGGTTTAGCAACCACAAGGCTTTCATATAACACTGGGAATAGATTGTTCCTTCCATAAGCAGAGGAAAAAAATCCTCTTATATAGTAGATGCATGGGACGTTGATTCTCAGAGCCTCATTTCAACTTCTTGCTAAGGAGTAATTAAGGCATGACTTTTCTAAGAATGGGTGATGCCCCTTGAAGGCTTGAAAAACTGTCACATTTGCTGATAACGTAAATCCTAAGAATGTTCAAAGGAGATAACTGTTGAGAAATCAAAGACAACTTCCTATCTGTGCATTTGTCTTAGTAGGAATTCTGTTTCCCGGATATCTCTTTGACATACTGTGGCACAGTCTGTCTTCTCGCCTGATATAATCACACAAACTCTCCTTCACTCAGAGACACATCAGTCTGGGCAGGAGCGTGCCAGCAAAGCCTCTCATGTACCCTTGCCCCCATACCCGCCACATGTCGCCCACATGTAACTCCCAGCATGGACATTTCATACATGGCAGAGATCCTTGCTTTGCCAGAATTTGCCTAAACATGATTCAGAATCTTTCTCCAAATCTGCATCTCCCACTCCCACTTAATTCACATATTAATCTGAAAAAAAATTAGTGTAAAGAAATATTGTCACAGACACGGTAGTTAGGACTTATGTGTTACATTTTGAGGCCATATCCTCCCCTTTTTAAAAAAAAAACATTACAGTCTTGACAAGAGTAAAAAGTAAAGGACTCATTAAAAAAGGAACTTGTCTCCGTTTACATATTATACATTAGTTCGTGACTAGTGCATGAGCTCACTTTATGTTCCATAATTAGATATATTGAAATATAAAATATGACCATCACCATCTAGATTAATGTCGTCCATTATTCGGGATCTGATTTTCCTAGGTAAGTGACAATATGACGGTGGTAGGATAGTGGTAAGCGACGAGAACAGGCAGTTTGAGAAGTAAATTAATCCATTAGGTTTGAAGTATTGCCCCCAAATCCCAGTTAAGTCAGTTCATTTGCTTCTCAAAGTGACATGGGCTTAGTTTGGCTCATTTTATCCCAAATAAATCTGGGCAGTTATTCCACTAACTCACCCAGTGCAGGACTCAATTTTCCCAACTCATTTTCCCCCCGACCATAACTCTGAGTTGTTCTACAAACAGCAGTTTTTACCTCTTTGTTCATTCATTCCTTTATTCACTCACTCAACAAATACCTGTTAAGCCCCTGGCCATATTCTAAGCACTGGTAGATGCATCAGTGGGGAAGAAAAAAAATCCCTGCCCTCGTGGAGCTTATATTCTACTTAGACTTTTATTTCATAGTAATGCGTTTATTTTTCTGACATCTCACTCTCTTGGCCAGGTATCTGAGCCCTGTCCAAAATAATGAGCCCACTGCAGGAAGGGCAAGCAATTCCAATTATCTGTGGCTCCCCCTCTGGGCTCGCTTTCAGCACAAAAAGTTCTGCCAGTAAATTCTCTACTTTTGCCCTTCATCTGCCACCGTGGAATCAAAACGTTCTCCTCTTCCCAGGCTTCTGAATTGGAATTGATTTGCCTTCAAAACAGGGGCTTTGACTCAATACTGCAGCTCAGTCTTCTTGAGGAGTTTACACACTTGGCAACTTCCACTGCCATCTCAGCTCTAATGACTTTTTTTTTTTTTAATTTATTTTACTTTTGGCTGCTTTGTTTCTTTGTTGCTGTGCGTGGCTTTCTCTAGTTGCGGTGAGCGAGGGCCAGTCTTCGGTGCGGTGCGCGGACTTCTCATTGCAGTGGCTTCTCTTATTGCAGAGCACAGGCTGTAGGCACACGGGCTTCAGTAGTTGTGGCTCGCGGACTCTAGAGCACAGGCTCAGTAGTTGTGGCTTGCGGGCTCTAGAGCGCAGGCTCAGTAGTTGTGGTGCACGGGCTCCACGGCATGTGGGATCTTCCCGGACCAGGGCTTGAACCCGTGTCCCCTGCACTGGCAGGTGGATTCTTAACCACTGCGCCACCAGGGAAGCCCGAACTAATGACTTTTAAATTAGACACTTCTAACCGCAGAGTACCTATTCTCTCGACTCTAAGCTCACCGAATGGACACTTGTTGTCCCAGCCTTCAAGGCCCCTCCCTGTCTGCGCGCTGTCCTTCCAGCAGCGTCCCCGGCTGCTGGCCTTCGAGCCTGGGCGCTGGTCCCACACGACTCGCCAGGCCCACGGGTGAGCCATCGGCCTCGCTGTTTGCTCACAGGGGTCTCTCCCCATGCAATGCCAGCTTCCTCTCTGCCCCCCAGTCCCTCCCCCACAGGTCATAACCCATCTTTCAAAGCCTTTCTCAAACTTCCCCTGCGGCGGGAGAACCTGCCCTTACTTCCTTCTCCTTTGGGCCGCCCCAGCAGCCCCCAGAAAAGAGAGAAATTTCAAACTGAAGACATCCTCCTTTTCATGACCCACCTTAACCTGGGCCTGTGAGAGAAGGGTCTAACAAGGACATTTGCTCAGGCTTCAGACTCCAATGGGCTTCCGATTCTGGCTGATGGCATGATGGTGGACAGCTCATCACAAGTGTGGGTTCAGCCTTCTGTTGTATCCTCTGTTTTCCTAAGAGTTTTTTTATTTTTTGCCACCGGTCACAGACATCATTAGTGTCACTTGTAATACTCAGAGGTGGTCGCCTGGCCTGAGCTTTCAGGACAGGTGTCCGCTCACCTTGTAGCTCTCTTCTTGGTGGTAACTTACTTCCCAGGGAGCCCCTGAGGTCCCCGCTGCCCAGCCAGCCATCGTGCTCTTAGATATGCAAAGTATTATAACTGTCTTCTGAGCCACCTCATGGTGGGCTTCTTAACTTTAGCTTTGTATTTCTTCATTTGTAACTTGTAATCAATGGCCCTTTATAATTTTCTGTATTTTGAATTTAATTTTGAAACTGATTTGCATAAAATGGGACTGCTCCACATTCAGTGTTGCTGTTATTCATAGACCAGTGCTTATCTCCTTTTTGTCAAGTTAAGTAATAATATTTGTCCATTTGCAGCTCATTCCATCACACAGAGAAAAGCCTGCAGATCAGGCCTGTTCAGACCATAATTTCGCTGAATTATTATTTTTATTTTATTTATTTTTTGCTGTGTTGGGTCTTTGTTGCCGCGTGCAGGCTTTTCTCTGGTTGCGGCGAGCGGGGGCTACTCTTCTTGCGGTGTGTGGGCTTCTCATTGCGGTGGCTTCTCGTTGCAGAGCACAGGCTCTAGGCATGCAGACTTCAGTAGTTGTGGCATGCAGGCTCAGTAGTTGTGGCGCACGGGCTTAGTTGCTCCGCAGCATGTGGGATCTTCCCGGAACAGGGATCAAACCCGTGTCCCCTGCATTGGCAGGCAGATTCTTAACCACTGCACCACCAGGGAAGCTCAGTTTAGCTGAACTGATCATATAGATAGATGCTTCTCCTAGAGTTTGCTGTTCAAAGCCACCTACAGTCTTCCAACCCCGGTGTTGGCCAGTCTGCCTGGGAGAGCAGCCTTCCGGGGCAGTGCCCTTCCATGTTGTGTCATGCTCCCACTGTTCTTATTCGTTCTGCTAAATTATACCCCCTGTCAGAGGAGCAGCAGTTATTCCTCTTTCTTTCCTCTATGGCCTCAAGCACAATGCTTCGTATACAGTTGGCTCTTACCGGTGTTTAGTTTAAGGACCCATCACTGAAGGACCAGCGTTTACACAATGAGAGTAAATGAAGGAAGGAATGGTAGGGAAACTGGCTCATCCCAAATTCACCTGTGAATAAAATAATTGCATGTAAATGCCTACCTGGCTATCTTATGACAGAAGCTTGAAACAGGGTACTTTCCATCTGCATGGAGCCTGCCCACCACAGCCCACGTGTGTGCTGCCAGCAGTAACTCACCTCGTCCATCCTGTCCCACGCCCTCTCCCAGCAGTGCTGGCCTGCCCCACTACTGACCATCACCCATCACTTGTCTGTTCAGAGGCTTGAAACAGTCTTTGAAAGAATTTTTTGTAATGTGCTATATAGCTATTTGATTTTAAATTGCACTAAACTTTCTGGAAACATGCCAGGGGCTTGCTAGAGTTTCTGATGCTATCTGTATAATGGTGGAAGGGGGAAAACTCCATTGAACTTTTGTGGTAATAAAATTATTGCAGTTGAGCCCTACATCTGTTCACTGAACTTCCTGTGGGTTTTCACCAGATCACATGACTGAAGCAGAGACAGTCTTTAAAGCTTTTGGTCTGCTTATTATACCCGAGCCTCAACCACCAAATCAGACCTTTGCTTTGTCTCTGGGCTGGGCGTCCGGATGTCCCACTGCGGTGGGTTGATTCACTGGAGCTGATAAAAACATTCCGGCCAAACTTGAGAGTCTAGCATTACCTCTGGCTCCAAAAGTCAAAACAACAAGATTGTTGTAAGTAGCTTTGGATTGAGACCAAGCTCCAAGCTTGAGAGATGGTTTTTCCCTCCTTGTTGAGCTGAGTCACAAGACAACTGTCTCAGAAAGAGAGGGGCGAAAGCCTGGGCCTGTGGTGACCAGCACCCCGCCCTCTGCTAGCCCCTTCCAGATGAATGCTTGCCGTAACTGTCAAATCAAAGCCCCCGTCCCCCCAGACCTCCCTTCTCCGCTCTCCCAGAGCCTTAATGGGTCCTCAAGCACATCCACCCAGCAGTCACTGGCTGGAGCCCACAGGACCCTGAGAAGGGGAGAGGGGAGATGAGGTAGAGGTGAGGGAAGGCCCAGGTGGCCTGAGCCCTGCTGGCCGGGTCAGGAGTGAAGACACTCTCAAGTGAGGAAGCTGGGCTTCCCCCAGCCATCACAGGGTGGCATTAACGTTCTCCACAGGCTTGAAAAGAACGTCAAGGAAGGAGTGATTTTTTTCTAGGTTGTTGATCTGGCATTCAGACTATGACATTTCTTGGGCTGAATTCTGACAAAATGTGTCCCCAGTGTCATTAGTGCTAAATAAAACCTTTTGCCTTTCTTTTCCTTAGCTCTCAGACTTCTAAGAGGATTAAAGGAGCACTTTTTCTCTTTTTCTTTTTTTTTGACCGCACGGCTTGTGGGATCTTAGTTCCCTGACCAGGGATAGAACCCAGGCCACGGCAGTGAAAGCGCTGGGTCCTAACCACGGGAGTGCCAGGGGAGTCCCGAGGAGCACATGTTTTTAAGAAAGTCTGTTTCACTCTCAGCCCGTGTGGGCTCTCTCTCTGGCTAGATAGACAGGGAGACTTGGGGGGTGTCAAATTTGGTGCAGCTTGGACACAGCTAGTTACGGCGAGGCTGCATTCCCATTCAGTCAGGTCAACTGAACAGTGTTTTCCAAACTCTTTTGCGATTTATGCCTATTATTCACCCTTTTAAATTGTTCCCAGTACACTGTCTTAAAAACAACTCATTGCAGGAAAAAGGAATCTTTTCACCTTGTGCTTTGTTATGTTCACTTTGTTATAGCCCGTCCTAGAGAACATGCTCTGTTTTTCTTGCTAATTATGCTTTATCCCCCTTTATGAACCTTTTAAGTGCTGGTGAAGAGTTTCAAGCAGGTAACTCAAGAAATAATATCAGAAACTAACACACCATTGTAAAGCAATTATACTCCAATAAAGATGTTAAAAAAATTGTATAAAGAATAAAAAAAACAGAGTTACAGGAAAGTTGCAAAAAAAAAAAAAATTATATATATATATATCTCACAGCTCACTTGTAGCCTTGAGGCAAGAGGAACTGGTGCTGGAGCTCAAGGGGCGTGCGAGCGTGCTGTCTGCAGTGTTCGGGTTTTGCTCGTAATAGAAGTGTGTCCCTGCTGCTCTGTTTGTGCTTGCTCTTTGGGTTCCCGCGTGTCCAGTGGTGCACGCGCCACGGAAGGGGCCGGGCCTTCATTCTCTAGCACAGACGGGGCCACGCCTGGGACCTCAGCCCACTTAGCCACGAGCTCTCAGGCCACAGCAGCTCAACCATGGTCTCTCGTTTGTCTTGATTTTAAGCAATTGGAAGTCTCAGCCTTTAAAACCAACTGCTGTCAACCCACAGGACAGCTCAGGAACCTTCAGATATTGACCTTCTCCGCTGAGACTGCCCCCAGGTGAAGCCTGGCTAAGTGCAAACCAGCAAGTGCCTGACTTGGGGGTTCCCGCTGAACCCAACTCATTCAGCCCTTTCTCCAGGTGGGCCCAGCAGAGCCCGGGAGGCATGCAGAGAATGCCAGTGTGTAGACCTTACTGGGGTCATCTCGTAAAACCACACCCAACGGAATCAGAAGGAGCTTAAAGGTCCTTCATTTTACACAAGGTGAGACACCTGAGTCCTGGAGAAATGCTGTGACTGGCCCCAAACTCTTCAGCCTGCCAGTAGCTGAGCCAAGACAGAGCCAAGGCCTCCTGACCCCCAGCCTGGGGTCACCTGGACTCCAGAGCCGGAGATCAGTTCCATCCCTTCCCCGTGAGGACACTCAGGCACAAAAGGCTAGCAACTTGGTGGCCGGGGGACATGGAGGAAGTGTTTGAGGCACATTATCATTACTGGAAAGACACGGAAGCCTCCCGTCCGTGTAGGATATAGACATTTTCAAGAAGCACGGAGCTGAGTACCTGTTGACTCTGGAGAGGCCGCAGAGGAGAGGTGTAGTTTCATTCGGCCTCTGGCTCTACCACTTCCTAGCTCTGTCCTCTTTGGCGTGTTATCTATCCTTTTGAACCTTGGTTTTCTTAGTCAATAGAGTTAATAACACCTGTGTCACGGGATTATGTGCAGATTTGAAGTCCTGCGCTTGTTCATTTAACTCATCATTCAACAAGCATTTCCTAAGTGTCAGTAGTATGCCAGATGCTCGCAAGGTCCCTGCCCTCCTGGGGCCTGTATTCTAGTGGGGAAACAGATGGTACCCGAGTAAACAAACACATGCACAAGCTAAGCCCCAATTGCCATGAAGGAGCTACGCCGATGAGCTGAGAGGTGCCGCTTTTGCTACCCGGGTGGTCGTGGGCGAAGTGAAAAGCACCGGCACGTGGGCACTGTCAGCGTGTCACTTCCCCTGAGCGGGGTGGGCCCCGTGAGCTAGCAGAAGGCCCGGCGTCGGCGTCCTCGCTCCTGGTCACCTCAGCCGCTTCAGCCAGGGCCCCTCGGGGTTAGATGCCACACCCCTGTCGGAGGCTGTTGAACATGCCACACGATCAGCCAGGGAGACGGTGAGCCTGGTGTCAAATACGGCTTAGAGGTGACCCTTCTCGTCTCATCACACGGCCGCACGCTCCCCTCAGTGCCAGTCCTCAGCTCCAGTTGAGTTAAACAGCTACGTCTCACGATTGTGGGCAGACGTGAAGCCACGCGTTCGTTCACTTAACTCACCGTTCACCAAGTGAGGACTCTGAGACGGACAGAAGGCAGTTCTTCAGAACCTAGCTTCTTGCAGTGACAGAACTTAGTTCTTTAAAAATGTTAATGGGGGGCTTCGCTGGTGGCGCAGCGGTTGGGAGTCTGCCTGCCGATGCAGGGGACACGGGTTCGTGCCCCGGTCCGGGAAGATCCCACATGCCGCGGAGCAGCTGGGCCCGTGAGCCATGGCCGCTGAGCCTGCGCGTCCGGAGCCTGTGCTCCGCAAAAAAAAAAATGTTAATGAAGATGAGTCTGTCGTTTTTAAGCCATTTGTCAGCACTTGTTCCTGGGTTTTCACGTGGGGAGGCCCAGGTTCTTTATGTTTCTTTTTTTTAATAAACTTATTTATTTTATTATTTTATTTTATTTATTTATGGGTGTTAGTTGTGTTGGGTCTTCATTGCTGTGTGCGGGCTTTTCTCTGGTTGAGGCGAGCGGGGGGCTACTCTTCGTTGCGGTGTGCGGGCTTCTCATTGCGGTGGCTTCTCTTGTTGCAGAGCACGGGCCCTAGGCGTGTGGGCTTCAGTAGTTGTGGCTCGCGGGCTCTAGAGCACAGGCTCAGTAGTTGTGGCGCGTGGGCTTAGTTGCTCCGCGGCATGTGGGATATTCCTGGACCAGGGCTCAAACCTGTGTCCCCTGCATTGGCAGGCGGATTCTTAACCACTGTGCCGCCAGGGAAATCCTATGTTTCTGTTATTAATAACAGAGTCAGGAAACAGGGTTTCCTGTTCAAGTGAGAAGTGTCCAGTTGGGTAGAATAAGAGACATGGGCTTAGGACCAGGCCAGGGGGTATTTCTAGTCTTTAGATTTGATCACTGAAGGTTCTAGAATAAGAGCATACCTTACATTTGCATATCACTTCAATGTCAGTCATAATAGCCAACATTTATTGAGTGCTTCGTCAAAAGTGTGTTAGGCGCTTTTACATGGCTCATCTCATTTCTGTGAAATAGAACGGTTAAATTCAAAATCTCAAAGTAGAGTAAACTCTACCTTTTAAGAGCCTGAGTCTGAGTGATGGTACAAGACTTGTCCCAAGTCACCTGGTTAATACGGACTGGACTTCCTTTCAGCTCTTAAATGCTGAGATTGTATACGTCTTATTCACAGCTATGTTTTTAGTACTGTGCTTGCTACACAGTAGGCCCTCAGTAAGTATTTGCTGAATGAATGAATGAATGAGGAAAGGTGGGGCTAGGGCTCAGATCATATGCCTGCTTTTCAGGTACTTTTTCTAGTTACTTCGAAGATTAAATGAGTAACTATATGTCAAGTGTTTGAACATTCCTGCTATGTAATACGTAATCAGTTATGGTAGCTATAAACGTTACCCATAATCTCAGAATTAATTAAGTTTTTATGGAGAACTTCTATAGAAATAATCATTGATCAGCTTGAAAAACTTCATAATGAAATACATTGCTGTTGTCAGGTAAAGTTGATGCTTTTTTATAGTATTTTTTATGTACTATTTTATATTATATATGGATATTCTTGCCACTCTGGATATCACCCTACATTGAGATTTTGTTTACGACACTTACTCCAGAGTAAGATGGATTATTGTTTTGACTTAAACTCGAGCCAAGACTAAAAACGAGGCATTGTCAGCTCCGTTTTTACCAGGTGGTGGGAAGGGTGACCATGGGGGTTCCAGGTGCTTCTCCTGGTGGCCTTTTCCTAGATCTGCCTGTGTGTGATCTAAAGGCAGTCTTTGCTTCATTACTCTTCCTAACTGGAAAGTCATCAGAATTTCCCCAAACCCATGAGGACGGGTAGACTTAGTGCCAGCACACGAACATAGTGCCACCCCACTGAGTAGGTTTTGCCTAAGTTTCTTTAATTCAGTTGGAGGGAATTCTTAGGAAAGCAGCTTGCTCGTTTTACCTCCCATCCCACCCTCCCTGGAGGTGCAGAAAGCAGTCTCGGGTAAGTTGCCTCACACCCTTTCCTAAGGCCTGCCTTCCTAGGAACACCCCTAAATATGTCACTCGCTGGAGAAAAGGTTTCACATCTTTTAGTCATTTTTATCACTATGAGCAAGAAGCCTTATTGGTGACGTTACCACTTAGAAATGTAGGAGGTTATTATTCCAGCTGAAAGAGGCAATGCGGGGGGCTCTGGCCTTTTCAAACCACCACCTCTGCTCCCACAGCCCCTCACTTCTCTCCAAGACAGCGTGAGAAGTTTTCTAAAGTTGAGGCCATTCCAAGAACTAGGACTTGCATCCTCATTATTAGGGGGTAAAGTTCTTTTCTTCTTCACACACAGTCCCCCATACTTTCTTGATTCTTGACATCATTGTGGGTTCGGTCATTTCTGTCAGGACCAGTAGTGTGTGTGCTGCATTCTGTCCATACGGTGAAAGGGCACAGGACTAACCCCGAGGGGCCCCGTGGAGCCTTGGAGAATTGGATTTTAGGACAAAGCACTAGGGTGGCTATGACTGTGGTATCTTTTCAAACTGACCTTCCCACCCAGTCAGACCCAGGCTTCAATCTTGACTCCAGCCCACAGGCTGTGTGACCTAGAACCAACCGCTTAGCTGCTCCAGGCCCCGCTTCACCTTCCATTGGTGGGGTTGGCCACGTGGGCCTCAGCAGGACACCGTGGTGACTGACCACGACACGAGTGGGGAGCCTCCAGACCGACCTGGTGCTCAGGGAGTGCCCGCTTGGTGGCAGCTGCTTGCTGCGCCCTCTACCGCTACAAACGCAGATTTTTCATGGAAAAGAAGATCATTGTGTTGCTACCTATAAGACACCTGACTCCATGACAGAGGCCTATTGCCGCCTCCAGGAACCCTGTCCCCACACCTGAGAACCCCATGCCAGGCTGGAAGCAGCACAGGACATGTGAGGAGGCTCATCAAGGATGCCCCAGGCCCCCAGAGACCACCCAGCTGCTGAGTGGCTATGGTGCACCCAGAGAATGGGGGGATTCGGCCCAGGGTGGGAGGGATTCAAGGAGACTTACTGAGTGGGTGACAAGGGAATGGAAAGCTGGGGGACCTAGCTGAATTCCAGTCAGGTCAGTACGTGCTGGAAGTAGTGTCATACCCCTGAGCTGATCACACTTTGTCAGCCAGACTGACCGCACGAGCGCGGTGGGAGAAGTCGTCCCCTGCACTGTAATCAGTGTGGCCCTCAGCACACACGGAGGCGTTCAGCCTTACACAGGTGACAATAAAGAACTGATTTGAAACACTGGTCTGGAAAGGCTTGGGTCTGCATTAAACCTGAGTAGTTTTGCAAAGTATGGGGTAAAAAGTGTATGAGGGAGGATATAGGGGTAGGTAGTGCTGGAGTCTGGGCCACTTATAAAACCCATTTGTGTATATTCTATATTTACTGATGCCCTGGTTGCTGTGGAATAGAATTGGTTTTCGTTAAAGCCATAACAGATGGGGGCTGTGCCGTCTGTGGTATGCTGAAGTAACATCCATGACCAGAGGACCCTCCTCTGCACGAATTCCTATACACTTCTTTAAGATTTAGCTCAAAACTCACCTTGCCACAAAGCATTTCCTGCTTAACGCCGCCCCTCTGGCATCATTCTGGAACTCTGAGGATCCAGCACTTAGATGTTTAGTCTTTTTTTTTTTTTTTTTTAACATCTTTATTGGGGTAAAATTGCTTTACAATGGTGTGTTAGTTTCTGCTTTATAACAAAGTGAATCAGTTATACATATACATATGTTCCCATATCTCTTCCCTCTTGTGTCTCCCTCCCTCCCACCCTCCCTATCCC
>NW_021703765.1:23588703-23643065 GCF_005190385.1 Monodon monoceros
GCTGGGCCCGTGAGCCATGGCCGCTGAGCCTGCGCGTCCGGAGCCTGTGCTCCGCAACGGGAGAGGCCACAACAGTGAGAGGCCCGCGTACTGCAAAAAAAAATCTCTAACTCTGGGTGTGTGTGTGGCTCCCCTACTCCCTCCACCCCCTTTTCTCTTTAAAATCTTTTAAATCCACCCAACTAGGGTTATTTTAGTTCAGGCCCATTTGCCCTTCACCTGGACCAGGCCCTGTCCCAGCCGGATGCCCTCCATTTCTCCACTCTGTGATCGGAGTGGTCCCTGCACAGAGCCACTCTCACCTGGCCCCCTTCTGAGACCCTTCAAAGGCTTCCGGGCCCTTCACGTGGAGGCCAGGATTCTTCACATGGCGGCGTCCTCCCCTTCGGGCCCTGCTCACCAGGGCTTACTCTCCCTCCGCCCCTCCTCTTCCCTGCAGCGTCAAGCACCTCATGCCTTCCCTCCTTGCTGTTCCCTCAGAAAGAACACGCTTCCCTCTTCATCTGGCTGCCCCTCCCCACCTCCCTCAGGCCTCGAGCCCCTAGTCCTTCCCTTCTTCCTACTCTGTTATCATTGTTTTGTTGCTGCTGCTGCTTCTGTTTGTCCCTCTGCTCCACGAGAAGGCACCTTCTGTGAGGACAGGGACTGTGTATCCCCAGGCCCTGGTGCACACGTGGCCTGGTGCAGAGAAGCAGACGTTCATCCAGTATGATAATCAATGAATGACTCACGTAAGAGGGATTGAACAAGATAATATACCTAAAGTATTTATCATTGTGCCTGGGACATCGTTGGTCCTTATACGGTTGATTGATTCATTGATTCATTCATCAAATTGTTTATTAAGTGTCTGGCCACCCTTTAAGGGGACACAGCGGCAAACACAACGGGCATAGAAATCTCTGCCCTCGTGGGCCACGCGTTCTATGTGTGTGTTTCCCCTCTTGTCCCTTTCAGCCCCCTCCCGCGACCTTCCGCCATACCCCTCGTCTTAGGACACTGTTGCCCCCTTCTCCCCGCCCCACCTGGGACACAGGTCACCAAACTGCAGCCACTCCTGTCAGAGTCACCTTCGCCTGGGAGGCAGCCTGGGGGCTTTTAGTAGATGCCAGCGGCCCCTCAGGCTGCTGAAGGAGGAATCACTTCCTCCGCCCTGGCTGGAATAAATAGGTCAGGAGTAAAATTAGAAAATCAAAAGCCCGAATCCTGGTGAAACGCTGCAGTGGAAGTGCTACTTACAGGACCTCAAAACTGCACGTGTTCTCACTTATCAGCCGGGACTGCAGAGAGCGGCCCGGTTGCCTGGAAGCCTTTGTAGAGCCAGGAATCACCTCCACTGCCCCCGCCACAAAGCCGGAGCATCCCCACCGCCCCCTCCGCCAGGAGGAGGAAGAGAGGGCTTGAGCTGTGCAGAGCCGCTGCTGCCCCCGGCCCTGACCGAGGCCCTCTGTGGGCGCTGCCTGCCCGCACAGTCAAGGCTGAGGAGCTGTGAAGGGAAGTCTTCACCTCCACGGTGACGCAGCCCTGAGAGGGAAGCGTCTCGAGGAGGCCCAGCCATCAGTATCCCAGTGGTGCAGTAGATAGATAGTCTTTGTTGAACGCTGTCTGTACCTGGGCGGGGCCTGTTTCCCTCCCTGAGGTTTCTCACCCCACCTCGTCCCGTCCAGGTCCCTGCTCCTCTCAGCACACTGAGGTCCCTGACCAGGGCTGGTGGGGTTGTGCCCTTCCTACAGGTGATTCACGTGTCCTCCAGAGTCATCTGGAAGCTGGATCTGTGGCCCCGGGGCTCACAGGCCCTCCGACCAGTCAGGGAAGGTGGGCTGCCTGCACCCTGCACACACGCCGCGTATAAACTGCTGCTGCTTTCCAGTGGGGCCGTGAGATTGATTACATCATCCTGTTTTCGTTGCAGAAATTTCCAGAACTGAAATTCAAATATGTGGAAGAGGAGCAGCCCGAGGAGTTTTTTATCCCCTATGTCTGGTCCCTGGTGTGCAACTCAGCGGTGGGCCTGCACTGGAACCCTCAGGACATCCAGCTGTTCACGATGGATTCCGACTGAGGGCGGGACGCCGTCTCCCACCCTGACCCCCTCCAGCCAAGCAGCCCTTCTAGTTATTTTCTTTCTGGGGAACAGAGGTAGACAGATTCCCTGGTGCGTCTTCTATTAAAGAGGATCACACAGTCGTGTTTTCCTTGCACACTTGGGTTTGGAGAATTGGTGCCAGTTGGCAGTAGATCACTCAGTTTAGATTATAGTGCAAAAAAGGGGAGGGGAGTTACACAACAATAATAAATGTAAAAACCTATTTCACATGCAATTTTATTTCTAAACCAAAACTCTAGAGCTTTTCCAGGAACCTGATGCCTTAGGCATATAACATTTTACCAGTACATACTTCTTTCTCTTTTCTTTTCTTTTTCTTTCCCGCCCCCCGCACGTTCAGGATTTTTGTTTTGGTCGTGTGTGTGTGTGTTTCAACATTGAGAAATACCAACCTGAAAAGATGACAAGACAGGAATTAATAAGGAATTGAAGCCGTGTATGCATGCAGTTGCCTTTCAGAAGGCCCATGATATAAGCCTGGGCGGTTGGATATAAGCCTTTAGATCCTGGAATCTTTCCCTCAAAGAAAGAAGTGGCTCCTTCTCATGAAGCCCAGATTAGCTTTTTTGTGGATTTGGCCTCTGAGCTGTAGCTGAATTAAATTGGAGTCTAGACTAATAGGAGAAAAAGGAGACCAATTTGATTAATACAGTATTCCACATGAGAGTAAACACATGTTTTTCTCTCCACTTCTGACTTTGTTTAAACTCTTTGGGGCCTGTGTGATCGCAGTTGTCTCCCTGAGCTTCTCTGAGGGAAACAGCCGCTGGGGTCGCCCTGAGCAGAGCAGTGGGCACTGAGGACAGAGGGGACAGGCCTTTCGAGTCACGCTCTAGGTCCATGGCCACCCCTTCACGGCCTAGTTTCACTCTCAAAGACACAAGAAGTATTTGCTTTTCTGCATAGGAAGCACGTAATCCCAGATGAGACCGACCGAGCACCCGTTTCAGCCTGCCGTTGCCTAATCTGTATCGGAGGCAGCTTCTCTCCCCTGTCCCTGTGTCCCCAGCCTGGAGGCTGGAGTCATTTTGGTTCATCACCATCTTCTGAGGGTCTGGGAGGAGACAGCTTCTGTCACACCGAGCTCTGGGAAAGGCTGAAAGCATGATGTGTCAGTGCACGTCCGTGTGGTTTCCGCTCATGAAAAGCCTGGCCGCTCCATCCCCTCAGCAGCCTCTGAGGTCGGCCAGGCGGTTTCATTTTCATCAGGACAGGGGCTGAGACCGAAGCTCCCTGTGGCTGACTGACTGAGGAAGGGCCATCACTGGCGGGTGGACCCAGGAGGCGTGTGCGGCCTGCCTGCTGCTTCCTCGGCCTCAGGCCTCTGACGTGTCTCCACGAGTGGCTGGGGACTCTGGTTCTTGCCTAAGGTCGCACGGACAGGGCCTCAGACCCGCAGACGAGTCATGTGAAGCACTTCTGCGTAGTCTGGCTCGTGGGGAGAGGCAGTTGGAAGGTGGAAGGAGGAATCCTCCAGTCAGAAAGGGGAAATGATCGGATTATCATTTCAGGTAGCAATTATTTTTATTTCCTATATGGGAACGTGATATATAGCTTTAATTTGTTTCCAAAGCACTTTGATCTGCTTTCCTTCATTCAAACCAAAACACAATTTTTAAAGGGTCACGTGGAGCAGCTGAGCCCCTGGTAGGACCCTAGAACTAAGAGTCACTGGGCTGCAGGACCGTCAGTTCTTGTGACAGGAGGAGATATGGTCCCCCAGAACTTGGTCATCGAGCGCAAACTACCAAGGAAGCCTTGATCGAGGGAGTCCTGCAGTCTCTTCCCCAGGCCACCTGGCTCACTAGGTGCCCCCAAAGCCCCGTTCTCTGGCAGTGCCCTCTCCCTCCCTCCCCGCCACTTTTAATTAATCACACAGTAGAAGTGCTCGCTGGCCTAAAAGCTCAGCTGGGGCTACAGCCTCGGAGGAAGTGTGTGAGTACACACTCCCAGACACCACTGCATCACTGCTTCCACTCTGCAAATCCGCCACGAGTCTCCTCTTTATTTTTGTGGAAGATTTATTACATGACAATAAATTTAAATGATAAACTTGAATTATGCTTGCATTAATTTGCTTAGAAATTGTTTGGTTTTCCACAAAGTAAAAATGTGTAGAATGAGGCAATACAGGACCATCATGTGTTTGAATGTAAATTAACATCTGATTTTACCCAAGATACAGAGCTGTTATTGCAACGTGTCATCTCTTCAACAAAGGGTTCTGTCATAATATTTATTTTTAAAAGAATGTGCCCCCTTTCAATAGCACCTTTCCTATCGAGAGTTCAAGGCACTGTGCAAAAAAGCTTCAGAATTATAACTCTGGTTCCCACATCACCCGCTGAGGCTGGTGTCACAGGATCTGTAAACAGCAGCCTCGCAAGGTTGGCGTCACAGGATGGCCACCGTTCAACAGTGCAGACGGAAGCAAGGCTGTGGAGCAGCTCAAGGACAAAGACAGAGAAAGGAAAGAAAAGAAGATCCCCGGAGCACAGAAAGTACACTGCACACACAGTCCTCTCCTTCGGAAGGAAATCGCAGGAACTGTAGAAGACGGAGAGAGGAAAGAACATAGGACCAGTGTCAACCAGAACACTCAGTAGCTTCCTCCAGCTTGTTTAGGGTACCCCCAAGAGGAACGTTTAGTGGGGGGTGCTTTTAGGCCCTAAATTTCTTAGTATATCATTCTTTAGGCAACATACTGCCCTGTAGGTTCTGTGGAGCCAGGGTTTTGCATTAGACGTTATAGCTCTCTGCATAACTGAGTCACTGCTTTCCAGAGCCATAAATTAGAGTTGTGGTACTTTCTGATACTTTATAAGCTTGCGTTTGCAAGGTCAACCCTTTGGTCTCTTAATCTCCTCCTAAGCACTATGCCTGCAGTTTCTGTAGCTGCCATTTGATATTAGGGGCTGATCCCTGGGCATACTGACACCAAATTCAGGGCTATTCCAGTGTCCTACGTCGCTTCCAGGAGTCAGGGAGCTTCTAGTCTCTGACAAAGAGCCATGCTTCCTATGAATATGACACAGCTGAGGAATGGATTATAGCACAAGCCACAGCAAATAAAGCATTTTTATTTTTTAAGAATTCAAAGCATAAAATTTGATCTCATTACATCCGTTTGGGATCTCCCACCCAAAGCCAGGGAGATTCATCGGGAGCTCCCCACCCACTTGATCAGGTCATGTGTGGCAACCCCTACCGTCCTGACTTCACAAAGCTATCAAAAGTGCCAGCTACTCAGACACAGCCTCTGGAAGTAGCAGAAGCTCCCCTCCAGACGGAAAGCAGTCTCATATGACTAACCAGGTAATGCTTCATGATTCTGTTGGCTCTGGGCTGACTGCAACAAAATTTTAAAATATTTCGTCCAGATTTCCAAGTTCCCCTTAGCTGGAGGGTTGGTTTGGATTACCTGGTGCTCCATTACTATCAGCAGACTATCTTTCATGGGTACTGTGACCCAGCTTCTAAATCACCTCAGTCACCGAATGTGGATTGAGGTGAAACCAGATTACTAGTGCCCCCAGTGCTTCGCAAATGTATGTTCTCTCTGGAAGACATGAACTGTTACAGACTGAATGTATCCTCCAAATTTCACGTATTGAGCCCTAACCCCCAGTGTGATGGTATGAGTAGGTAGAGCCTTTGGGAAGTAATTAGGTTTAGATGAGGTCATGATGGTGGAGCCCCATGATGAGATTAGTGCCCTTATAAGAAGAGACATGAGAGAAATCTTTCTCTCCAACATGTGGAGACACAGCGAAGAGACCACTGTTTATAAGCCAGGAGGAAAGCCCTCACCAGGAATGTAATCAACCAGCACCTTAATCTTGGACTTTCCAACCTTTTCATACTTTTCAGAACTGAGAAATCAATGTCTCTTGTTTAAGCCACCCAGTCTATGGTATTTTGTTATAACAGCCCAAGCTGACTTAGGAGCACAACCCAAGGCCTCAAATTATTTCTGTTACAATCAAATATCCAGGTATATGAGAAGACCAAATAATATAAATTACGTGAATTAAAACCAGAGGGAAGGGCTTCCCTGGTGGCACAGTGGTTGAGAGTCCGCCTGCCGATGCAGGGGACACGGGTTCATGCCCCGGTCCAGGAAGATCCTACATGCCGCGGAGCGGCTGGGCCCGTGAGCCATGGCCACTGAGCCTGCGCGTCCGGAGCCTGTGTTCTGCAACGGGAGAGGCCACAACAATGAGAGGCCTGCGTACAGCAAAAAAAAAAAAAAAAAAAACGGGGAAAATGGGCATTTTCCAGATGCCCATGCTCCAGATGTCTCACAGAATTTGAAACACCTGTGCTTTCTGTGTTAAAGGAAAAAAAAGCACGTGCCCAAGAATTTCAGAGAATTAGAAACAATAAAAGGGACCAAGTGGAAATTCTAGAACTGAAAAATATAACAAAAATGCAGAATAATTCAGTGGATGGGCTCAAGAAGAGGTGAAAAGTCAAAGTTATACAAAATCAAGTTACAGAAAATTTCAACAATGCAATTAGAAAACTTGCAATTCTATAACTTGAGTAAGGTGAAAAGCCAGAGCAAAACCAGAATCAAAAAGATAGGGCTTCCCTGGTGGTGCAGTGGTTAAGAATCCACCTGCCAATGCAGGGGACAGGGGTTTAAGCCCAGGTCTGGGAAGATCCCACATGCCCCAGAGCAACTAAGCCCATGCACCACAACTACTGAGCCTGTGCTCTAGAGCCCATGAGCCACAACTACTGAGCCTGTGAGCCACAATTACTGAGCCCGCGTGCCACAACTACTGAAGCCTGCACGCGTAGAGCCCGTGGTCCACAGCAAGAGAAGCCACCGCTTGCCGCAACTAGAGAAAGCCCACGTGCAGCAACAAAGACCCGCTGCAGCCAAAAATAAATAAATTTTTAAAAGATAGCAAATAGAGGGTTAAGAGACATGAAGGATACAGTGAGGATATCAAAAGCATAAAAGAGTGGGATAGTTAAATAAATATTGGCTGAGAGCTTTTCCAAAACTCATGAAAGATTTCAAACCATAAATTCAAGAAGCCCCAACAAATCGCAAATGGGATAAATAAAACACAATCCACATCTAGACACATAACAGTAAAACTGTTGAAAACCAAAGAAAAGGAAAAATTTTAAAGCTACTGAGGGGTGAGGCACGGGTAGGAGAGGGATTACCATCAAAGGCGCAACAATTAAACTGACAGCTAACTTCTCAGCAGAAGCAGCCTTTGAAGTGCTGAAAGAAAATGACTGCCAACCTAGAATTTTCTAATTGGGGAAAGTATCCTGCAAGGATGCAGAAGAAATAAAGACATTTTTACACAAAGAGCTGGAAGAATTCATCAGCACACATACCCTAAAGGAAAATTAAAAGTATTCTAAAGGCAGAAGGAAAATGATCCCAAACGTAAGGATAGAGCTTCAGGAAAGATTGAAGAGCAATGAAAATGAGAAATGTACAGGTCAACATAAATACTAACTACATAAAAATAATTATGTCTTGTGAAGTTTAAATATATATCGAAATGTGTTCAAGTAAAGGTATATAGGTGGGGAGGGCTTTAATAGGGTTTAAGTGTTCTAAGCCTCTTGCATCATCCAAGAAGAGAGTTTTTAAAAATCCAATTTAATGTTAGACTTTGATAAGTCTAGGATGTGTATTGTAATAAATATTAGTTAAAAGATGTATAACTTTCAAGCCAATGAGGGAATATGGAATAAATCAATGAACAGGTTTAAGAACTGCAAAAGGAGGGAATAAAAAAAGAATCGGTGGTACAAATAAAAAGCAGTTTGTAAGATATACATGATAAATCCATTATTACATTAAATGTAAATGGGCTAACTAACACTCAAGTGTTGACAAAGATTGTCAGGCTTGATTTAAAAAGAATTACCGTAGTAGTTAGAAGATCTAGGGATGTAATGTACAACATGATAAATATAATTTAATACTGCTGTAAGTTATATATGACCATTGTTAAAAGAATACATCCTAAGAGTTCTTACCACAAGGAAAAATTTTTTTTTCTATTTATTTCTTTAATTTTGTATCTATATGAGATGATGGGTGATCACTAAACTTACTGTGGTAATCATTTCATGATATATGTAAGTCAAATCATTATTCTGTACACTTCAAACTTGTACAGTGCTGTATGTCAATTACATCTCAATAAAACTCAGAAAAGAATTTAACAGTAAAAAATGAAAATTAAAACAACTATATGCTGTTTACAAGAGACACTTTTAAAACATACGAATTTTGAGGACTACCCTGGTGACGCAGTGGTTAAGAGTCTGCCTGCCAATGCAGGTGACACCAGTTTGAGCCCTGGTCCGGGGAGATCCCACATGCTGCGGAGCAACTCAGCCTGTGCGCCCAACTACTGAGCCTGTGCTCTAGAGCCCGCGAGCCACAACTACTGAGCCCACATGCCACAACTACTGAAGCCCATGCGCCTAGAGCCTGTGCCCCACAACAAGAGAAGCCACTGCAATGAGAAGCCCACGCACCACAACAAAGAGTAGCCCCTGCTCGCTGCAACTAGAGAAAGCCCATGTGCAGCAACGAAGACCCAACGCAGCCAAAAATAAATAATAAAAAACATTTTTTAATGAAATCTATAAAAAATTTAATTAAAAAATACGAATTTTGAAAGAAAAGGATGGAGAAATATACACCCAGCAAACAGCAACTATAAGAAACTGGTGTAGATATATTAATATTACAGCAAACTTTAAGGCAAAAACTTTATTAGAAATAAAAACAGTCAATTCAATTACCAGAAAGAGGTAGTAATTCTAAATTTTATGCACTTAGTGCTACAATCTCAAAATTAAAAGTTGATAGAACTAGGAAATTTTGGCAAATATGCAATCATAGTGAGATTTTAACACATCTATTTCAGTAATAGTAAAAACAAGCATACAAAAATCAAGTTATAGAAAATTTAAACAATGCAGTTAGAAAACTTGGCCAAAGAGATACATGTAGAACACTACATTCAACAGCTTCCTTTTCAAACACAAATGGCACATGTGCCAAAATTTGTATGCTGAGCTATAAAACAAGTCTCAACAAACTTCAAGAGAGTTAATTCCAATGAAATATGTTCTTTGACCACAATGCAGTTAAGGTGGAAATCAATTACAAAAAGATAATGTAATAATCCTCATATATTTGGAAGTTAAATAGATTTCTAAATAACCCACCTGTCAAAGAAGAAATCATAAAGATAATTTGAATTATTTCAAACTGAATAATGAAAATACTACATATTGAAACTTAGGGAGAAGAAAAATTGTGAGTTGCAACTGAAACTATGCTTATAAATTTATACCTTTAACTGCATATGTTCGAATAAAAGAAAGGCTGAAAATCAATTATCTGAGCAACCACCTAGAAATTAAATTTAAAAAAACAAATGAAACCCATAAATAAAAGCCAAAATATAGAACAAAAATATACAATAAAGGGAATCAAGAAAGTGAAAAGTTGGTTCTTTAAAAGGATTGACAACCCTGTAACAACACTGATCGACAAGGAAGGGGAACGAGTGGGAGAGTGGGAATGGGACAGAGGAATAGCCGGTATCAGAAGTGAAAATGGACGAACTCATTCAGATTAGGCAGACGTTAAAAATATTGAAGAGGATGTTATAGATACTAGTAAATTCTAAATCTAGATGGAGTGATGTTTCAGGAGTGTATACATATGTCATAACTAATCAAATTGTGCACTTTACATATATGCAGTTTTTGTATGTCAATTATGCCTCAATAAAGCTTTGGATTAAATGAACAAATTTCTGTTTTTAAAAAAATAGCTTTCTAAAACTGACATCAGAAGGTCTTGAAAATTGGAATCATCCTATATCTATTGCCTAAATTGAATACATAATTTAAAATCTCCTCACAAGGAAATCGACAGGCCCAGATGGCTTCACTAGTGAATTCAACCAAACATCTAAGAAAGAAATAATGCCAATCTTACACAAACCCTTCCAGAAAATAGAAAACCTCCAAATTGATTTTATGAGACCAGCATAAACTTAGATGTCAAAAATCTGACAGGAACAGTATAAGAAACTAAAATTGCAGGCCAGTCTTTCTCGTTATTGTAGTTGCGAAAGGTCTAAACAGAACATTAGCAAATGGAAACTAGCAATATATAAAAGATTAAATTGGACTTATCATTCAAAAATCAATGAGTCATTCACATTACCAGAATAAAGAAAGAGGGCTTCCCTGGTGGCGCAGTGGTTGAGAGTCCGCCTGCCGATGCAGGGGGCACGGGTTCGTGCCCCGGTCCGGGAAGATCCCACATGCCGCGGAGCGGCTGGGCCTGTGAGCCATGGCCGCTGAGCCTGCACGTCGGGAGCCTGTGCTCCGCAACGGGAGAGACCACAACAGTGAGAGGCCCGCGTACCGCAAAAAAAGAAAAAAAAGAAAAGTAAATGATAATAGGTGTGGACAAAATTTTTTGATAAAATTCAAAAATCATTGGGTGATGTGTTTAAGCAAACTAGAAAAATAAGGAAATGTCCATTTGATAAAGATAGCTACAAAAAACCTACAGCAAACACATCATACTTAAAATATCAAAAACTTTCCTCCTAAGATTGGGAACAAGAAAATGATGTCCATTAACACCTCTATTCAAAATGGTACTAGGTAATGATATACATGCCAAAGTACTAGGGGAAAGTATACTGATGTCTGCAACTACTTTGAAATGCATCACAAAAAGGGGAAAAGAATGGATTGATGGATGAATAGAAGGATGGAGAGATGTGTGATAAAACTAGTTTGGTAAGCTTCGTAAAATCTAGAATGGTAGAATCTAGGTGGTGGGTATACAGGTGTCCACTGTACAATTCTTTCAATTTCACTGTGTGTTGGGGGGAAATAGTACCTGAGGTCTTAGCCTAGTGTTTTTTTAAAAAAGAAAAAAGGTAAGATTGGATTAGACGGAAAGAAAAACTGTCATCCTGTGCAGATGACATGGTTACTTCAGATAATCTAAAAGAATCTACCAATAAACTAGCAGAATGAGCAAGGTTTCTGGATGCCAGGTCATATACAAAAATCACTTGTATTTCTATATGCCAGCAACAATTAGAAAATGAAAATTTTTTAAGTGTACCATTTACAGTAGCATTTTTAAAATCCATTAAGTTCCCAGAGATCAATCTAAAAAAGGAAGAAAGAGTGAAATTAAAGCCCTAAGTGGAAGCGTATTAGATTCACGGGCTGGAAGGCTCAACATTGCTGTTGCAGCTGCGAAGGGAGTAAAGGAGGGTTCCACCTGCTGGTCTCTACCTTCCCTCATCCAACATCCGCATACAGTCTCGTTTCCCCACAAGGAGCACCACACACACTCCTCAAAGAACATAAGCCCAAAGTCACCCTGTCCCTGCCCCAAACTCCGTGCCTGGCCGTAGCCCTCCTTCCTAAGCATGGGAGGAAGCAGCTTGGCCTAATACTTTCCCACTGCCTAATGGGGGACACTGGATTTTCAGCCACAATGGGTGGATTCCTAACCATCTACCGCCCAACCACCTCCTCAAGCTCAATGGCACATTTTAGGTGATGTTATTTGCAGCAATCATGTAGTCTATGTGAGCTAATTTAGGCAGAAAAAGATTTATTTCTGGATATTAGGTAGCTACCAAATTCCGGGCTGGGCTGGGGAACTAAGCTTACATGCTACACAGCCAGGAGAAATGGCCAGTTGCTCCCGAGGACTGAGAGGCAGCTTGACTGCGGCCTCACCCAGCGCTCAGCACCCATCCACACAACTAAGAGACCAGCCACTAAACTCTGCCCACAGCTGCCCAAGAGGAACCAAGCCCAAATGCCCATGCACCTGCCACCACCCGATGCTCTCTCTCACTTTCCAAGCCTCAGCCGGAGCGCTTCGGGAAAGCTGGGTGCAGGCAGAACCCCAGCTGCAGGGGAGCCTAGAAAGTGCAGCATTTTTGCTCTCCAGCCTGTGTCAGGAAAGCCCAGTCCACAGGGGTGGGAGTGTGCTGCCTGAGCCACACTGTGGCATCTGTCACTTTACCTCACGCTGTTGTTTGAGTCTTAAGTGAGACAATACTCAAAGCACGGAGAATGTAAATTCTCCAAGTCAGGGGTTTATGCCTGATTTCTGTGTGTCTGTACCCCACCCATAACAGTACCTGACCTCAAGGAATATTTGTTGAATATGCCAGCATTTAGCACAGTTTCTAGAACATGATAAGCACTCGATAAATAAGAGCTAGGGGACTTCCCTGGTGGCGCAGTGGTTGAGAGTCCGCCTGCCAGTGCTAGGGGACATGGGTTCCATCCCTGGTCCGGGAAGATCGCACATGCCGCGGAGCAACTAAGCCCGTGCACCACAACTAATGAGCCTGCGCTCTAGAGCCTGTGAGCCACAACTACTGAAGCCCGCACGCCTAGAGCCCGTGCTCCGCAACAAGAGAAGCCACCACAATGAGAAGCCCGTGCACCGCAAGGAAGAGTAGCCCCCACTGGCGGCAACTAGAGAAAGCCCCGCATGAAGCAACGAAGACCCAACTCGGCCAAAAAATAATTAATTATTTTTTTTAAAAAGTCAAGGAAACAGAACAAATGCTAAAAACTATAGTTTAGGGGGAAAAAAAAAATAGCCAGTATAATTTCACATAATAGGAAGTCCCAGAGAGGGCTAATGTAGCACCCAATGCCATCTTAAGGACCCAAACTCTGCCCATCTGTAGGTTTGACACCCTCTGACTGGCTCAGCTCATAGTCACAAGAGGGCTGCAGCAGTTCCTGATGTTGCATCAAGGCCTCATCTCATCTAGGGCACAGCTTTGGAGTGGGGTTCCTCTCCCAGAGGTCCCCTCACATTTCCATGCCCAGGACTGCTTCCCACACCCATTCCTAAAGCATCATTGGCAAGGAGAGAGTTCCACCATCATGGCAAACAAATCAGGATCTGGAACCTGGATGGATCAGCTGTATGAAGGAGAGAGAATACCAGAATGTAAATCAGGCTCTTTTAGGAAGAAGGAAGAGGAAAGCAAGGGTGGACAGTTACCCAACAGGGAGGCTATGATCAGGGACAGAGGGGAAAGGCAGAGAACCCCCCTCCGGAAGTCTCCTGTGTCCCAGCTCTCAGATCCTACAGTTGCATGAGGCTGCCCTAGAGCCAGGGGACAGTTCCCAGGGCAAGGGCTCGTGGAAGGCCAGGAGGTGTGCAGGGTGGATGAACACATACATAGCCACTTCCTCACCAGGGCTCCCACACACAGGCTACGCGGACGAATGGCGGTTCCTCCATCCCCCAGAGTCGCCTTAATAGGAAACAGGGTTTGGTGGGGAACAAACAATTTATGACAACCGAGCCCTCAAACTGGAAACATCTGTCCTCGCCACAGCACAACCCCTCCAGCCCAGCCCAGCCTGGCTCTGAGGGGGCCCAACCCAGCCAGGCTGGGGAACTCAAGAACCTTCTGAGGATTCACGTAGAGGAGCCCCCAGCCTGGGAGGGGTCTCCAGGCTCCCGGCTTGAACCCCAGAGCCTCACAGTCTCCCAACCTCATCATGCAGACCTCGGCACTGCCCACACCCCAAGCCATGGGGGGGGATTCAGAGCCAGTGACCCCAAAGGAGCCCCGGCTTTACTTTATTAACCCCCTGGGGGCCAGGGCTGGGCAGGGAGATGTTCTAGCTTCAATCCCACTGCCTCCGCCCACACCCTCTCCCTGGACCCCCTTCCTCTCCTGGTCTCCCTGTCTCCCTTTAAGGCCAGGCTCAAAGTTGTCTTTGCCAGGCAGCCCCGCCCAGTGGCTAGACGACACCCATCGCCCGTGCCCACGGAGTCCCGGTTGGGGCCCCTTACTATGAAGCTCTTCAGGGCAGCACTGTAGGAGCACCCCGTCGCCCTGCTGGCATCTGTAAGGCCCCCAGTGAGCATCTGGGGGCAGGAGCAGTGACTAAACACACCTGGGACCAAGGGGGCGTGACAGGAGGCTGGGGCCCACGGCCTCCAAAAGGCGAAGTTGACTGCAACACACACACGGCCCCACCTCAGGGCCACTATTTCTGGGGCAGAGACCAGGGCTGTCCCCCGGCTCCACTTGAAAACACCTGGCTTCAGAGCAGCTGGCCTGGCTACCTGGTGGGCATCTGTGCAGCCTGTTTGCCCAGTCTGTAACAAGGATGACAAGCCTGCCAAGGGTGGGGCTGCAGGAACACTAGCGATGAAAGGCCTGGGCAGTGGGAGCTCAGCGGGTGGCCCCGGGCAGGCTGCCAGCCATGTTGGTTGGGAACTGAATTCACCTGGATGACAGCCCCATAGGAGGAGTTTCCCCAAGTTTGTGTTGAAGAGATGGGGTGGGAAGGGAGGAGAACCTAAGCCCCAGAAAGCTCTGCCCAGAGCCTGGCACAGTGGGCCTTGGGGGGACCGTGGGTAGGGGTGGAGGGAGCAGAAGTAGCTCTGAACGTGGCCAGGGCAGAGCATATGTCCTGGCTGCCTCTGCGGAGGCCTCACCCCACTGGCCCCGTTTGAATCCAGCCTCCTCCAGGAAGTCACCCTGGACTAGACCAAGCTGTATCCCTCCCTTCCTGGGCTCCCATAGCCCCACCACAGCCCTGCCACCCCAGGAGGTGTTCCGGGGGGCCGTGCCCCTGCCAGATGGCAGCTTCCTCCGAGCCTCAGTGAGCCAACCTCCCCTCTGGGCCACCATAGCTCCCAGTCCCTCCTCAGTGCAGACCTCCTGATGTTGTCCCCATTCTACAGAGGGGAGACTGAGGTACAGGGAATGAGCAGACCCCTTGTTCCTGACTCTGCCTCCCTGTCCGTTCCCCGCCCCTCTTCTGCCCAGTGGACTGTGGGGAGAACTGGCCTCAGAGGAGAGGCAGCACGCTGGGGAGGGGTTGATGGCAGGGGGCTGTGGAGTGAGGGACGCTGGGTGACTGGGGCTGGAGAAGGCTGAAGGGCCTGCTGTCTACTGGGAAAGTGTTTGTCTGCCAAGGCCGGCCAACCAGCAGGGCTCCGAGTGTGTGGGGCAGGGACACCCTTGGAAGGGAGAGTCCTGTGCGGGGACGTTTCACCCAGCCCCTGGCTGTGCTGGCCCCCCGGCCCTCCCAGGACTGGGCCTCAGTACCCCCTGCACCCTGCCAGCCTGAGGCCCGCACAACCGCCCACGCAGGGTGGCACTGGCACTGGCAGAGCAGGGGGTGTCCAGGGGGTGAAAACACCCCCTAGACCAGCTCACCCTCAGTCCAGACGGGAGAGCAGGGGGCCCAGACCCAGCCGCGCCCCTCAGTCCAGAGACCAGGAAACCAGACACCGGCTGGGACGGCCGTTCCAAAATGCACACATCTTCAAAGCAGGGCTATTTTCCATGTCCTCTGGGCAATTTTAAAACAAGTTTGTAAAACTGGAATCTTAATAGATGACAGATTGACATGCGTGTAAGCATGTGGGCACGTGTGTGTGTGTGTCTTGCACACACGTGTTTGGGCACCTTTGGAAGCTACTGCCACCACAGCATCTTGGGAGATGGGTGGGCTGGGGGTGTTTTCTAAAGGATGTCCAGGTTCACTTCCACGTTCACCGTGTGTTTCGAAGGAGCTGAGCCTTCAGGAACTGGGGAGAGAAGGGTGGCGCTTCAGAGCCGGCAGAGGGGGCTATGGGCAGCCCTGGAGGCCTCCCGTGCAGGGCCGGGGTGTGAAGTCACTGCCATGCCCCCCAACACTCATACGCCCCTTCTCCTGTCTCGATTTGGAGCCCAGACGCCTTAGTCCGCTCAGCCGAGCTGCTTAATGAGCATCACAGGCTGGGGGGCTTAAACCACAGACGTGTTTCTCCCAGTTCTGGAAGCTAGGTGAACAGGATCGAGGTGTCGACCGGGTTGACTTCTCCTGAGGCTTCTCTCCTTGGCTTGGAGATGGCAGCCTTCTCGCTGTGTCCTCACACGGTCTTCCCTCTGTGCGTCTGTGTCCTAATCTCTTCCTTTAAGGACACCAGTCTTATTGGATGAGGGCCCACACTAATGACCTCATTTTACCTTAATCGTCTCTTTTAAAGATCCTATCTCCAAATGCAGTCACATTCTAAGGTTAGGGCTTCAGCATATGAACTGGGGTGGAGGTGGGGAAGGGGACACAATCCAGTCCGTAACCCTGGATCCATGAGTTGGCTCCCAGTGTGGTCCCACAAGCAACCCCTTCATTTTCAACTCCATTTCCTTGCTTCCCTCTTCTGTTGGGCACAACAGACAGTTGCCTACACACACACACACACACACACACACACACACACACACACAGACACCCAGGGCAGGGCCCCGCCATCCTCTGGCTCTGGCTTGGGAAGATGGACCCCTCTCTCCCTGGAACCACCCTCAGTCAGTTCCTCGTCAGCCTTGCTCCTTCCGTCCCTTCCCGCATCCTGTGCGTTGCTGGCTCATTGATTGTTAACCTTGAACTTTCTGCCCGTCCACTGGGGCACTCAGTAAGGGCAGCACCAGACCCCAGGCACGTGCTCAGGGACACTTCCAGCCTTTGCTGCCCAGTGCCTCACCCCACTGTCTACACACTCAGGCAGAATCAGAGCTGACGAGGGCGAGGGGAGAGAGAATAACTGGAAACAGCAGGCTCTGTTTGTACACTTTGGGGGGGTGAACTGACTTGTGGATGGTGAGCAAAAAATCCATCTGGGCAGTGCACCCTTGAGTAGGCTGATGGGCATCAAAGGGAAAACTGCAGTTAACACTTGGATTCTCCCGAAAGCCATGAGTTGGTTACTGGGGAGCACTGCCACAGCCCACACCGCGCGGTCAAGTCTGCGTATCCTTCCCAGCACCTCCGCCCTCAGCCCGATTTGCACCATTTCCCACTGCATCCCTAGAGGCCAGCTCCACACCTGTAAACCATGATGCTCAGACAATGCCTGGATAATGACCAGATGGATAGGACTGGGTGGGGGGCCTCCAGACCAGGCCACAGGGGAGATAAGCAGAAAACTAAGGTGGGTTCCTGAAGAACACCCACATTCAAGGGGTGACTGACAGAGGGAAGCCCAGCAGGGAAACTGGCGCGCAGCAATGAGGGAGAAGGCGGAGACCGGGAGGGAGGGAGGCGTCAGAAGCCAAGGGTCAGGGTATTTTCTAGAAAGCCTGAATGGTGGCCGAGAGGTGAAGAAAGCCCAGGCAGAAATAAGCCCATTAACTTTATCCACCCAGAGATCCTAGGGGACCCTGGTGATAGCGGTTTCTGTGCAAGGGTGGGAGCAGGAAAGAGATGGCAGCGCTTCCGTCTATCTATTGCTGCATAACAAATAACCCCCAAGCTTAGCAGCTCAGAACAACCATTTTATCATGTTCACAGATTCTGTGGGTCGGCAGTTTGGACAGAGCACAGAGGAGAAGGCTTGTTTCTACTCCATGAGGTCTGAAGCTCAGCAGGTAAGACTCCACAGCTGGGGGACACTCAACAGCAGGGGGCCAAAGTGACCTGGGGGTGTCTGCACTCTTCATTGGTGGCAAGTGCCAACAGCTGGCTGGGACCTCAGCTGGAGCTGCAACTAGAGTATCTACACGTGGCCGCCCTGTGGCCTGGGCTTCTCACAGCTTGGCAGCCTCAGGCAGCTGGGCTTGGACATGGCGGTCAGAGCACCACCACAGGCGTCCAGCAAACAAAGCAGGAGTGCATCACCTTTTCAGACCTGAGGTCACACAGCACCACTTTGACTTCATTCTACTGGTCACATGACCACCTGGATCAAAGACTGTCAAGATCACAGGGTGGCATGAGGGCTTCCAGGGATCGCGGGAGCCTCGAGGACAAGGTCACTTTTCTTCTGGACCTCAAAGTCTGCGTGGGGGACACCATGAGGAAGGGCCCGGCCAACACGAAAGCAAGAGGCAGGTCCTGAGAACGGAAAGTGGCTCCAATCCACCGAGACCCGGGCTGAAAGAAGGGTGGAGGCCCCAGGCCTGGTCCCTGGGGTCTCAGTTAGGGGATGGTAATTCTGACTTTGGGGAACATGGAGCAGGCTTAGAAAAGGGGTTTCAGAAGGAAGGCAATTCAGCTCTTCCATATTAAACCCATTCCCCCAGTTACTGGAGCCCCAGGCCACACTCACCGTTATTGTGCTGCTGCCATCTTTAAACAGGGCAAAAAGAAATGTGCACACATCAGGACATCGATGTGAAATCACTCAACAAAGTGTGCGTGTGTGTGTGTGTGTGTGTGTGTGTGTGTGTGAGAGAGAGAGAGAGAGAGAGAGAGAGAGAGAATGGAGCGATCACACATTGGCCAGCCATCATATCAACGTCAGCGTCTGTGCGGGGGGTGCTTCCTAGAGTTAAGCAGTGCACAACCCATGCAGCCGTACCTGGCTGCCCTGAGTGTAACCTCCTGTATGCTAAAGGAAGCCCTTGAGGCCCAGGCCTGGCCCCCAGCCCGCTAGCCCTGCCTGCAAGAGCTGCTCCCTAAGTTCCCCACCCTGCAGGCTGAACCAGGTAGGAGCTTCCAGCTTCCAACTCCCCACCCCCGCAGATCACCCAAACTCCCCTCTGGGCCCCATCACTTCCCCTCATTGCCTCCTGGTGAGGCTGGTCCCTTGGCTAAGCGGGGAAGGCAGTGCCCTCTGGTCCTGGCGGCGCACCTCTATAGACACAGCAGAGGTGGCCGGGTGGCAGGGCGGCGTTCCCTTGGCTCTGAGACTTTGGCAGGGCCCCGCCCCTCTTACCTGAGTCATGGAATTCTCCAGAGGTGGGCAGGGCTGCTGCCGGGAGCCAGGAGAGGTGAGGTCATGGGTCGTGTCCTGCAGGGGCCCGCCCCTCCCTGGGGCAGGGCAGCTGAGCTCTTGTTTCTGGAGACTCAGACAGGTGGGAGGCTCCCTGTTGGTGCTGCATCTCCTGGGCGTCAAGCCCCCTTCACCTCTCCAGACCTTCCCACCTGACAGAGAAGCCAGGGGCCTGGGGACACCCATGAGAGGATGGGAGAGAACAGCGAGGGTCCTTCAGGCAAGAGGGACTGCGTGCACCAAGACAGGGGGTGGGGAAAGACTAAGGCTGTCCCCCTGGGGGAGTGGGATGTTGTAGGGAAACGCTGGGGTCAGGGTGGAAGGATGACTGGTGTGGGCAGTACTGGACACCGGGGTAGGTTCTGAGCCAGGCGTGGCTTAGCAAAGTTCAGGGTTGCCCTACCCAAGGACCATGTTGGAGGCAGTGCTGAAGGGTTGGAGGCATCCTTGTGAAGGCAGTTAGACCCACGCGCTGATGGCCACAGGGGCACAGATGGAAAATGGACGGTGGATGGCAGTGCAAGACACCCAGCTACTCGGCACTGTGCACCTCGTATCGCGTCATCCATCCTCCCACCTGCCTGAAACAGGCCACAGCTCACGGGGGTAGCTGAGGCTCCAAGATATAGCCCTACGTCCAGGGTCGTAGGGGACCCCAGGGGCTTGACCAAGGGCCCCCTCCCCAGAGCAGTTCTCCCCTTGCTCGCCATGCTCCCCCTTCTCTGAGAGGTGGTGAGATTCGGCCTCAGGTGACTGGGCCAGGAAGGTGAGCAGCGGGCTGCTTATGGGGTGAGCAAAGATGAAGACACTGCTTTCAGAACTGTGAGCTTCTGATGGGGATGACACATCCACCGACACGTGTAGAAACTACCGGAAACACAGGTCTGGAATGGAGAGAGGCCAGGACTGGGGCTTCTCATGCCACCTGCCCAGAAGCAGGAAGCATGACCCCAGACCAGCTGAGCCCTCAGAAATTTAGGGGGTTTGGAGAGCAGAGCTGCCCAGGGTGAGGTGTCATCCTGGGGGGACTGTGGGTCATCAGACTTCATGCCAAACCATAGCAAGTCACCCCAGAGCCCTGGATTTGGAGCTGGGATGATCTACGGCCATGGTCAAAGAGGAGGCATGGGGTTGGGGGGAGAGGGGCTTGCTTCTTCTTCCCCAAGGCACCCCAGCCCTAGGCCTGCGCAGGACTCCTCCCTCCCCCAAGCTGCTCAGGGGGCTGTGGAGGGGCTAGGGGTGAGGATTCAGTGGCAGAGCTGCCCGGTGGGCCCCTGGGCGGTGAAATCTGCTGGGTTCTGGCCCTCCTCCTGTCTGCCCGGCCCCCTCACGGGTCGTGCTGGTCACGCTGGGGTGCAGCCTGGGAACCAGCCCTTTCCCCTCAGCACTACAGCAAGTGGGGAGGTTGGCTATAGGCAAAGCGGCGGCTTGGTTTGGGGAGGATGCAGGGCAGCCGTCTTAACTCACTTCAGAGCTCGCAGGCATACTCCACACACACACACACACGCACGCGCACGCACACGCACACTCACACCCAGATACATCACACATGCTTACACACTCTCACACGTGCTCACACACATGTGCACACCTGCAGCCAAGACATGGGCTTATGTCCTGGGACCGGGGGGCAACCCAGGAGGGCAGGTGGGGGTGACCCTGGCTGGTCACACTTCACAGCTGTGGCCTGTGGCCCTGAGAGGTCAGGCTCGTCCAAGGTCACCCAGCCTGTCAGGCTCGGCCAGGGCTAGGTGGCAGACGCCCCCAGCGTCTGCCCAGGACTCCTAGCACACTTCCCCTGCTGGCCCCTGGGGCCCCTGCTCCCCTCTGGGCCAGGCTGGGCCCTCCGCAGGTACACGCCTGATGCCAGGGGCCAGAGGCCCCTTCCCGAGGACCCCAACCCAGGGCTGGCTGCCCCAACTTTCGCCCTGAGCATCAGATCCTGGGCAGACAGGGTCTCCCTCCCACTCGCCCCCCTACACACATGGCCTGAGCTGTGCTCCACCCTTGTGACCTGAGCAGTGAGGAAGAGATGGAACAGACAGTGAGGCTACAACAGGAATGTCAGCTCCCTCTGCAGGAGACCCCAGACAAAGCTCACCGCCAGACCACAGCCCATCAGCTACCCCTCCGCAGGGCCCGGAGAAGCGGGGAGGGCGCTGGCAGAGCCCAGGAACACAGCGAGCATGGTGGTGAGGGAGCAGTTCCTGCTCTGTCATTTACCATGTCTGCGAGCTTTGTGGCCTTGGGTAAGGAGGTCTCGCCCTCTCCTCGTGACATGGGTTTAATGAAAGTGCGCACCTCGGAAGGCTGCTGTGGAGGTTAGATGTGATGACGCATAGAGAGGGCAGTGGAGGCTCAGCAGGCAAAACCATTTTTCCAAGGCCCAGGAGATGGTGGCCAGCCCAGGAGCCCCCAGAGCCCTGCCTCCTGGCTGTGCAAGCTGAGCTCAGATAGGAAGAGCCAAGTCAGGGCCACAGGGAGGGGGAAACCTCGCTGCCAGAGCCAGCCCAGCCGGCAGGTACCCAGGCCCCAGCTGTGGATGTGTGCAGGGTTTGAGGGGCGGGGCCTGCCCGGGATGCCCAGAGGCCCAGAGAGAGGCCAACAGAGCACTGCCAAGGAGACACAGAGGATTCCCAGGCGCTACCATCCCCCAACTGCAAAGCCACCCAGAGCTGGGTGGACGGTGGCCCTAGAAATAAAGGGGGACTGTCTGTGTCTGTCACCCTCACCCTGAACAGGGCCGTTGGCAGGGGGCGGCAAGCAACTGCACTGACCAAAGTCCTCTGGCCCCATCGAGGCCTGCTGAGAGGGCACCAGGAGTCCAGGGGTGCAAAAGGCTCACCCCTCCTTCAAAGCCCCAGGCCCAGGCCCCTTCGGGGTTCTGATCAGAGGCTGCCACGGGCCCTGTGCACAGCCGCTTGCCCCCGTCCCCTCTCTTGGCCTTGCTGGTTCACCCCACCTCTCAGACTCCCCACGGGTGAGGGCAAAGCCTCTGCCTCGGTTTCCCCAACAGTGTCTGGCATGTAGCAGCGGCTGCACCCTGGGAGCGCTCCACAGAGGGTGGCTACCAGCACGTGCCTGACGATGGGGACAGGGTGCAGGCAGGGGAGGGTGGAGACCAGGGTGGGCTCGCACCCAGATTCGCCCTAGGAATGGACAAGCCCTAACTAGGCTTTTTTGTTCAAACTGCCCTAATTCCCATGGGTCTGGCGAAAGGGGAGGAAGGAGGCTTCCATTTCCTGAAACCCTCTGGCCCTCAGGGAGGCATCTTCAGGTGAACCCTCTCCCTCCCGGGCCTCAGTTTTCCCTCCTGCGAGTTGGTACCTGCCTGGCGCACCCGAGACTGTTCCCGTGAGCAGTGCCGTCATTGCTGGGAAGCCACAAGGCTCTTCCAGGACGACGCGCCATAAATACCTCCTCCATCTCATCATCTTCGTCAGGGCCTGGGAGCCCAGGCGGAACAGAGGTGCGAGGGCGGGGCACGTGAGTCGTCCCAGAAGAATGGGGCCTCTCCCGGGGACTGGGGAAGTGGGAGAACAGGGTCCCAGCTCCAGAGCAGCCTTCCCCTAGCCCCTCCACCCCTCTCACCCATCCTCCACCGCCCAAGCATACACACGCCTCTGTCTGTACACCCAGAGAGAGGAGCACTTATTGAGCGCATAATGCTGCCCATGGGTGCTAAAGGGCCCGGGGTGGCCCTAAAGGACAGGAGGGGGGGGCGCCCTGTTGCAGGGGAGTAGAGGTGGGCTGAGGAAGAGAGTCGGCTGAGATACCCCTGGGCCAGGGATGGGCCTGGAGTCCAAGGCTCCTCTGAGGGCAGAGCTGGCGTGCGTGTACATGTGCGTCCCGTGGCCCTGGGTGCAAGATCATCAAGTGAGGCGCCACCCCTTGTTCCCCGCTGCTCCCCATCTGGGAGGGGCAAGGCCCATCAGCACGTTCTGAGCTGGTGACCCATAGTCCCCAAATCCACCCCCAGGTCTTCCCCTGCCAGCTCCTCTTCCGTCCTCTGGTCAAAGTCACCCCAGAGCAGGCCAGGCATCCAGGGGCAGTGAGCTGACTGTTATTATAACTAGTAAACAAGTTCAGCAAGTTGGCGGGGTACAGCATCAATATGCAAAAACCAACTTATTTCTATACACTAGCAATGAGCAATTCGAAATGGAATTAAGGGGGAAAAATCCATTTACGATCGCAAACAAATAATAAAATACTTAGGAATAAATTTAACAGAAGAAATGCAGGTCTTATCTTCTGAAAACTATCAATACAAAACATTGAAAGAAATTTTAAAAGATTTAAATAAATGGAAAGCATCCCACATTCATGGATTGGAAAGCCTAATATGGTTAAGATGACAATATTCCCCGAAATGATCTAGAGAGTCAGTGGAATCCCCATCTCTTAAGGCTCTGAAATGTCTACTTCTGTAAAACGGGAATTTTTTATAATAAGGGGTATCACCTTAGTCATTCCCTCAGAACCACACCAGAAGGCTGCCCACCTTAGGGCAGTAAGTTAGTTGCAGAAGGAAAGCCCAGACTCTGGAGCCAGACAGGCCTGAAATAAATCCCAGTGCTGTGTGACCTTGGGCATGTTCCTTAACCTCTCTGAGCCTCTTTTTCACAAGATGGGAGTTGATACCACCTATCTCACCGGGTGGTGAAAAACAAATGAAATCAATGTTTGCAAAGCACCTCACATATGGTCCAGCACACACCAGGATTAGTTTCCTACACGTTCCTTCTTTCCTCTTTCTATGCTCCTGGGTCAAATGGGTACACCTGCCTTGGGGTAGGTCCAGGCCTAGGGAAGGCTTGGGACCCAGGGGGATGTATACTCATGGATGTTGCCCAGTGGCGAAATATCCTATGGAATAGCTAGGGCCCACTGGGGTCTCCCAGAGCCCTCAGGATCCTTGGTCATTGGTTGAAGGGTAAGCACTCCACACACACAAACCCACACAGTGCTGAGCATGTGTAAACTCCTTTAATCCTTATAACAACCCTATGAGGTAGGTAGCATCTTTAATCACAATTGTATAGAGGTGGTAAGTACGATCTTTAATCACAATTTGACAGATTAGAAAACTGAAGCATCTAGAAGTAACTTGTTCAAGGTAGCACAGGCAGACCATGACTGAGCTGGGACTTGAATCCAGACTGTCTGGCTCTGGAGCCCTTGGCCCCTTCTTTACACAGTCCCTCGAGGTCAAGGGGTAAATGCAGCTGCCTTTAAAATGGCCACAGTTACCACAAACTGAGTAATAAGATCCCCAGGGGGACTTACCTGGTGGTCCAGTGGGTAAGACTCCACGCTCCCAATGCAGGGGGCCCAGGTTCCATCCCTGGTTGAGGAACTAGATCCTGCATGCCGCAACTAAGAGTCCGCATGCCGTAACTAAGAATCCACATGCCGCAACAAAGATCCCGCGTGCCTCAGCTAAGACACGGCACAGCCAAAATAAATTAATTAATTAATCAAAAAAAAAAAAAAGACACCCCCCCCCCCCAGGGTCTTGCCTATGCTAAAAGCTCAGAAGACACAAAAGGTTCATAGAAGGTTCTGGGCCCTCCAGGGTAGATTCTGGGGCCTCTGAGCATGCATTCCACAGGGCCCTCCCCTTTTCCCCAGGCGCGGCCAGACCAGCTCTGGGGCATAGGGCACCTGCCATTCCTATGGATCCCTCCTGTCTGTGTCTTATCAAAGTATGCCAGGGGTCGGTGGGACCCATATCCCCCCCGTACCCCATCTCCATGACTTTTACCACTTTGGGGGCTGGGTGTGCCCCAAGGAAAAGCCGCCTTTGCTAAAATGCCCAAAGGCACCACAAGGGCTGGCGGTGGCACTAGGTGACTTCTGCGCACCTTGATTTGATTCCCTCCTTGATTTGTTTCCCCGCATCATCTCTTAGAAAGCCTGTGACCTTGGGCGAAACCCCTTAACCTCTGTTAGCCTCAATTTGCTCATCTATAAAGCAGAGCTATAATTGACTTTTCCTGGATGATGCAAGGATGACAGATAACATGCAGAAAGAGTTTGCATGAAGTAGTTGCCCAATAAATGACAGAGATTTATATTAGCCTTTTAGAACGTAGGAATGCAGGGTGAGAAAGAAATGCCGGAGGAGCAAGTAACTGGCCAGCGTGTGTCATAAAAGCTGAGGCGTTTGAATTGGGCCGTGATGGAGAAGAAAGAGATTCCCATGCAAAGAGAAGGGAAAAGCAATACCAGGCGCTGGGAATAGGAGTAGCCATGGATGGCAGTGAGGTGGGAAGGTTCGAGAGTAAAAGCCAACACTTGTGTCCTGCTTACTATCAATAATGGCAGAAACCGGGCCAGACTCCTTCAGGGGATCAACGCATCCAGTGCTCCCAATAGCTCTCTTTATAGAGAAGATACTGAATCTTACAGCGCTTAATAACCTGCCCGAGTTTGTGCAGTGGTGAGGGGTGGGGAAGGAACCCCACCTGTGGATGGTGAGCCTGGAGGCCAGGGCGGCCCTCTCCGCAGGTGAAGTGTGGGCACTGGCAGAGCCTGGGGAGGCGGGAAGGGGGATGCGGGAAGGGGGTCTGGAACTGGCCCGGTAGACCCTCCCTGAAAAAACACGGCCATTGACCTTGCCCAGCAGGCCTGACCGAGCACATAAAGAGAGACGCAAAGAGCAAAGCCAAACAACCAACGGTGGGACGAATACAAAGGCAAACAAGGAAGTGATGAGGGGAAGTCAGGATGGTGGGGCGAAGAGGACGCTGTGGCTGGGAGGGGCCCTGGGATGCCGGGTGTGGAACATTCCCAGGATCCGTGTAGTGGTGGGCATTTCCTTTCTAACCCTTTATTCAGCTGTACATTTGTCTTAAATACACATTTATCTATGCCTGTTTCATGATAAGAAAGGTTTTTAAAAAGTGGGGGGGAACCCACAACAGTAAGACCAGGGGAAAGGAGCCCGACCTCAGAAAAGCATGAGACTTTTAGACCATTAGGGAGTATTGTGTGCAGCATTCTGCCAAAACAGCTGACATCAAGATCACATGGATGCTTTTTCGGAACTGCTGGGGAAGGAGACTCAAGAAGGAAGAGAAACTCCGATCAGCTCTGGACAGACTCCAGGCCTGGCGGGGGGGGCGGTCCCCCAAGTGGCTGGCACGTTCCACGTGGTTCACTTCCAGGATGGTTGTGATTTTTGTATGTAGTGTGTAGTACTTTCGTAACAGGGAAAAAACCCAATGTTTAACAGCTAAAGGGCAGCTGTGGTCATTACTACTGAGCGTGGTGGCCTGGGTGGCGGGAGTGTGGGTGCGTGGAGCCGTGTGCTCCAGAGGCCACCTCCGCTGACCCATTTTCCTGAGGCGCCCTCCAGAGGCCCCAGCCATAAGGCCGGCGTCTCCACTGGACTTGTGCTAGGGTCAGTCGGTCTGGCCACTGGAGCCCGAGCCCCACTCTTTCCGGAAGAGCCCATTAACATATCTCCCCTCTCTGGGCTTTGGAGCCAATGCTTCCCTGCCCTCCCCTCTCCCAGCAGGATGGCGTCTGGGGTTGGAGGTCGTGGAGTGGGGGGGGAACTGTCTCCTGCTCGCCTTCCCTCCTGGGCCGGTGGAGGGCTGAGGAGTGAGTCTGCAGCCCTGGAGGAGGCTCCTGAGGGCAGGAGCCAGGGGCAGCCAGAGGCCTCCATCCCAGGCTTCTGCCAGATAAAATACGTCTCCCAGGGTAACGCCTCCAGGCTAGGCTCTTGTGCCAACAAGGTCTCAGTCCCCATCATTTTACCCTGAAGTGTAGTATTTAGGGGATGCGGGGACACCCAGAAAACAGAAAGGAATCCTTTGGCTACTTAGAAACCGAAAGAGGGAAAAAAGACCTCATTAACAAAGTTCAAAGACAAATGACACACCAGGAGAAAATCTATATTTGCATCAGATGTAAAATATAAAGGATTTGTGTCCTGAATCTATACACAAGCAAAAGGTAACCCAATGGGCAAAAGATGGGGAGAAGAAATTCCCCAAAGAAAATAAAATGGTCCATTTTTCTTCTATCAGCTTGGAAAAAAATTTTAAAAATTAATACTAGGCAGTGCTGGGAGGGATATGAGAACAGTTAGCAGGCACTGTCAATTTGTAAGTAAATGAGGCCGTCTTTGAGGGGAGTTAATTTAGCAACAGTGATCCAATGCTTAAATACACCTCACTTTCAACCCAGCAATTCCACGTGTGGGAAAATATTGCACAAAATCACTGGTACAAGCTCACAAGGATGGTTTTGGAAAGATGTTTATACAGGTTTGTCTGAATTAGCAAAAAATTAGAGACAACCTGAATGCCCATCAATAACAGGTTGTTCCAGGAAAGTATAGACCCTCACACTCTGCACCTCAGGTATCACACTCGTTCCAAGGAATTTCCATGATATTGTGCTGTTGAGTGAAAAAGCAAATTACAGAGAAATATATAAAAGGTCAGCCCAAATTTGTGGAAGCAAAACAAGTCAAAACTGAACAATAATACAGAATAAAAACACTATGAGTACGAGAGAGAGAGAGAGAGAGAGAGAAGGAAAGAGAAGGAACTGTTAGCTCCAGGGAGTGGGATTGAAAGAAGGAAGTGGCTGGGGATGGGGTGGACATTCATTTCTTATTTCAATACTTTTGTGCTTTTTAATGATTTTTCAGCAAACACATATAATTTGATATTCTGAAAACTAATAGAGAAAACTTTTAAGTAAAAAGATATCTTGAGAGAGCCGGCAAAGCAGTCAGCTGCAGGTGATTTTGTTGGTGGCAAAGGGTGGGAATTCAGGGTGAGGTGGCAGGTCACTGGCAGGAATGGGGCAACGCCTGAGTCTTTCCGTGCCTTGGAGCCCCTTCTGCAGGACAGTGGCACAGCCGCTTTCCTCAACACTCCCACAGGTACCGGGGTGTAGTCCTCCCTGGGAAAGCGGGCCGCTTGCCCTCCTCAGCAGGCCGCCTCCATGTGGCACCTTTCTGAAACGCCCCAGCGCCCTCTGGATGAAGCCCTTGGGCGGTTCCCAGCTCTCCAGCCAGGCTCCCTGAAGCCCGCCGTCCCCACCCTGCCTAAACCTCTTGCCAAGACCCACTGCTTGAGCAGGACTTGTCCTCGGCCTCTGGGCTCCCCTTCCCAGAATGGTTCCGCCCTCTCTGCCAGGTGAACCCCACTCACCTGGAAGGTGCCCTGATGCATCTGCCCTTGGCCCTGCCTGCCTCTGACGGTTCCCCCAGCCCACCATTTTGTCATGGCCTTGCAAGGCTGGAACCATGCCTTTTTCCCTACAAGGAATGTACAGAGAAGCACTGTTTTATACACATACCCGTTGTAACGAAAATGTGTCCATTTCCCACCGCCTCCAAAGTCAACTCCTGGGCCTTTGGGATCCTGCGTGATGGGTCTTGCCTGGCGCACCTCATCTTTTTCCTTTCTTCGTTCAATAACTATCTACTGCTCTGGGCAGGCCGTAGGAGGACTGGGAACCAGACAGACAGACTCCAGTCCGCAAGGAGCCTGAATTCTGATGAGGGAGAAGCAAAGTAAGGGAAGGGGATACGCTTGCATGTTGCTAAGTTTTTATCTCTCCTTCTAGTTAGAACCGCCGCCCTGCCTCCCCGCCCGTCCCTCTGACTTTGCAAATCTTCTGCATCCTTCCAGGCCAGCTCTTCCTAATTATCTCAGCCCACCCGACCTCTCTCCTCTTCCAAAGTTCTTCCCTGCTTACTAAGTGATGCTTTGTATTTTATCTTTCATTATTAAGTCGCATTTGTCCTAAAGAGTGTCAAGCATCTATATGAAACCCTTACGATGTGCCACATTCCAGGACACAGAGTAAGGCCCATCGGTTAAATGTCTTTTAATTACCACAACCCTACAAAGTTGTTACGGCCATTTTATGTATGAGGAAATTGAGGTACAGAGCGGTCAAATGCCTGGCTCAAGGTCGCACAGGGATTGAAACCTGGGTCTGCCAGAGTGCTAAGCCCCCTGATGATTCCACACACCCCCACTGCAGGAGTCAGGATGGGGGCCGGCAGCTGCAATGACATCCATCCCGGGTTCCCAGGGTGGCCCTGATTCCAAACCTTCTGTAAGCATGACGTCCATCCTCTGAGCCTTGAGACAGCTAAAGAGTGTGGTTTATGAAAGAGATGGGGTGTGGGTTTTGTGGGTGCCCCCCACTTTGCCAATCTCAAGAAGAAGAGGTTCTGTGAGCAGAAGACGTGCCAGGTTGAGAAGAGCGAGGGGGAGGAAGGGGGCTGGACGGAGGGGACTGGCCTCCGGGATCTGCCTCCACTACCTATCCTCCAACGTGTTTTGACACGTTGCTCAGAGGAGGGTGTAATTATTTTCAGTAAGGGTTTCCTAACGTATCATTAATGGATCGTTTCCCGCCCACTGCAGAAGGCGGTTGCTTAGAGACTGGGTGAAGGGGTACATTCTCTGAAGGACTGCATGAGAACCCAGGGAAAGCTGGATGGCGGCCCTGCTACCACACCAGCCCACTGGCTCCCCAGCCCCCTCCTTGCCACCAGCAGACTTGGAGGAGCCAGGCGTTCCCTTCTTTGCGCTCTGATCCACAGAGGGACGGGTCCCAGTCAGCCAGGTCCTGTGTTATCTTTTACTGTATGTTTCCCAGACAGAGTGGGTTTACCCATGCTGCTGCAGCATTGCAAGCCTGTGTCATCTCCTGCTGGGGGGCTGCATCAGCCTTTGGGGGGCACGGGGGGAGGGTGTTTGGGAAGAGCTGCCTGTTATCAGGGAAAGAGCAGAGGGCTCAAAATCAGAAAGACACCAACACCAGCCCCTCTAGCTAGGCAACTTTTGGCAAACTGCTTAACCTCTCTGAGTCAAGTTCTTTTTTTTAAGTCAACCTGTTTTGTTTCGTTTTTTTAATAAATTTACTTATTTATTTATTTTTGGCTGCAGTGGGTTGTCGTTGCTGCGCAGGGGCTTTCTCTAGTTGCGGTGAGCAAGGGCTACTCTTCGTTGGGGTGCACAGGCCTCTCGTTGCGGTGTCTTCTCTTGCTGTGTAGCACGGGCTCTAGGGACGCAGGCTTCAGTAGTCGTGGCACGGAGGCTCAGTAGTTGTGGATTGTGGGTTCTAGAGCGCAGGCTCAGTAGTTGTGGCACATGGGCTTAGTTGCTCCACGGCGTGTGGGATCTTCCCGGACCAGGGCTCGAACCCGTGTTCCCTGCATTGGCATGCGGATTCTTAACCACTGCGCCACCAGGGAAGTCCTCTGAGGAGAGTTCTGGATCCATAAGATGAAGATTGTGCTACATACCTTGCAGGGATTTTGAGAGAATTAAAGCTGATGTTTGAAAAAAGATCAGAACAAAATATGTGCTCAATAAATGGTAGTTTTTGCTCTCTGGGGTTATGTGGATTCTCTTTCATTCACTCATTCATTCAACAAACACACCCTGAGCTAGGCACCGTTATTGGTACTCAAGATGCCTCTGTGAACAAAGAGGCAAATCCCTGCCCAAGCGGAGTTGACATTCTAGTGGGAGAGGTTAGCCTTTACTCAAGAAACATCATAAATATGTAAATCATACAAAACATTAGAAGGTAATCAATACTATAATGAAAAATAGAGTTGACGTTTTAAATATGGGGGGAAGGGAAGGCCCAGCTGAGAAAGTGACTTTGAACGGAGACTTGAAGGAAGTTGAGGAGCAGAGTAGGCGGCCAGGACAAAGGTCCTGGGGCAGAGGTGTGTCTGCACTGTTTGGGGGTCAACAAGGAGGCCTGTTTGGCTGGAATGGAGTAACCGATCGATTGGGGAGGGAGGTGGTAGGACCAGATGAAGTAGGTCCTTATTAGACCAGTAGTTCTCAAACTTGAGTGTGCATCCGAATCACCTGGTGGGGCTTGTGAAACAGATTGCTGCTCCCACACCCCTGGAGGCTTGGATTCAATAGCTCGGGGGCAGACCTGAGAATTTCTAACAAGTGTGGATGCAGCTGGTGTGGGGACCCTGCTTTGAGAATCACTGTAACAGACGACTGTCAGGGCTTTGAGTTTTACTCTGGTGAAGTGGGGAGCCATCGGAGGGTTTGGGGTTTTGAACAGAGGCTTGCGCTTTAAAAGGCTACTCTATCTGCTGTGTTGAGATTAGACTGCAGGGGGACAAGGCGGACACAGGGACACCAGTGCGTAATGGACACTTTCAGATGAGATTACCACAGTAATGGAGGGGATGAGAAGTGGTTGGATTCTGACTATACTTTGAAAGCAGAGTCCGTGGGATTTTCTGACAGATTGGAGGTGAGATCTGAGAAAGGAGAACTCGCGATGACAGCAAGGGGTTAGTGAGTCACAGGAGGACAGGGCTGCCATTGGCCAAGCTGCCGAACCCTCTCAGGGAGCAGTCTCGGGGGAGCTCAGAAGTTGCGGTTTATCCTGTTCTGTTGAGTTTGATAAGGTCATTGGATGTCCACATGGAGAGGTCAGAGAAGATGTTGGATATTTGAGTCTGGAGTTTAGGGGAGATGGCTGGGCTGGAGGATGAACAGAGGAGTTGTCAGCAGACAGCTGAGATTGGCTGAGGCCACCAGGTCTCCTTCCTGTAGCCGACAGAGAGCAGAGCCCAAGGATGGAGTTTTGAGCACCTGACTGTTTCGTTTTGTTTATTTTTGGCTGTGTTGGGTCATCGTTGCTGTGCGCAGGCTTCCTCTAGCTGCAGCAAGCAGGGGCTACTCTTCGTTGCGGTGCGCGGGCTTCTCATTGTCGTGGCTTCTCTTGTTGCAGAGCACGGGCTCTAGAGCGCAGGCTCAGTAGTTGTGGTGCACAGGCTCAGTTGCTCCGCGGTATGTGGGATCTTCCCGAACCAGGGCTTGAACCCGTGTTCCCTGCATTGGCAAACGGATTCTTATCCACTGTGCCACCAGGGAAGCCCAGATCCATATTTTTTAAAGCTCCCCAGGTGATTCCAGTGTGGGCCCAAAGTTGAGAACCACTACTCGAGAGAATGGACTGATGTGCGGTCCTTTGGGGTCAAGATCTGGGCCTGTCCTCAGTGGGAGCTCTGGCCCAGGGCCCGGGACGTCCTCCCCAGCCCCACTAGTAGGCTCGAGAGCCCAGCTCTCAGCCACACCTGACATTGGTCAAGAACTGGCAGGTTGGCACTAAGGGTCCCGTCTGGAATTCCAAGGCTGTCGCACGTTCCCCATCACCCTGCCCAGGGGCCAGAGGTGTTACATCATGTTCAGGGCCCTGAGTCACTGTGAGGGTCCCTGGGGATGGCCATGGAGAGGAAAACACCCGGCGGGAGGGAGGAAGCTGGGAGCACAGACAGCCTCCCGCGTCAGCACTCTCACAGTGGCCCCATAAACGGGACCAGGCTATTTTCGGGGAGTAAGATCAAATGCGGTATCAGTTCCCCCAGCTACTTTTGACTGAGTGCTTCAGGTTATTTCTGTGAGGCCGCAGACTGTTGACACCCCGCGTCACTGAGCACTTTGGGTCTGAAATTAAATGTGTGTCTGCCTGGAAGAGCGAGTGTGAATTCCTATAGGATAGACAGTTGCCCGGCAACTGCAGTGTCAAGGCCAAAACACAGGCCAGGACAGGATGGGCACAATTGCAGACTCGAGCGCGTGAGGATCTCAAGGGTCTCCGCTACTCTGCACCCTGATATTCGCCCGGGACAACAGTGGGCCTTGAACCACATGGAGTGGGGATCCCCTGGAACTAAGAAGCTTGAGCCTCAGGGTGCCTCACAGCCGGGGCCCCTGCCTAATTTTGTTTAGTAAATCTGTATTATTTTCTTAGGGAGATGCCCTCACAAATTATGGAAGCTTCAGGGTCCCCCCAAACCTGGAGCAACCTCTGACCCCTTACCATAACAAAAGAAAAAAATTTACTTATACATATCCAGGTAGAATTCATTTACAACAAACACCACTGCAGTGAAAACTCCATTGAATAAAGCTTTGGTTAAACGCCCGGTTTATAAGTGGGAACGAGCAGGGACCTTAAAAGCCACCTAAGCTCGGCCCATTTTTAAGATGGGGAAACTGAGGGTCTGGGAGGTAAGGTGGTTGGCTCCCAGCCCCTCAGAGAGCTGTCAGCAGAGCCACTGTCTGTCAGTGGGCACCCCTTCCCTGCTTCCACCCCAGCCCCTGGAGCTGCTCAGAAGGGGAATGGACCTGTGATTATTTTGAAGAACACATCTCAGATGTGAAAGACACAGAGTGCAAAGTGGCATTTTTTATTATTCTTGTGATGTCATCACTTTGAGAAGCTTATCTGTGCACACATCACACCACTCCAACAACAAAGTCAGCTTCAAAACAGAAAGCCCTGAAGCAAACTGTTTGTTTCATGAGTTGCTTAGCAAGGAGAGGCATCTGCTCTCCAGATTCTAAAACTGTAGGTGTCGTGGGCAGTGGCGGCTCCCAGGTCTCAACGGCCCCAGCCAGACCACAGCAGTGTCTGGGGCCTGGGGGTGGGGGATGCCCAGGAGGAGGCCGCTGAAGCCAAGACAAGCTGGGGAGGCCGAGGAAGGCCCAGAGTCTCCTCTTCTCCAACACCGGCCCAACCCCAGTGGGTTCCAGAATCTTATGCCCCACCTCCCCACCCTTGCTCACAAGCCCACTTCCCCCTCTCTTGCTGATCACCCGTCCTCCAGAAAACGAGACCCAGAAAGAATCTTGGAGCTCATCGAGCCCAGTGGCTTTTCAGCTGAAATCTCAAGGCTCTGACCTGCCGAGAGCCTGCGGGCCACGTGCTGCTGGCTTCTCGGCCACGCTTTTGTTTTTCTGGACCACCAGTCTTTTTGCCTTAAAAATCACTGCCCTGGGGAGTTCCCCTGGTGGCCTAGTAGTTAGGATTCAGTGCGGTCACTGCCGTGGCCCGGGTTCAATCCCTGGTCAGGGAACTGAGATCCCGCAAGCCGCGTGACGCATGCAAAATTAAAAAAAAAAAAAAAAAGAAGGCAAAAATCAACAAATGGGAAGAAAAAAATCACTGCCCTGGGTCCTGTTCCTCTGGGGATCTGCCAGACCAGTGGTTTTCAGAGTGTGGTTCTTGGACCATCAGCGTGGCCTGGGAACTTTCTAGATAAGCAAATTCTCAGGGTCCACCCCAGACACCTATCAAATCTGGAACTCCGGGGTTGGCGCCCAACATTCTGTGTTTTAACAAGTCCCCCAGGTGATTCTGATGCACCTAAAATCTGGGAACCCCTCTGCTAGGCTGTAAACTCCGTGAAAGCAGTGATCCACTTGCTTTGTTTACTGACGTGTAAGCAGAGCTCCTGGAAGACAGTGGATGCTCAATCAATGCTTGTTGGAATTATACTAATTCAAGCTGGAGATTAACCGCTGGGAACGGTTTGGTGGCTCTCTCTATTAACATTTGCATTTTAGCTGACCTTTAGGGAAAGTGGGTGATAAAGGGGCTGCTCACACCATGGAGGCGCAAGGCCCAGAGCTGGCTGGCGTGGCTGGCGGGCTGGGCAGGGTGTCCCAGGGGCGGCGGAGCCCAAACGCGGAGCCCCATCAGCTGTGTCTGAGGACAGCTAGCTTTAGGAATAGGGGAGGTCCTGGCTTCTCACGCTGCCTTTATTTGTCTAATCTCTTTTATAGAAATGGTGGTCTTGGGAGTTCCTTGGTGGCCTAGTGGTTAGGATTCCGGGCTTTCACTGCTGTGGCCTGGGTTCAGTCTCTGGTCGGGGAACTAAGATTCCACAAGCCGCGCAGCAGGATACAAAACAAAAAAAAAAGAAGAAAGAAACGGTCCTCTTGATTTTCTGGGAAGCAAGGCCATGGAAATAGCAGGAAGTAAAAGGTGGATCACCACAAACTATAGACTAGCCTGGGGCTCGGGACACCTTGTCAACAATTTTTGGAACAAAGGAGCAGCGGAGGATGTGTCACGTATTACTCGGCTGATGTGCAGTCCGTACGGGCAGGCATTGCGTCTGGCCAGGCCCTTTCAGTTCTGCTTGCTGGCTTTTGAGGTGAAGCTGCGGCGGATCCAGAAAGAGGGGCCCACTGACCCCAGTCTGGGCCCAGCAGAAAGGACGTTTCCAAGAAGGGCCCTTGGTCGACAGCAGACATCCCTCGGGCTCCTGAGCTGTGCCTTGTAAGGCCACAAGCACGTGCCATCCCCACCGACACCACGCCAGTGTCCACTCTGTGTGCCAGGTGATATGGGGACACTGCAGGGGCTCAAGGCACAAGCCCCATCCCCCTCCAAGGGGCAGTCTCACTGCAGAGGGAAAGGCAGCCCCACAAATCTCTCTGCAGAGCACTTAGGGAAAGGTGGGCAGCGGAGGCCTCTGAAGGCTGCCCCAAGCCCGAGGGGTCAGCTCAAGGCTGCTGGAGGGGAGATACCGGGCAGGAGATAGGATGTCCCCCAAGAAGGCTGGTCTTGGAGGGCTTGTGGTGGGACGGTCCTGGAGGGCTCATGGGAAGCGAGGGGTGGCGCTGTGGTGGGTTAGGTTGGTCGGGTCACTTTTGGGAGACATGACAATTGTTCCTGCTGCCTGCAAGCTCTGAACTCACTGGGATTCATTGGAGAGGACACGGCACAATGCTCCCCCCGAGATCCCCCCAGTTGCCAACCATCTCTGAGCCCCAGCTCCTGGCCACAGTTTGACGCATGACCTTCAGCCCACTCTTCCCTCTGGGTTGCTGTAGCCGGAAGGTCACTGCATGGCGAAGTGCGGTGGAAGGGGTGAGGGAGAGGAGAGGGAAGCGCCTTGGGAATCATCTCTACATAAACAACTTACTATTTTAGTTCCACTACTGGGCTAAAAGCCAATATCAATTAAATTTTTTTTGAAGAAAAAATAGATGTATTAATCCCTGCTTCATCCCTTGGTTGGCATGTCTGCCCTTTGCTGTTTGTGATGCTGTGTGTGGGTGTGAATGTCTGTGTCTGTACATGAGAAGTGTTTATAGCGTGTGCGCTGAGCACACACTGCGTACCCATACATATTCATGTCCAGATGATACGGGGGCCTTTCAAAAATTATAAAACTTCTTCTTCATTGATCCAACCTCAGAAATGACTGGGTTTAGCATTTCCATGGGATGAGGCGGTGAGGCATCTCACGTCCCCTCCGCATGCCATCTCCCATGAGGACAGAAAAGGACATCATACTTTATTTTATGACCAGCGGGTCATTCGTCTATATCTGCTCTTTAAAGCCACTGAGGACATTTTGCCAATCACTAGGAGAAACTAAATAAACACAGCCAAACAGTGTCAGCTCTCTGCGGCTGAGTAATTATGAGGAATTCCTCTTTAAATAGAAATTTAAGTAAATATAGAAAGATCACTTTACAGAAGGCGGCTCGGGAAGAGATGGCGGAGCGGGCTGATGTGAGACCCCTTTGAGGCCGAGGAGGGGATGGAGATGAAGCTCTGGAGAAAGGAGAGCCAGGAGCCTTGGCTCCCACCGTCCACTCCTCTCTGTCTGGGCACCGTCGCTCTGTCTTCATGTTGGCGCGTTTCAATCTCAGGTGCTTCATTCATAAAGATGGCTTCCGTTCTGGGCCGGGGACTGAAACCTGGCCCTGAAGATTCACTCTCTGGCAGCCAGGCTCGCTGGGGTGTCTTCCGTCCCTCTCGGGCACGGTGCTAAGCCCTAGGGGAGGGATAGGGGTGTGGATACAGGTAGACCTTGGAGATCAGTGGGACACCTGGAAAGAAGTCACCGGTCATGCTACATAACTAATTAATAATGCTGTTTGGTTGGTGCTAGGCCAGCAGAAAGGCCAGTGGGCGATGGACAAGTTAAAGGAAACAATCATTGCCCCGGCCTGTGGAGGCAGAGGGCTGAGGAGGCTGTTCCGACAGGAGGGAGAGGTGGAGAAGGCATTCCAGGCAGGGCACACCGGGCGAGTGAAGGCGCCGAGGTAGAGGGCAGGACTAGAGCTGTGCCGCTGGGGCAGAAGGAGCTTGTTGGGAGCCACAGGAATCGTGCCAGAGAGGCGAGGGCAGGCTCTGAGTCACTCAGTGCCAGACTGGATCGCTCCATCCTGACGTAGGACAGAGGGACTCTGAGCTCTAACACGCCCCTCCCTCCACCCAGGAAGCAATTTTAGGGTATCGTCGCTGGCAGCTACTGGGGGCTGGCATCACCTTTAGCTTCACGTACCATCAGAGTACCCAGGCCGGCCGAATTCAGTGGGTGACGTGAACAACTGAGAGCATTCCCTCACCCAGCAAACAGTTCCGAGCCCCACCACATGCCAGCACTGTGCCAAGCTCTGGGGATGCAAAGAAAAATCAGCCATGGCCCCTGCCCCCTGGAGCTCACCATGCAGTGGGAGGACTCAAGGACATGGAGAATCCTGATGGGTAACCGTCACCCCTGAGGAGAAAGAAGCCACATTAAAAGAGCCTCTGGGAACTTCCCTGGTGACGCAGTGGTTGGGAATCTGCCTTCCAATGCAGGGGATACGGGTTCGATCTCTGGCCCGGGAAGATCCCACATGCCGTGGAGTAACTAAACCCAGGTGCCACAACTACTGAGCCTGCGCTCTAGAGCCCACGAGCCACAACTACTGAGCCTGCATGCTACAACTACTGAAGCCCGTGCGCCGCAACTACTGAGCCCATGCGCTGCAGCCATAAATAAATAAGTAAATAAAGAGCCTCTGCTGGGTGCTGGGCGTGGCGTGGGGCATCACTCCCCTGGCCTTGACCGCACTGTCGTGCTTTACAGTGCTTTACATGGGAGTTTGTGGGGACCACTAAGGGATCTGTTGAAAGTGGCAGGGCTCACACTCTGGGATAAAGCAGATTCACTTTAGGCCATTAGTGTAAATGCAAACTATAAACCCCAAGAGTCTCCAGGACCCTCAGGGAGGAACTGGGATGATTTCCACCCGGGAGCCTGGGCTGCCTCTTCTGGAAGAAGGCAGAGTGGCTCTTCCTGCCCTGCACCATCTCCAGCCCTGGACCGCCGCTTTCTTGAGCCAACATTTTATTAGAAGCTGTTTTTTAAATGTCGATCATTCTGCAAAGTGGCATGAGTTTTACAGGGAGTGCCTGTTTACCAGCCACCCGCACTCTACCGCTAACGCGTTACTGTCCTCACTCTGTCGCGCCTCTCTCCGTCCCTTGTGATCTTCAGGACACGTTGTGAAATAAATCGCAGGCATCAGCCACTTCCCCCCAAGTACTTCAGCGTGCGTATCGTTCACTAGATTTCAGTATTTGTTTCAAGTGTGTTTTCTTTTGATATAAAATAGAGAGAGAGAGAGCAACATGCGCCAATCATAAGTGTATACTCACTGAGTTTAGACAAATGAACACAACACGTAACCCAAACCTCAGCAGATACAGAACATGTACGTCACCCCAGAAAGCTCCTTGGTGGGTGGGCCTCTGCTTTTTACTTGAGATGACCCCTTACCAACTTCTCTCCTGAGATGTGTGGGCAAAGCTCACTGCAGGCTCTGCCCGCTGTGTCCCACAAAAGTCTGACAAGTCTCCCGGATAAGCCTCACTCAGTGCAGGCTGCCCACCACAAGGGCTGTGTGATGATCTCTCTCCCCTCATCTGAACACTCTGTGGTTCCCTCTCAGGGCTCCGAATTTCCCATGGGCTGTGGCAACAAGAAGAGTTGCCGTCTTGAAAGCCAGAGCAGATGTGCTCCATCACAGTCCAAGTCACTCTTGCACACAGACAGGAGGTCCTGGAAGGTTTTCCAGGGGCAGTGGCACTCGAGTGAGGTTTTGAGGACTGAATAGGAGTTCGCCGGATAAAGTGGGGAAGGGCATTCCAGAGCAAGGGCGATGTTTCCAAAGTGTCAATCACTCCCCGACTCTAAGGAGACAGAATGACTGGAATGTGAATGGAAGGGTACAGGGGAAGGAGTTGGGAGGAGGAGATGAGGCAGAAGAGGGCTGGGATGAAGGAAGGGTCAGCCTCCTTAAAGAGGACTTTGTCTAAGGGCACTGGGGAGCCCTGGGGAGGTGTTAGGCAGAGAAGTGCAGATCCAGGCTCCTGTGCTTCAGACTTCCCAATGGTTGCCATGTGGAGAAACATTTGAAGGGGGACAAGAAGGGAAGCAGGAAATGCAATGAAGAGATTATTGCACGGTCTGGGTGAGAAATGATGGTGGCCTGGACCAGGCTGGTGGAGGGAGGTGGAAAGAAGTAGATGGGTAGAGACCTACAGGGTGAAATGAGGTAGGGGCTTGGTTGGGGTGTGGGGCAGGAAGGAGGCCAGGGCAAGGAGGAGACAATTTGCTGGATAAAGCCAGGTTTTCTGAGACAGGGAAACTAGAGCGACAGCTTGGGTGTGGAAGGATTGGATGTGTCTGTGGGACACCAGGGGAGAGGTCCAGTAAGCCGCTGGCTGCGGAGGTCTGGAACTCAGAAGAGAGGTCCAGGCTAGAGATGGAGTCTGGGTGCCCACAGCATTTGAAGCTATGCCACTCCTGGGAGAATTGGAGCCAGGACAGGGCCGAGGACAGTCCCCAGGGGACCCTGCCTTTGGGGAAAGTGGCAGGAGAGACAGAGGAGCTCATCAAGAGAATTGTGGGAGGGAGCATTCTGGAAGCCAAGGCAGGAGCCAGAGGAGGGGATGGTGACGGAGAGGTCCTCAGTGGGAGGTCCTGAGAAGTAGCCACTGAATGATGTCACGGCGAGGCTGGAGGCCGTCCAGGAGAAAAGTGGACCCCCCCAGGCCGGCCTGGCTGCAGAACTGGCCCTGCCTAGTAGCCGCTGCCCATCACCACCCGCACTTCTTCCTACCAGGCAGGTGCTTGTCCGGAGAGTGGGGGACAGGGGTGCTATCCAAGCAGTGCTAGATGGGGGAGCAGAGGGGGCACAGACCTATGACTCTGCCGACGTGTCTGACTTGGACTTGAGGCTGAGGGGCAGACGTGTGAGGAGCCTTTCCTCCCACCTGAGCAGAAGCTGCCACTTCACTTACCTGGTTGAGGTGGCCAGGTCCTCACCTGCAGGAGAGACCAGCTGTGTCAACACTCATCCCAGGTGAGCAAGGTGTCCTCCTGGCAGGAGCTGGGGGCAGGAAGAACATTCAGGTACTGGGGGAGGGGAGGTGTGATGGAGAAGGTACCCTTCACTTGGAGACAAGTAAGGCTCTAAAGGCAGAGGTTCTTAACAGATGAAATCAGAGTCTCTACCACGAGTCCTGGGCACCAGGTGATCCAACCCCTCCAGGGCTGAAAACCACCGGCTGGGGTGAGCAGAAGCTCTCATGTACAATTTTTTTTTTTTTTTTGCGGTACGCGGACCTCTCACCGCTGCAGGCTCCGGACGCGCAGGCTCAGCGGCCATGGCTCACGGACCCAGCCTCTCCGCGGCATGTGGGATCTTCCCGGACCAGGGCACAAACCCCTGTCCCCTGCATAGGCAGGCGGACTCTCAACCACTGCACCACCGGGGAAGCCACTTTTTTTTTTTTTTAAATAAATTTATTTATTTTTGGCTGCTCCGGGTCTCCGTTGCTGCGCGCGGGCTCCCTCCAGCTGCGGCGAGCGGGGGCCACTCTTTCATTGCAGTGCACAGGCTCCCCACCGCGGCAGCCTGCCCCGCTGCGGAGCACGGGCTGTAGGCACGCGGGCTTCAGCAGTCGTGGCTCACGGGCTCCAGAGCGCAGGCTCAGCAGCCGTGGCGCACGGGTCCAGCCGCTCCGCGGCATGTGGGATCCCCCCGGACCAGGGCCCGAACCCGTGTCCCTACACTGACAGGCGGATTCTCAACCACTGCGCCACCAGGGAAGCCCTCTCATGTACATTTTAGTAACTGGAACAATGGAACCCCAAGAAGAGGCAGGACTTTGAGGGGCTGAAATGGCTGTATCGCAAGGTCAGCCTTTCCTTCTCCCTCTAACCCTCAGAAGCCCAGGTGTTGTCTACTCCAGGAAGGGCACCCCATCCCACCCCCAGCCCCGGGTCCTGACCCAGCAAAATCCACTCAGGCCCTTCCCTGCCTTGCTACTCGGGAGGCCTCCAGGCAATCCCAACACATCTAGAAAACCTCCCTGGATGGGCTTTTGTGCGGGCCAGTGTCACCGCCGTGGCTGGCCCACAGATCAACCCCAGTGCCCCTCTCCAGTGTCAGGAAAGTAGAAGATCATCTGAAGGCTCCTCAGCCTACATCTGTCCTTGGATTAAATCGGAGCACAGAGAGGGGGCTGGGAAGCCAGCAGGCTTGGCGGGTAGGGGCTCAAGAGAAAGAGGGGAAGGGTCCAAGTCGTGGTTGACCTCCTTCCTGGAGGAGAGCTTCTGGGAGGTCAGGAGAGACTTGTCTGCTGGAATCTGGAGATTGCAGGCAGAACCAGGATCCCACCCTGCCCTGGGCGGGGCGGCCATAGCACTCCTCCCTTGCCCGGAGGAATCTGGGAATGACCTGACTCTGCTGTAACCTGTGACCTCCTCCTGGCCTCCTTCTTAACAGGTTCTGCAGAGACAGACTAATCTAATCTCCTCCCAGAGTAGGAAATGAGAACTCTACAGAGAGGTTAGGTGACTTTCCCAAGGTCACACAGCACGAGGTAGGGAGGTCGGTTCTAGAATCCAGGCTCCTGTCGTGTGTTCTCAGGGAATTTAAAACCACCACATGAATCATTTCACAGTCAAGGAATACTGAGCCCCGCATCCCTCCTAGAAGCTCACTGAGGGGAGGGGCATGTCTGTCTGTGTGTGTGCAGTCCGGGAGCCAGCAGCTGGGTGTTGGAGACCCCTCTTGCACACGCACAAATCAACCTAAAGCCTCCAGGCAGGGCCTCGTGTGGCACGGAGGTGCTCTGCTGGACAGCCCTCCGTGAGCTCACAGAGGAGGGGATGGGGGTCGGGGGGACCCTTGCACAGACCAGGTGAGCAGCGGAGCGGGCAGAGGGTAGATGAGCGGTCACTGGGGGCACCAGCTACAGGCTCCACCACACTAGAGAAAGAGCAGCTGTCGGGACACGGGGGCAGAGGGAGAGGGAAAGGACCCAGGGTCCAGGACAGGCAGGACCTCTCAGGCTGTATGCAGGCCTAGCTTCCCTGCCCCTTTGTCCCTCCTGCCCATTGCTGGGTGGGCACCCAGGTTTACACCTTTAGAATTGTCTTTAAGGTAGTGACTATAGAGAGTAACAGGGGTCTGGAAGTGGGGAGGGGGGTGAAGGCTCTGCAGAGCAGCACCAAGGATTCGGGACTCAAGCCACCTCTGAACGGGGGCTTCTCCCCTGCCTGACCGGCCCCTCTCTGGGACCTTTGAGCATCCAGCCCTCGCAGGCTGGCTCCCCTTCCACCTGAGTTAAGGGAGACTGGAGCTGGATAAGAATTCGAGGCCTGGGCCTTTGCGAAGTAGAAACTGCTGATCTAATCCACTGGGCTCTGAGGAATCTGGCAGGGCAAGAGGAAGGGGCTCCAGGGACCTGGCTGGCTGGCCCCGAGCTGTCTCCCCTACCCTGGAGCGGGGCTACACTCGTTATTAAAGCCCCGCAGCACACGCCAGCCATAAGCGGCCTCTCCCGGAGCAACACAGATAGTCCTTCCAGGTTGGAGCCAGGAGCCAGATGAAGAAGCTGTGGACCCAACACAGCCGGGCTCTGTCCGTGTGACAGATCCTTGGCTTGATGCCACAGCCCGCGTCCAAAGAGGCCTCATGTTCGCGGGTCCACCCAACACGCCAGGACAGTCTCTCTGCTTCTCAGTTGCAGTGTTCATGCAGCCTCCGTGCTTTCTCCAGTGATGCTGTCCCATCTCTTGCGGCCGGCAGAGAGCCAACCTGGGCCTGGAGGCTCCCTGTGCCCCCCAGTCAGAGGCCTGCCTTCAGGTGGTGGTCTACAGCTCTCCCCAGAGTGTCTCAGGGTGCAAGCGCCTGAAGGAGCAGAAGCCAGGCCGCTCCCCTTTAGGGGTCCAAAGCACTACCTTCCCAGAGCTATTTTGTTTGCAGTTGTTTGTTGAGTGAATAAACAAATGAATGAATGAGTCACAGAAGTTAACCCACCTGGTTGCTAGATGGCGCCTTAAGAGTGATCATACTGGGCTTCCCTGGTGGCGCAGTGGTTAAGAATCTGCCTGCCAGTGCAGGGGACATGGGTTTGAGCCGCGGTCCGGGAAGATCCCACATGCCGCGGAGCAACTAAGCCCGTGCGTCACAACTACTGAGCCTGCGCTCTAGAGCTCACAAGCCACAACTACTGAGCCCGCGCGCCGCATTTACTGAAGCCCCCGCATTCTAGAGCCCGTGCTCTGCAACGAGAAGCCACTGCAATGATAAGCCCGCGCACCGCAACGAAGAGTAGCCCCTGCTCGCCGCAACTAGAGAAAGCCCATGCACAACAATGAAGATCTGACGCAGCCAAAAATAATTAATTAATTAATTAAAAAAAAAAAGAGTAATCATATCACATGCAGACAAGTTTGTGAAAGAAGAGCGAATGGGCGTGAAGCACAGACAGGGGCTAGGGTGCCACCTGCCCTAGCACCTCAGTGCCTCCATCAGGGCCTGGGGCAGGGCAGAGGTTCCTAGATGGAATCCATCCCCTCTCGTGGCCCCAGAGGGGCCATGAGAGGCCTCCTCAGGACACTGAGATCTGGGGCAAGCCAGAGAGCCTGTTTTGGGATGTCAGATCATGAGCCCCCTGAAACACTCAGTAGCCTACTTTCTAGGTTCTAACAGAAATGTCCAGAACCCCTGCTGGGGAGCTCAGCTCTGCCTGATTCTGATCTTGGCCTTGCCAGGCAAGGGCCCAGGACCTTGGGAAGGCCTGCCACCTGCGTGGGACCCTCAGCATCCTCCCTTAGCTGTCATCTCAAGGGAGGCTGCATTTGCTATGACTGAGGCTCCCCGGAGGCCTGGGGACTGCTCCAAGCTCTGAGCTGTAAGGGAAGGCCTGGGAACGACCCTGCTGCCTGCCTTGCGGGGCCTCCAAACCAGGCAGGCCGCAGTGAGGCCAGGCCTTCCTGCGGACGCAGTGAGTGCAAGACAGGCCCTCCTCCTGGCGCTGGGCAGCAGGGAGCTCCTGAGACTGAGGCCAACCACGGGTCCAGAGGAGCCGTGCTGGGCTTTCAGAAAAACATGACTCTCTTCCTCAGTACAAGCAAATTTTGGAAAACTTTTAAACAAAGAAACCACGTGGGGAGAGTGGAAAAGGAAAAGAAGGGGAGGGCAGGAGAGGGCAACTTTTTTTCTGAGAACACTTACTTCTCTCTGAGTAGCCAAGCAAGGCCTAATCCCAGCAGTTTGGGGGCCAGATTCAATAAAAACTCTGTCTGCAGAGGCCTGAGCAAAGCCACAGAAAATAAATACTTCGTGGCTTGTCCGGTCTCCTGCTGCCTGGAGCCCCGTGGGCCATTCTATTGACTCTCAGCCCAGTGGGATATGGACGAGTGTGGAATTCTCTCCCCAGCCAATCAACTTCCTCTCCCCAGTTAGGACCATTTAAAAATCATAAGTAGAGTTTCCGGTGTGGAAGGGGAAAAACAGAAGAGAGCATATTTTGGTTGAAGAAAGAAAAAAAGAATTGCAGAAAGACCAATATTTTCGAACAGAGCCCAGAGCCATTGGACAGTCTTGTTTGTGTGAAACAATACTGGGGCGAGAGCCCTCCCTCAGCTCTCACACTCCCACCTCACCGTCTGCTTGAGCAAATTCTCATCTCTGTGGGGTGGAGGCTGGGAGGAGCCCAGTGCCCTGGGGCCCCGGCCAGGGCCGTGGGCTTTGCGGGCTGAAGGGGCAACGGCAGCTCTACAGGCCCCTCTGGGTGACAGTTAAGAAAGCCAAGGGCAAAAGAGAGTGCTGGGAAACCGAGACAGAAAAATACTCAGTGCCACAGCGAAGAGTTGAACCGAGGCTCGCCGGTCAAAATGGAACAGATTTTTATAAACGGAGGAAATACAGAGTCTGATGCGGTGGGTCTTTTCCAGGGAGGGTAAGGTGTGCCTGATGGGTGGGTGGATGGTCCGAACAAACGGGAAGATGGCAGGAGAGCAGAGTTAAACCCCACCCCGGGGCCTGGGGACAAAAGTTCCCAACTTTTTACCAGGTTACAGGTCAAAGGGTGTGGACAGTCATCTTGGGGTGTGAAAAGTCCTAACTAACCCCAAAGTCAGGCCGCAAGAAAGTGACCTCTTTCCACTTCCTGCATTTCTTAGACCTTCCCTCAAAAGTGGGTGCCTGATAGGCTCCAGGGGGTCTGTGGGGGTGGGGAGTGAATTCGCACTCTTCCCCTGCACCCCAAACTCTAGGAAGAAACAATGATGTGTTCTTGTCTTCCAAGGGAAGGACAAAGTAGAGGGCTGGAGGGCTCTGGGTCTGGATTTGTCTGGGGCGGCCTGAGCCTGAAGTGCCAGGTCCCCCTCTTTTATTTTTTTATTATTATTTTTTTTTGATGTACGCGGGCCTCTCACTGTTGTGGCCTCTCCCATTGCGGAGCACAGGCTCCGGACGCGCAGGGTCAGCGGCCATGGCTCACGGGCCCAGCCGCTCCGTGGCATGTGGGATCTTCCCGAACCGGGGCACGAACCCATGTCCCCTGCATCGGCAGGCGGACTCTCTACCACTGCGCCACCAGGGAAGCCCCCCCTCTTTTAGTGCTGCCACCTCTGAAGTTCTGGCGGGCCTGCTGGAGGGCTGTGGACTCAGCCTACAAATATATCTATCCCCTGACATGACATTCCACCCTCTGAGGGTGACTCTACCGTCCTCTCCAAGTTCTTATTTGAAAATGCAGGTAGTCTAGAGAAGGCTGATTCCAAGAATGTGCCTCTGACTGAGCTCCTTGGGGACAGGAGGATGGGACGGTCCTGGCCCAACTCCCAGGGGACTTTGGGTGGGCTGTTCCCCTTTCCGGTAGAGCCAACTCTTTCCCAAAACTCTCCCCGATGGAACTCAAAAGTCAGCATTGGTGGCTCATTGTACGGAAGGAGACTCTCAAAGCCCATGGTTTGGGGAAGGGGGGAAGGGAGGAATGAAGGAAGAAAAGGATGTGTAGAAGGTGCTGAGGACAGTCTTAGGCCTGGTCCCCACTTTCAGAGGGTAGTTGTGGGTAGTTTAAGATAAGCTTTGCAAGCAGGAGCTACTACATCTCTTCAGTATCTGCATTTATGATGAGTGGTAACATCAACTAGTCAAATACGAGTATCTAAAATACCCCATAGGAACAGGATTTAAATAGAAAAGACTTCTGAGCAGCTCAACAGATGTCAAAAACCCATGCTCCAAAACACTAGATCTTTACTAGTTGGTGAGACCTTGGTCAAAACCTTTGAACTTTACATACAATTGTTAACTGCCTGCGCGAGCTAGTGTCCAAACCAGTGGATGAGTAAAAGGTGAAAGGAGAGAAAAGTACTGTTAGAAGAAAAAAGTGATCCAAACTCAGCTGTCTGGATGATTTGGTATAGGATGAGGGGCTCGCCTTCATAGTTGCTCTGAAGTCATGGCCCAAGGAAATAACAAGATTCACATAGGGGACCACAGTCACCAAGAAAAGAAAGCATTCCATTCTGCTCAGGGGAGGATGTGACCGATTTAAGAAAGATTTCTATTAAAAATTGAACACAGCCTTTTACAATGAACATAGCTCTACATTTTAAAGGGGTAAACACTCACTGAGCATCAGGTTTCTACTCCAGCCAAGCTGGGAGCAGAAATTTTACTGCACGAAGCTCTGATGCCAGCAAGCTCCGCGGAAGCACCCCTGGAAGCAAGAATAGGAATGGGGTTCCTGCCCCTCAAGCCTACATCAGTGACCCATCCACACTCAGGCCCCGGGGCCTCTCGAGCTCTCCAAACGTGGCTGGCGCAACAGTGGAAGTTCATCTTTCATTTAAATTTAAATAGCTACGTGAGGCTAGCGGCTACCCTTTCCGGAAAGCACAGTTACCCTTAAGGGGCTCCACAGGGTCCCCTCAGGCTGCGCAGAGAAGCTGCTCGCTGCCTTGTCGGCCTGGACTACCGCAGGCATTCATTCATTACACGCCACGGTTACTAAGCACCTATTTCGTGCCCAGCAGAAAAAGCTTATCTGGTGAAATACTTAGGTGAGCTCTCAGACCCTCCCTTCTTCTTTATTGTTCCTTCTTTTCATAAGCAAAGCCTGATTGCCTACTAAGTGTCCCGTGCTGCCTGGCAATTGTTCTTCAGTTACTGTGAGCACCAGAATCACAAGACTGGTTAAAAATGCAGAACTCCCCTCCGGACCCATTAGATCACCTGAATCTGAACCTCTGGGGGGCCGGGTCCTACATCTGAAGCTCCTTGTAAAGAATAAAAAACAACGGCAGGTGCTTTTCCGCCAAGAGTTTAGAATTTAGAAGGTGCGATGAAAACAAAACAAACACCAGAAAAAAACCAGGCCTGTAAACAGTGAGCTCTTTTTACAAACAGCTATTTCTCAAGGACTGTCTGCAAATAACCCAGAGAGGACTAATACCATAAGCCTTTTTTTTTTTTTTTTTTTTTTTTTACCATAAGCCTTTTTATGGTGATCTCTTAAAGGAATTTGTTGGGCAGATGTTTTTCCTACCCAGAAGGTGAATAACTGCTGGGGAAGATCTGGCCTTCAGTCCTGCCTGTGTGACCTTGACAGAAGCCTTACCCTCTCCCTGTCTGTCCCCTTTCACCAAGCTTCATGGAAATGTTGCAGGAAGGGGGACGCCTTCCAGGGCCCGAGAGTGGGCTGTTGCCTAACACTCAGAAATGAACTGTCCGAGGAGACACACGTGCTGGCAAAGCAAGAGATTTTATTGGGGAGGGGCGCCTGGGTGGAGAGCAGCAGGGTAACGGAACCCAGAGGACTGCTCTGCCACGTGGCTCACAGTCTCCGGTTTTATGGGAATGGGGTTAGTTTCCAGGTTGTCTCTGGCCAATCGTTCTGACTCAGGGTCCTTCCCGGTGGCGCACGCATCTCTCAGCCAAGACGGATTCCAGAGACAAGGATTCTGGGAGGTTGGAAGGACATATGGATGGGCGCCTCCTCTCTCCTTTTGACCTTTCTCGAATTCTTCCGGTTGGCGGTAGCTTGTTAGTTCTGTGGTCCTTAAACAGGACCTCCTGTTTAAGAGAACTCATGCAAGTGGTTACCATGTTGCCTGGCCAGGGAGGGCGGTTTCAGTCAGCGTTTCCCCTAACAGAAACTTGAAGACCTTTGAGCCAGGAGGGGCTCTGACCTGCAGAGGGGGTGAGGAACCGGAGTCTCTCCACCCTGCCCCCAGAAAAGGACAGGTAGACCTTTCTGCACGTTGGGACATTTTCAACTTCAGCCTGGAAAACATTATGTTCTTATTGTATTCTGGTTCAACTGGAACGAATTCAGAAAATGCATAGATGGGGTTCCAACTCAAACAGGTTCATTGGGTACTTTTTGAGTTAAAAAAAAAATGGATTTAAGTAATGAGTCAGTAAAAGAAAAAATCTGAGCTCAGGATTGAACATTTCAGGTGGAAGGCTTTCATTCATTGGTTCAGTTTAAGTCTCTTGTTGTTCAGATCAACTCAACAGCATTTATTTAGCACTTAGTTTCTTCCAGGAATGGGTGTGGGATAGTCTCATGGAAATTCTGCTCAGCTGGGGAAAGAGAAAAGTAAACAGTCTCACTCCCCAGGAGCAAAACACCCAGGAACCCCAACAGGGAGTGACAAGTTCTGGGTGAGGCTGGCAGCGGAGGGGTGATGTTGTTTTGGGCACCGAACAGTGAGTGAGGAGGGGTTTCCCGGGCTGTGGTGATGAGAAAAGGAAACGGGAAGGTCACAGAAGCTGTGGGGTGTACACAGCCACAGAAGAGGGGAAGGGGGCACTTTGGTCTGCAGGGGGGCCATGGGCTTGGAGAGGTGCCCAGAGCACACCACGGGGACTCCGTGCTGGGCCTCTGCACCTGACACTGTCCCCACCTGTGGTGTGGGAGCTCTGTCAGCGCCATAAATCCCCTGTGTGGAAAGAACATGTTGCATTTATCCAGTACTTATTTAACAGCTTTCTTGAGATATAACTGACATACCATACAGTTCGCTCAAAGTGTACAACCGGATGGGTTTTAGACTATTCACAGATATGTGCAACCATCCCCACTGTCAGTTTTAGAACATTTTCATCACCTCAGGAAGACCCTCCATATCCTTTAGCTATCACCCTCCAATCCCCCGACCCCAGACCCCCATCCCACCCCGGCCCTAAGGAACCAAAACTGAGTCCCCTTAAAACCAAGTTCCTCTGCCAAGGTTATGATCCACCTCTCTTCCCGAAACGTTATTGCTTTTTTTGTCCAACACCTGTTCCCCTCAAGATTGAGGAGTATCAAAGAAAAGGGGGGCATTGAAACCAAGTAGGACACTGGGGTGCCCTCCTGTGTACAAAAGCCTTTCCGTGTCCCCCATTTCTTGTTTGGAGGAAAAATGTTTCAGCCGCCAAGACCTTCCCAGAGTTCCAAAGGGCAGATTCAAACAGTTACTAATTAAGGGAGTGAGGGAATGCAGAAAGAAACAATAGTGCAGCATGGGGCCTGGTCTTGGTTCCTCCTGCAGGGATGTGCATAACAATGTGATAAAGATCTCTGAGATATTCTGCAGGAACTGAGGCCCCCACCCAGGTGGAGGTTGGTAACTTCAGGCTAAGCATAAGCACGTGGACCCCAGACTGGTTGGAACCAGAAGGCTGATGACTGAGATTCCTGGAACACTGCCCTGTTACCTCACCACCAACCAGTCAGAGGAAGGTCACACACCCTGCAGCCCTCCCCGCAAATCTTGCCTATTAAAACTCTTCCTCGAAAACCATCAGGGACTTTGGGCCCTTTGAGCCTGAGCCACCACGCTCTCCTTGCTTGGCCCTTGCAATAAACCTTTCTCCACTCCAAACTCTGGCGTTTCCGTTTGTTTGGCCTCACTGTGCGTCAGGCACACGCACTTGGGTTCAACAACATAGCCACTAACCTACTTTGTTTGTATAGATTTCCTTACTCCAAACATTTCAAATAAATGGAATCATACAATACGTGACTTTTTGCATCTGGCTCCTTTCATTTAGCATAATGTTTTCAAGGCCCATCCACGCTCTAGCATGCATTCGTACTTTACTACTTTTTATGGCCAAATAATATTCCGTTGTATGGATATACCATATATTACTTATCCACTGGTCCTTTGATGGACATTCGGGTTGTTTCCACCCTTTGGCTGTAGTGAATAATGCTGCTGTAAACATTCCTTGTAGGAGTTGTAAACAAACTTGTAGGAGTTTCCATACAAGTCCTTCCTGTTATGACTCCCATGTTACAGATGAGGACATATGTTTTCATTTCTCATATACCTAGGAGTAGAATTGCTGGGTTGTAAGGTAGCTCTAATTATTTGAGGAATGGCCAGAATGTTTGATATTTATACATTTATTTTGAGGAGAAGGAAACGAACGAGGAGATGGCAGTGATCATGGAAATCTGCTCAGAGCCAACGTGAGCCCATGTTTGGGAAAAGGAGGCGTTCGGAAAGCAATCAGATCACTGTGAGTGCCACTGCCGTCTTCCAAGTGACAGTGCCAACTGGGAGAAGACGGGCACAGGGCCAGCACATGTGGCCATCCACCTAGTGACCGAGGGAACCTCCTTGTCACCGCCACACCCTCCAAAAACCAAGGCCCAGGCTGACTCTCCAAGAAAGTAGCACAGCAAACACATCTTCACCCAGCCGGGCATCTCTCCCTTCAGACACAGTTAAAGATAAAGATAAAGGTCTGGTGGGATGAAGAGACTTCTTTGAGGGCCTGTCCATGCTGGCACATTGGTTGAGCTCCTAACTATGTACCAGGGGCTGCTAAGCAAGTACACGTATTCTGTACACACAGGGCTCACCATGTGTCAACCACTGCTCTAAACCCTTGCCTGACTGAAATGCTTTAAATCCTTCCAACAACCCTGTTCTGGCTTCCTGTTCTGGCTCCCATGTTTCAGATGACACTGAGTCATGGGGGAGCTAGCTTTCCCAAGGTCGAACAGCGTAGTTCATGGTGATGAGGCTGGGATGTGAAGGCAGCCTGTGTGGCTCCGGTGCCCACCTCACCACATCGCCTCAACTGTTCTCTCACAAGGACAAGGTTGACACCCTCATTTCACAGAAAAGGACACTGAGGCTGAGCTGGATACCCTTTCCCAAGGCTGAAGACTCTAGCCCAGTCTCCAGCCCACGCCAAGGCCTCCCTTTATGGTGACAGGGGACAGAGCTCAGCATGCAGTGAGTCACAGTGATTGGAGTTACGGGCGTGCATCTCCTCTAAGAAGTTCTCTATGACAGCTCCCCCAGTTGGGGTTACAGGTGCCCTCTCTGGGTTCCCGCAGCTCCCACAGATGCCTCTGCCATGGCCCAGCTCGCTGTGTGTGACCATTGGCCTGCAGGTGGCCGACGCCCACTGACTGTGAGCTTGACCTCGTCCGCTCTGCACCTGCATCACCGAGCCCAGGGCCTGGCCCAAGCAGGCGCCAAACACGCATGCGGGTGCTAAACAGGTGAACCAGGACAGCGAGGTTCGGGTAATGAGTGGCAGAGGGGCTTGGGGAGGGAAGAGCTGAGGTGCACCTTGAGCCAGGTCCTGGAGGGGGGCACCCAGAGCAGCGGAGGGGTGGGGACCCCACATGGGACAGGGACTTCCAGTGGGGAGGGCTGGGGGGTCCTAGGGCCCTGCGGTCTAACAGTCCAGAGAGCCCGCAGGTGGGGCGACTGCTGTGCTGCAAGGGGGGGCGGGGGAGGCCAGAGGCACAGCGAGCACAGACCGGGCCTTCGTGCAAAAGAGAAGGTGCCCTTCCTCCCTCGGGGGTGCCCAGCCCTGCCCAGGACCTTGGGAGCTGTCCGGACCCCTCATCTGGGCCCCTCGGGTAGGACACAAGCTGTGCGCTGCATGTGAGATTCTCTGGGGCTGCGTGGGCTGTATGCACAGGGTGGTGTCTGTGGTGTGCGTGTGCGTGTGTTTCTGATGTGTGTGAATTTGCACTGCAGTTTCTAAATCTCCTCGGCTGGTTGGCCTCTGAACAATGAGGGGTGTGAGGGTCCTGCTTCCCAGAACCAGAGACGCGGGGTGTCTTTCAGAGGAGGTCACGGTGGCTTTCACCCTGTTCCCTGGGAACGGGGCTGACATGGATCCCGCAAGGTGCCGAGAACAGGCTGCTGGTCCCCGGTGGGCAGGCCACAAGCCTGCCTTCCTTCCCTCGGCTTATTCCTTAGTTGGTGAGGGGAAAGGTGTGGACAGAGAGAAAGGAGGAAAATGTTCCCAACGGGGTCACGGGGCCTGGTCACCAAAGCTGTGGCTTAAAAGGAGACCCAGGAGGACAGACTGGGGGTCCACATAAGGAAGAAGAATGTTTTGGAAACCAGAGATGCCCAATAGTGGAGGAGGCGGCCTCATAAGGGACTGAGCCTTCCACCCCAGGACTGTTCCAGCAGAAGCTGAGGACCCCGTGGTGTCAGAGGATTCTCTCTTTTCTGGGGCAGGGCGTGGATAAGGAAAAACCCACAGATCCCTTCCATCCTGAGGTTCTGAAAAGGGACCAGGGCCTCTCGGGATGCCTCCCAGGAACTGCTTTTGCTCTCAATCCCTGGAAATTACTTAATACTTCCTCACTCCCACCCTCCTCCCTGCAAATACTCCAGGCTGTCAGGGTGTGGAGGGGAATTTAGAGCCCACCCTCCCATTTTACAGGTGAGGACACTGAGGCCCTTACAGAAAAGGGACTTGCCGAGGTCTCTGTGGTGCCAACATTCATGGGCGCGTGTTGAACCAGGCACCCAGCTGAGCACTTCCCGGCTTCTCATTACAACTCCTGAGGGAGCTGTCTCCATTTTACCCAGACTGAGAGAGGGTCATTTGCCCCAGGTCCCATCACTAGAAAGAGGAGGGGCCGCATTCTAACAGGGTCCCCTCTGCTTCCAAAGCCCTTGCAGGTGACCCTGAACCTCAAACTTCGGTGTCCCACACACAGCTATAAAATCAGGTAAGTCCACTGAGAAACGCAGATAGTCCCTCTCAGTGATGTCTGCTGGGACTAGTCTAGTGAGGCTGGGTGAATCATTTTATCTCTTTGAGCTTGTTTCCTTCATTGTAAAATGGGGGTAATAACAGTAACACTAATATTCAGGACTTCTACAATTTCAGTAAATAACATAAGCAAAGGCTTCTTTTTGGAGCCCTCAACAAATAACATTACTCCTTCCTCAATCCCTTTCCATAGCCAAAGTTTTATGGGTATATTTTAAGTTATTTCTTTCAATGCATTTTCAAATGTTAAGAATGATGCCAAAGGCTGATTAGCCATAAGGCTGACAAAGCTCCCAGACTCCTGCGACTAATGGCCTCGATTCATTGAGGTATAATCTACATACAATAATATGCACCCATTTTAGAGTTTGGTGAGTTTTGATAGCTATATACACTCATGTAACCGCTTTGATCAAGATATGGAACATTTCCGTCATCCCAGAGTTGCCCTGTCCCCATCCCAGTCACCTCCCTCCCTCTGTCCCAGCCCCTGACAACCAACGGTGGTCTATGGCTTAGATTTGTCTTTTCCAGCCTTTTTACAAGGGGGTCATACAGTATGTACTCTTTTGTGTCTAGCTTAGATTCACCCACTGTTTCTTGCGTCAGTAATTTGATCCATTTTATTCCTACACAAGGATCTATCAAGTAAGCCGGCTGCTTCAAGGTGGCTCCTCTGACAGGCTGCGCTCAAGAACTGGCCAGTCTCCTGCTCAACTGTATCTTCGGTGTTAACCACGCAGGGCCTGGCCCTTAGTAGGCGCTGAAGTTTGTAGCGAGGAGATTAATTAAACATGCAACATTTGTGAGAAGCCTAATCCGTCAGGACCGAGGTGGTGAGTCACTTCATTGCTTTTCAGGCAGCTCCACCAGAGTGGAGAAGAAGTGAGAAGGTAAAACTCTAATATGATGAAGTGGAAAGGAAGGTTTAAAATAAAGAGCTGAAGCCGACCTGGGAATAGTCCCTGTGTCCAATTACCCAGCCCAACTCGGCCTTCCCCGCCCCCGACCCCACCAGGGATAATTAAAACCTCGTCGCCTCTGTCGCTTCCCCGGGGAGGCGGCGACGCTCCGTAGTGAATGCCCTCTGAGGAAAGAATAACGACACAGTGGCCTCCTTGTTCGGCGGCCGGGGAAACTGAGGCCAGAGGGCGGGAGGGAGGCCGCCGGGTGACTGGAGTCTGGGTCACCGCGTGAGTCAGCGGCGCAGACAGGCAAGACTGCTGTCATTAAGGTTTACAGGTCCACCGCCTCCACCGCGGCTGTACGGCCCGCGCCCCGCCCGCCCGAGTCCCAGCCGCGGGCACGCCTTCCCGCGCCCCGCTCAGGCCACCACGCCTCGGCGCCTGGCGAGGGCGCCCCAACTTCCCCCAGCGGCGCACAGAGCGCAGCCGCGGGAGCTTGGCCGCCCGCGGGGGTGGGGGTGGGGGGCGCGAGCCCTTTCGGCCCCGCCCCGCGCCGGCCCCGCCCCGCGCCGCCGCGCCTCCGCCTCCGCCTCCGC
>NW_021703765.1:23653065-23654505 GCF_005190385.1 Monodon monoceros
CCCAGTCCTACAAGAGAATCCCCCTCTCACCCCAGCCTTGGTGGTTCCGCCTCCTTTGAACCCCGCTGTGAATGATGTTCCCCCTCCTTATATTCTCCCCCTACCCTGGGCACCGTCTTTTTTTATTTTTCTGTTCTTTTTGGGGGGAGCCCGTCTGTTAACCCGGCTTCCTTGCCAGCCACGGCAACGGCGGCACCCCGGTGCCACTGACCCGTTCCTTAACTGCTCCCCAGATGCCTGGTCTCTTGTGGGAGCTGGGGGAGGTGGGGAGAGGGGAGGATGCAGTTACGGAAGGGACCCGGCCATGGGCCTGTGTCCAGCGGGTGGGAACCGCGAGCATGGTGGGGCCGGGGTCAGGCGGAACCAGCACCCTGCTTAACCTGAGGGGTGTGGACCTGAATGCGTCCTTAAGTGTTTAAAAATTGTCTGGCCGTATAGAGAAGAACACTGGAACCTTTAAGTCCTCATCCTCTCGCCTGAGTCCAGAGTGAAACTCTAAACATACTTATTAAGAAACTGTTGCTGTATTTTGACTGGTTTACATAAATTTTCCGTTAAGGGGCGGGGTGGGGGGAGATGATGGTGGGCTTGTGGAATCCTGAAAATAACTTTTAATGGAGCGAAGCCTTCCATTATGGGAAGCGCCTGGACGCGAGAGGCGTCTGGAGGCCTAGGTGCCTGTCACAGCCCTGCCACCAACTGGCTGAGTGACTGGGTCACCTCGCTGCCCCTCCCGGCCAGCGTTAGGAAAGTGGACTCGGTGTGTAAGGCCAACGCCCCTCACCCGGATTGGAGCGATTGGAGGAGCTGTCTATACCGTTAAGAGACAGAGCAGGTGGGTTTTCCTTTCTTAAAATGCTTTGCTACTATAGAGAGGCAAAGTGGAGATGAGGTTAAGAATAAAAAAGGTGAAAGTTTGCTTTCTGAATGGTGCGCTCTGTTCCTAACTCCAGTTATATTTATCACTCAGTCAAGGTCAAGGTAACCTTCAAGGGTCTGTGCAGTTCCATTAATTATATACTACCCTGCCTCTATGGGGAAACCTCCCCTGAGAACTATTTCCCACATGGCTTCAGAACCTTCAGACATTTGTACAAAGTCCCCCAAAGGGGCATTCTGGGAGGGGCACCAAGGTCCTGAAAGGAGGGACTTTTGCTAGATGGAGAGAAGAATGAAGGTGGACAGGTGATGTCACCTTGATGTGTCACATTTCGGGTGAAGCTTTAGTGCCATGAAGCTTTACTACCTGGTCATGTGCTCTGGGAACCTGTCTGACTCCTTTTGCCCTCCCCTCTGCTCTGCTCTGCGGGGCTGGGAGGTGGTGGTGAGAGTGGGAGAGAGCCCATGTTCATTCTGTGCTAAGCCAAGCAAGTGTCAGGGACGCCTTCCACAGCACCCCCCCCCCCCCCCCCCCCCCCCCCCCCCCCCCCCCCCCCCCCC
>NW_021703765.1:23654605-23676626 GCF_005190385.1 Monodon monoceros
ACGTTGGAAACCAAGCAGGTGCGGGGACCCCTTCCACCGCCCCCCCCCCCCCCCCACCCCCCCCCCCCCCCGCCAGCTGCAAACATGCGTAATATCACTTTTGTGATGGGCCAGATGCGGCATTGGGAGAAAAGCAAAGGGTTTAATTTTAAATGATGGAATGGTGAGAAGAATGAAAGAGAAGGTGATTAGTGCTCAACCTTGAAAAAAGGTACGGGAACACTTACTTTAAAAGGTTTTCATTGGTCCTGTTCTGAAGAGCTCACTCCTCCTGTGCTAAAATCCCAGGCCAGCTCAGACCTGCAGTTCTGGATTGCCCAAGCGCCTCCGGTTTTTTCCCTTTGAACACCAGCTCTCTGAGCAAAGGCCTCTTTTGCCCTCCCTGTGATGCCCTCTCCCTTTTCTTTTGTGTGTGTGTGTGTGTGTGTGTGTGTGGTGCATGTGTGTATGTCTAGCTGGCTCCTATCTTTACATAGCAGTTTTCCAGGCTGGCAGTTCGGAGGCCTTGAAGGAGGAGAACCTCTCTAATTTATTCTCCTAGCTCTGCATCCTGACTTACTTGGGGCAGGTCTACATCACAGTCTCAGTCAAGTGAGTGAGGAAAGTGGCTTCAAGCAAACTGAAAACCATTTGGGAGAAGAGACGGTAGGCATACAGGTTGAGCACATGCTCGAACCATAGCAACAAACCAAAATCAGGGGAAAAACCCACAAAACATCAAGCTAGATTTGAAGTTGTTTGCAAATGGCTGGTTTGTGCCACATAATAAGGCTGGGCTATTTCCCACCATGAGGACTGCTTGCATCTTGAGGGGAAAAGATGGGTCAAAACTGGCCAATCTGCTCTTTGAACATATGACTGATTCTAAGGCTGGGGCAGGAAATACTCAAATAAGTCTAGAGAATCCTGTAGTGCCAGAAAGCAGGAAAGTACTGAAAGATCAAAAGGATGGTGCATGCAGAAGGGATGCAGGAGCCCCAACCTGAAGGACCTCCTGATGGCCAAGGCTGAAACAATTCAAACAAAAGAATAGATAACATCATATTGGATTTTAATCCCGTGTAAAATAAATACACTTTATGAATGAATCCATACTGATGAATGAATGAATGAATCCATACTGTGAATGAATCCATACTGATACAAGAAATGATGGATTGATTGATTGACTGAATGAATAAATAAATAAATAAATGAGAGAGAAGAGTCAAATCTCCCACACAGATAACTCCAAATAATTTATGTAGATATTCTTCCCTCAAAGAAGTGGAGTTAATCCCCTTCCCCTTGAGTGTGAGCTACACTTAGTGACTCGCTGCTGCGGTTACAGTGTGGAAAGGTAGGAGAGAGTTACTTTGCAGTGCAGAAACCTGGCAGACACTTCCTCAGCCGGGTGATCAAGGTCAGCGTCATCAGGGATAAGTTATGTCAATAGCGTGTACTCCTGATTTGATGTGAGAACAGCACTTCACCTCTGTAGTCTTCCTCTCCAAAACCCATAACCATGAGAAAAACATCAGACACACCCAACTGAGGGGCATTCTACAAAATACCTGACTGGTACTCCTCAAAACTGTCAAGGACATCAAAAACAAGGAAAAGCTGAGAAATTGTCACAGTCCAGAAGAGCCTAGGGAGACGAGGATTAAATGTAATGTGGTATCCTGGATGGTTCCCCGGAGGGAAAAAGGGCATTAGGGAAAAACTGTGGAATCAGAATAAAGTATGAGATTGAGTTGATAGTAATATACAAATGCAGTTTCTGACTTGTGACAAAATGGTACCATAGTAATGTAAGATATTAACAATAGGGGAAATTGAGTGCAGGATATATGGGAACTGTCTGCACTGTCTTTGCAACTTCTCTATAATGTAAAACTATTCTAAAAGGAAAAGGTTTTTTTTCTTTTGTCTAAAGCTAGTCTGGGGACTTCCCTGGTGACACAGTAGTTAAGAATCTGCCTGCTAATGCAGGGGACACGGGTTCGAGCCCTGGTCCAGGAAGATCCCACATGCCGTGGAGGAGCTAAGCCCGTGCGCCACAACTACTGAGCCTGCACTCTAGACCCACGAGCCACAACTACTGAAGCCTGCGCGCCTAGAGCCTGTGCTCCGCAATAAGAGAAGCCACCGTACTGAGAAGCCCGCGCACTGCAACGAAGAGTAGCCCCCGCTCGCCACAACCAGAGAAAGCCTGCACACAGCAACGAAGACCCAAAGCAGCCAAAATAAAAAAAAATAAAGCTAGTCTGGCTTGGGTCTTAGAATCACAGGATTTAGGTGATTCTAAGAAGGGGAAAGGACTAGCAAAGGAGCCCCAGGGACCCTGAGAGAGACTGCTGAGGCTCATTTGGTGAGTTGATCAGGCAGAGTAAAATACTTTGGTTTTTAAATCGCTTCATGGTCCATAAAGAGTGAATTTAAAGCCGCTTGCAGGTTGCCCAAATCAAAAACAATGCCATCTCCAAATTCCTCTACATGTGAACTTAAAGTCTCAGTTGCTTATAAAGAAAGTGCTTTTAAAAATGTGGTGATCCCTTTTATAGAAAGTTCAAAAGCCGGCAAAAATAATCCCAGGTGTGAGGAGTCAGGAAAATGGTTAGTTACCCTTGTTGGGGGCGGCAACTGGGAGGGAATGAGGAGGGGAGTTTCTAGGTACCAGTGATGTTCTTGTTTTTGACCCGGGAGCTGGTTATATGGGTGTGTTCAGTTTGTGAAAATTCATCAAACTGTATGTTTATGATCTGTGCACTTTTCCGTACGTAGGTTATATGTCAAGAAAAAGTTTATAAATCATAAAATAAGTTGATTTTAAGCATTAAGCTTTAATGCTGGGAGAAACCAACATCCCTCTCTCCTCCTTCCAGGAAGCACAATCTAGAAAGTCAAATAGTTTGCCTAAGGGCAGATGCAGCAGGCCCTCCCAGAGCCCTGATGTGTGGGTCCCTGCTAACCAGGGCTTTCGTGCTGGATGGCTCTGTGGAGCAGCAAGAACTCTTAAACCAGAGCACAGGGCTGGGTACAAGCGCATCTTCGGGGAGGGCACTGCAATGAGGGGCAGCACCAGCGCCAACCTGGGTGACTTTGATCAAACTTTTATTCATCTGTGCCTCGGTTTACCTACTGTTAAAGAGGATCTTGACTACTGCATGTGTAGATCAGCCAGAATTGTTGCCCTGTCATTAAGTTAGACTAGTCGTGGTCTGTCAGCATCCTCAGATCCCACTGCATGCTTAGATCCCTGGAATTTTGTGCCTGGAAAAGAGGGGCGTGGCAGAAATGCTGGTGACAGTAGCTCTGGCTCAGGGTGACTAAGGGGAGAGAAGCTGACCAGAGCTGAAAGGATGGAGTCTTCCCAGGACTCTGTCTTGAACTAGAATGACCTCAAAGGGTCATTCAGAGAATGGACGAGTAGTCCAGCATAGAGGTCGCTGAGCCCCATAGGGGTAAAATGACTTGCCCAAGGTCACCTGGCTGATGGGCTCCCTGAAGGTTCCTCGCTCAGTACCGTCCATGAACTATCTGGACTAAACAGGCTGCTGCTGTGACCATGAATTTTGTTTCCTTAAATAAGTTTTTGTCCACAATTTCTTTCATTAAATAAAATATAGAAAACATAGAAAAGTGAAAAGCATAACACAACCAGAATTTACTTGTTCCAGCATTTTAAAATGCAACTGTCTGGAAGTTTTTCTTTTTTGGATTCTGTGTTCTTTTTTTTTTTTTTTAACATCTTTATTGGAGTATAATTGCTTTACAATGATGTGTTAAGTTTCTGCTTTATAACAAAGTGAATCAGCTATACATATACATATATCCCCATATCTCCTCCCTCTTGCGTCTCCCTCCCTGGAACGTTTTACATTGCAAAAGAACACCTATTGTGACATAACGTTTTTGTAGTTTATTGATTGATTGATTTTTGGCTGCATTGGGTCTTCGATGCTGCGCACGCGCTTTTCTCTAGCTGCGGTGAGCCGAGGCTACTCTTCGTTTCTGTGCATGGGCTCCTCATTGCATTGGCTTCTCTTGTTGCAGACCATGGGCTCTAGGCGCGCGGGCTTCAGTAGTTGTGGCACGTGGGCTCAGTGGTTGTGGCTGGCGGGCTCTAGAGCACAGACTCAGTAGTTGCGGCGCTCGGGCTTATTGCTCAGCTGCATGTGGGATCTTCCCGGACCCGGAAGGGCTCGAACCCGTGTCCCCTGCATTGGCAGGCGGATTCTTAAACACTGCGCCACCAGGGAAGTCCCTGTAGTTTTTTAATATTTAATTTTTGTGGTTAAGTTAAGCAGGAGAATGGGAGCTCTTGGTTTACACTGTTGGGAGTTAAATGCGTCTTCTGAAGGAGGAGGAATGGAGGACATGGCCAACCTGCCTTATGCCCAGGAAATCCCATGGAGGCCTTTGGAGGGGTTTCTCCGGAAGAATTATACCAGCAAACATCAAACTCACTAGCGCTTTAAGAACTGGGTTCAGGCTATATTTAAAACAGATAACCAACGAGGACTTACTGTATAGCACAGGGAACTCTGCTCAATATTCTGAAATAACGTAAATGGGAAAAGAAGTTGAAAAGGAATTGGTACATGTATATGTATAACTGCATCACTTTGCCTTACACCTGAAATGAACACAACATTGTTAGATTGTTAATCAACTATACTCCAATATAAAATAAAAATGAAAAAAAGAGAACTGGGTTCAGCTTTAAGGTTGTCTTTTTTTTTTTTCACTTTTCTGTTTTGTTTTTCTTTTTTCTTTTTTGGCCACAGGGCACCACTTGCAAGATCTTAGTTCCCTGACCAGGAATGGAACCCGGGCCCCCAGCAGTGGAAGCACGGAGTCCTAACGAGTGGCCCGCCAGGGAATTCCCTGCGTTTTATTTTAGAGCGTTGTGGATTCATCTGTAGTTGCAAGAAATGCTACGGAGAGATCTTGTATGTATACCTTTTGTCCAATCTCCCCCGGCGTTGACATCTTGCACTAAGATTGTCTTTTGATGTGATCTGAAGGAGTTTAGGAGGCTTAGTGGAAGATCATCTAGAGAAATCCTCCTCTTTTAGTGATAAGAAAACTGAGGTCTGGGGTGGCCAAGTGACTTACCCAGGCTCACACCTGGGAATGGCAGGGTCTGGACCTTCCTTCTCTGGGCCTCCATGGCTCCATCCACAAGGGGTTTCATTTTTTGTTTCCCAAGATACCTGGGATTAGGTTGGTTTGGCAGGTAGAGGTAGACTCCCTCTTGATCTCCCCTCCCGACCCCCACCCCAACTGGTGAAGCAGCAAAGGCTTATTTCTCACTCAGGTGCCACGCCTATTGTGCGTTGTCTCAGGCTCCGCTCCCCGAGGTCCCCACTGGGGGCGGTTCCACGTCTGTGTGCGCACGATCACCAAAGGCAGGAAAAAGGAACACGGTGATTGCACCCGTCTCTTCCACTCACATTTCATTGTCACGTCATGTGGCTACACCTAACTTTAGCAGGCCGGGAAGTGCGTTTCTGTCTTTTGCCTGTAAATGGAACCAGAAATTATTGTTGAGCAGCATTAAGGAACACCCCAGTCACCCTCACTCCAACAGGAGAGATAGGACCTTCTGCGTCGGGCACTGGCAAGCTTCTTTCTTTGTATGACTAGAGTGCTGGTTTTCGGATTTCACCTTTCCCATGGTGTTGCCTTCTTCTTTAGCAGATTCCCAGAGGAGGTAGGCTCCCGACAGTGGGTCCTACAGCCTTATCTCTCCAGGGAGGGAAGAGATCTTGGGAGGCATGCCTGCACCCCCAAGTCAACGAGCTCTGGAAGCTCCTTTTGGAAAAGCTAATGTAATCTGAGGTTGTGATAATAAAAGGGAGATGATAGTTCTGGTGTATTACGGTGCTAATTGGAGAACTTCATTCATTCATTCATTCATTCACTCAACATTCATGAGTAGGACATTCCAGACCCAAAATGCTGTGATCGGGGTACCAAGTTTAAACAGGAATGTTGACCAGTTGAGGGCCCCCAGAGCAGGGTGACCACGATGGTGAGGAAATCCTGTTCTGGGCCAGAACAGGGCATGTTTAGTTCCTAGGAAAGGAGGTAAAGGAAGACATAGTAAAAATCTTCAAGAAGAGGCTGGTTGGTAGAAGTAGGTTACATTTGTTACGTGGCTGCTGAAGGTAGGAGTTGGATCGATGGGGGGAAGTTATAAGCAGGCAAACCAGTTCAGTTTGGGGTCAACCTTTTAACTAGAAATTTCAGTAACAGAGGAACAGGTTTCCTTGAAAGCAGGGAATTCACAGTCGCTGAAAGCCTTCAAACAGCCTGGATGATCTGATCTCCTATTGATCATTTCTAATGTTCTCCCTAATCCTGAGCCTATAGTTCCTGAGAAATTATAGGAAAGAGACTTTCCAGTATCTCTTATTTCAGGATCTAAGGTTTCGTCTTTAACTACAAATGAAGTCATCTACCTCTTAGATAAGGGGTCTTTTTCATATATGAGTCAATTTAAATACTAGTAACAATGATGATTGTTATTTTACAGGTAACACAGAGCCATGTGTCAGGAATTTTTCTAACTGCCTTACATATACTAATAAAAGTATTAATTTATTTAATTCTCAGAACAATCCTACAACCAATTATCCTCCCCATTTCACAGATGTGAATACTGAGGCACATTGCTAGTAAGGGGCAGAGCCAAGATTTGAATCCAGGTAGTTTGGCTCCAGAGTTTGTGCTTCTAACCACTACCTCTCATGCCACCCTTTTTGACAGCTGAGGAAATGGTACCCGATGGGATTTAGTGATGTGTTCACAGTCACAGGGCTAGGTGAGTGGTGGCATGTAGATCTGGCTGGAACCCCAATGTGCTCAGTGTGGAAAGCTTTTATCACCTATGACCCACACATCTGATTAGGGTCCTGGACAATGTATTGCATTGAATGAGATGACTCTTCCTTGAAGACCGAAGCTCATGCCCCAGATCTCCTAGCAAGTTGAAAACAAAGCTGTGGTAATCCGAATGCTTTGCTAACATGGTGAGGTGCTTGTCTGTCCTCATTTCCCAGGATCTGAAATACTTCCCCCACTTCCTCCCTGTCTATGTATATCCTACGGTCGAAGACCCAGTTATTGGCCACGAAACTTCCCGAGTCCCAAACTCTGCCAGTGCTTAACTTCTCCTCACCTTCCTCTCAGGTCATGCCCTCTCACCTAACCTGTAAGAGCAAGTTCATGGTAGTTTGGGCCAGCAAAGATTTGAGTATTTCTATGTTGGCTAAATTTATCAATCTTTTAAGGTTGGATTTAGAAAAACTTTCCCTACTGTGAAATTTTAAAAGAATTTCCTCTTGTGTTCCTCTAATATTATTATGGCTTTAGTTTTTATGTTGAAATTTTTGATCCATCTGGAATTTCCTTTACTGTATGAAATGAATAACTGGTATTTTTTTTTCCAAGTCCCCTTTGAGTTGTCCCAATGTTATTTATTGGATATCCATTTTCTTTCAGCTGATTTGAAGAACCATTTTTATATTTAACTAAATTCCATATTTATATTTGAAATCATTCAGAGTATGTTCTCTGAAATTAAGATGCAAAAAGAGAGCTAGAAAATCCCCCAAATGTTTGGAAACTAGGCAACACACTTCTAAAATAACCTATGGGTCAAATGGAAAGTAGAAAATATTTTTAACTGAACGATAATTAAAATATATCAAAACTTATGGGCTATAGCTAAAATTATACTGAAAGAAATGTATAGTTTTATGCATATGTTATAAAAGAAGGAAGGCTGAAAAAAATCAATGATCTAAGTATCTATTTCAATTAGTTAGGGGAAAAAAGCACATGTTAAGCCCAAAGGAAAAAGACTAACGGAACCCAGAACCCAGAAATTAACAAAATAGAAAATAGACATATAATATACAAAATTTTCAAAGCCATAAGTTGATTCTTTGAAAAAAAAATGTATTTAAACCTATGTCTGACCTCTCCGTTCTGTTGCATGGATCTCTCTATTTATGCATGCACCAGTAAAAACTATTTTAATAACTAAAGCTTTAGAGTGTCTTCTTCTTTTTTTTTTTTTTTTTTTTTGCGTTACGCGGGCCACTCACTGTTGTGGCCTCTCCCGTTGCAGAGCACAGGCTCCGGACGTGCAGGCTCAGCGGCCATGGCTCACAAGCCCAGCCGCTTCGCGGCATGTGGGATCTTCGCGGACCGGGGCACGTACCCGTGTCCCCTGCATCGGCAGGCAGACTCTCAACCACTGCACCACCAGGGAAGCCCAAGAGTACATCTTTTCATTCACTCAGGTCTTCCTTAGTGTTTGAAAAATGCCTTCATTTAGATCATGCATTATTTTTCGAATAATTTCCCTAAGTATTTTATTTTTTTGGTTTGCATTGAAAATGGGAGCTTTTCTTTCTTTTTTTTTTTTAACATCTTTATTGGAGTATAATTGCTTTACAATTTTTTGTAAGTTTCTGCTGTATAACAAAGTGAATCAGCGATATGTATACGTATATCCCCATATCCCCTCCCTCTTGCATCTCCCTCCCACCCTCCCTATCCCTCCCCTCTAGGTGGTCACACAGCACTGAGTTGATCATGGGATCTTTTCTTCAATTATATTTTGTCCTTTCAGTTGGGCAACTTCTAATACCTCTGTTTAACATATAACGAAGATTGTATTTTGGACATTTCAGCTAAACCCATGTGAATCATATCCTCTTCAAACATGACATACATATCCGACCTTATGTTTCTTTCTTACTTCTGACATATAATCTTTAGGCCACTGCTATGTATATCCCCAAAGTTTCAAGAAAACTGCTACAGACGCCCCAAAGCACTGTAAAGTAGTTTGGACCACAGTTACCTAATCACAAATATTTATCACAGGTGTCTCCACTGTGCCCTAGGTATTTTGTAGACAATGTACATTACAGATCTGATTCATCCTCAGGAGAGCTTATTGGAAGCATACCCCATGGAACACTGCCTGTGCCACCCACTTCCTGAGGGTACCCAGATCCATAGGGGATCTGGAGACACATCTGCAAGCTCTACAGTCTTTTTAATAATGATTTATCATTTTTCTGATATAAAATTAATACATACTCATCATAGAACACTAGGAAACATGAAGAACATAAAAATCATAAAAATATAATATATCCCTATATATAATCTCTAATCCCTACCACCCAGAGATAACCAATGGTTTGTTTCCTTATGACCTTTCTTCCTTATGCATGTACTGGTATACATATGCCAAGATTGAGATCACTCTGGGCAGACCGTTTTGAATCCTGTTTCTCATGAATGTTTTGCCATGTCATTATATATTCTTCAAAAGCAAGCTTTTTATTGGTGGCATGGTGTTTCCTAGCACAGATATTTTATAATCTATTTACTCATTCTACTATTATTTCACCTTTGGATTGCTTCCAGTTTTTCCAAAATAAAACTTAAGTCAAAGATGATACAAACGTCTTTGCCCTCTTCTCTGATTATGTCCTTTGAATACATTCCTAGATGAATTACTGGGTCAGAAATGGAAACATTTTTAAAAACTTGTGGTAAAACATACATAACATAAAATCTACAATTTAAACCATTTTTAAATGTAGTGTTCAGTGGCCTGAAGTACATTCACATTGTTGTGCAACCATCACCACAGTCCATCTCCAGAACTTTTTTCCTCTTGCAAAATTGAAACTCCATACGCATTAAACACTAGCTCCACGTGCCCCCCTCCCCCAGCCCCTGGTAATCTCTATTTTACTTTCAGTCTCTATGAATCTGACTACTCTAGATACCTCATGTAAGTGAAATCATACAGTATTTGTCCTTTTGTGATGATTTTATCTCACTTAGCATGTCTTCAAGATTCATCCATGTTGTAGCATGTGTCAGAACTTCCTTTTCAAGGCTGAATAATATTCCATCGTATATACCACATTTTGTTTATCCAGAGGAACTTTTTTTTTGCCATACGCGGGCCTCTCACTGTTGTGGCCTCTCCCGCTGAGGAGCACAGGCTCCGGACGCACAGGCTCAGTGGCCATGGCTCACGGGCCCAGCCGCTCCGCGGCATGTGGGATCTTCCCGAACCGGGACACGAACCCGTGTCCCCTGCATCGCCAGGCGGACTCTCAACCACTGCACCACCAGGGAAGCCCCAGAGGGACATTTTGTTTTGATCAAATTGTCTGCTACTTTCCAGAAAGATCACACCAATTTATGCCAGGAATGCACGAAATTATAATTCTAAAGTTTACGCACTTAACACTGTATTGTAGTAACCATGGTCTAATTTACTCACATCATGCCTGCATAGGGTTTTCCCCATTTGCCGATATGCAACCCCAAGTTATTGCAAAGGGACCCCCAAAGAACTCCCTTCCTTCCTAGTGTTTGTGTGTGTGTGTGCATGTGTGTGTGTGATGCACATATACATACATATAGCTGGAGATGAATGTATTTAGCATTTATCAAAGGGTAAAGGAACTCGTCTACAGTTTGGATCAGAGCCTCGGAATCTAAACTCATGCCATATGGCATTTGTCAGATTTTGACCTCCCAGAGTTCCATTCTTTTAAATCTCATTCAATTTTTGTGCCTTCCAAGAAAGGCACCAAAGATTTTATTTGGGAGGAAACATCTGGCGTTCGTATGGCGTATTAAACTTTTCAAAGGGCGTCACATACGGGATCTCACCTGGTTTCTACAACATCCTCAGCCCCAGGAGGCAAGCAGGGTGATATTGTTAATCACATTTGTGTAGACACAGGTTCAGAAAAGTGATGCTATCTGCTGGAACTTACACAGCCAGTTTGGGACTCAAATTCCCATCTCCAGATTCCTGTACTGCCCCTGTCCTCTCACTAATTCCCAGCTCACTCTTGCTGTTGCTAGAGTGTGCTGTTCCTTTACTTGGCATGTCAACGTTCCTAGGTTGTCCAGGAATGTACTTTCTTGGAGAGGAAAGGGAATAGATATTTTAGCCACACACAACACAGTGTGCTTGCCAGGTACCTAATAGGGACACTCAATAAATATTAATTAAAGAATGCAGCCACACTGGCTTTCATGCCGGCCAGATCCTTTAAAGTGTCAAGAATATTCCATGAGGGATTGAGTGTTGGGCTGGAAGGCTGTGTGGAGGCAGAGAGGATAGTGATACCCTGGACAAAGGGAGCATATTCTCTTGGAAGAGGAAAATACCCCCTGGGGGCCCCTGTCCATCACCTGGAGAGAAGGAGGAAGGGAACTCACATTTGTTCAGAGCCTTCTGGGACCTGTATTTTCCTAGCTGGGTGGGATTTACTCTGTTCCTCCTCTCCCTCTATGTCTGTCGCAAGCCAGTGTGAGATGCTGGGAGACAGCTGGCTGGGGTTAAGGACGAATGTAACTTGTGGGGTGTGGAGAGGGATGGATAGGTGAGAAATGGAATGGGTGTGCCTCCCTCCTCTGGCATCCTGAGGGATGTAGGTGCCTGTTAAGTGTCTCTGGCTTGACAGGGAACCAGCAGAAGTCTATTTAGATCAGCAGTTCTGAGCACAGAGGTAATTGTTGGAGCCTCTCCCCTGGTCTGAGCCCACGGTGGCTTCCAGAAGGCAGAGCTAGTGTTCCCTGAAGCCCAGGGTCTGGGAGAAGGGGACAGCTGGGCTGGGAATGAGTGAGGCAGAGGCCTGGGTAGGGAACCCTTGGGGAGCCACTCGGAGGAAGGGCTGTTGCCCAGATGGCTGATGTGCCAGGAGAAGGCCTCCTTCCTCATCCCAGAGAGGACCATAAGGGGAGGTGGGGACCTCTAACCCCACCTGGTGCCTGCGACCACCCTCTCTTTGCTCAGGATTTGTTAGATGCAGAAGCACACGCAAGGAACATGGGGCTCCCCTGGAAAGACCGGAACCCAGCTCATAGTTTAGGACCCTAAACGTGGGGTGTTTACGAGTGAGCTTATATCTGCTTTCCTAGGCCTCTTTGGGCAGTTTTTCTTTTGTTTTCTTAAAAGTAAAATTTGTGAGTTTGTGCAATTTTAAGCAAATGATCAATTTCAGATGGTTTTGGTGTCAGAGAGTTTCCTCAGCATCTTCATCAACAAATTGTACTTAATATACTCCTGTTAATCAAGGAGAAAAAGAGGAATGGACACGAGCTATATATTTGTGTGTGTATATATGTATATATATATATATATATATTGTTATGACTTGATAACAAATTTACTATATACAAATGCCTTCAGCAGTGATTCCACAAACGGAACATTTACTGGTCAATCAACCTGTATAAGTGGACCCTCTTAAGGCCTAGATACCACAAAATTATTCTATGCTAGGTTCAGAAATGCCTAAATGGTGAAGCTACATGATTCTGTAGCTTCATCTCTACAATATTCTTTGAGATACATCATCTTATTTTTTATTTTTATTTTACGTTGGAGTATAGTTGATTTACAATGTTGTGTTAGTTTCAGGTGTACAGAAAAGTGATTCAGTTATATATATATATATATATATATATATATATATATATATTCTTTTTCAGATTCTTTTCCCTTATAGGTTATTACAGAGTATTGGGTAGAGTTCTTTGTGCTATACAGTAAGTCCTTGTTGATTATCTATTTTATATATAGTAGTGTGCATATGTTAATCCCAACCATCTAATTTATTCCTCCCCCCCCCCACCCCCGCACCTCTCCCCTTTGGTAACCAAAAGTCTGTTCTCTAAGTCTGCAAGTCTGTTTCTGTTTTGTAACTACGTTCATTTGTATCATTTTTTAGAGTCCACGTATAAGTGATATCATATGGTATTTGTCTTTGTCTGACTTACTTCACTTAGAATGATCATCTCTAGGTCCATCCATGTTGCTGAAAATGGCATTATTTCATTCTTTTTTTATGGCTGAGTAATATTCCATTGTATGTTACATCATCTCATTTAATCTCGAGACAGCTCTGCGTTGGTAAGTATTATTATCCCCATTTATCAATGGGGAAATCAAGGTCTTAGGTGACACAGCTAATGGTGACAGTTGATATTTGAACACAGTATTTCTGGCTCCAGTGCTGGGGTGCTTTGTGCTTCCTCTGATACCATAATTCTCTCCATTACCTTGGGTTTGTCGGCACATTCATTCAACAAACATGAACACCTGGGGGCCTCTGCATGATCTAGCCCCCCTCCCCGAGTAGTTCTCTTTCCACAATTCCGATCCCTCTCGCCATGCTGTCACCATGCCAGTCACGCAGGCCTCGCAGCTGTTCCTCTAACTTGCTAGCTCACCTGTCTCAGGGTCCAGGCCCTGGCTGTCTCTCTTTCCTGAAAGGGTCTTACCTGATCTTTGCTCCTCCCTCACTCTACTTCATGTTTTCCAAAGATCTTTTTTTTTTTTTTTTTTTTTTTTTTGCGGTACGCAAGCCTCTCACTGTTGTGGCCTCTCCCGTTGCGGAGCACAGGCTCCGGAAGCGCAGGCTTAGCGGCCTATGGCACATAGGCCCAGCCGCTCCGCGGCATGTGGGATCTTCCCGGACCGGGGCACGAACCCGTGTCCCCTGCATCGGCAGGCGGACTCTCAACCACTGCGCCACCAGGGAAGCCCCTGGACTGCTTTTTTTCTGTCTCTCTTTTACCTGTGCATTTGCTATGCTGCCTTTTAGACATTTGGGATCACTGCACACTGCTGGGTGTCGAGACATATTGATGGAGTGATAGGCAAGTGCTGGACCTCAAAGTGCCGCTAACCAGGTGGGCGACTTTAGGGAATCTTCTCTCCATCTTCATGGAGCTCTGGCTGAGGGAATGCAGGTGATGATCCTCAGACAGGAGGGACAGGCACAGAATCGGAAGTAATTGAGAGTGTTAACTATGCCCCCTTAACTTTGGCGCAACTTATTCCTCAGGAAGGTATTTAGATTCCTCCAGGGTCTCTCGATCTGAGATTCTATCCTTGGGTTTTAAGCAGTAATTTGTCGGTTTTGAGTTGAGGTACCCTGAGTTCAATTGCCAACATTTAACTTTCCTAAGTAAATCTTTAAGTAAACACGGTCTATTATCACCACCATTTTATAAAAGATAGGGCACACTGATTCCTCAAACTAAGAAGGACATCATCTCAAAAGAAATGATTTATTCTTTCGTTATTGGTCAAGCAGTCACTTGTTCAGCCAGTATTGGTTGAGTGCTTGCTTTATGTCAGTCACAGTGCTTGATGTGTTGTAATATGGGGTTCCTGCCCTCAAGGAGTTTACACTTGGCTAGGTGGGGGGGAGACATTAAGCAAGGAATCAGAATTCAAGGTAAAATTTCCAGTGTAGTAAATGCTGCACAAGGAGATGCCTGAGGCTGTGAGGGTGCATAATGGTGGGGGCGGGGCGGAGGTGACATAACTCAAAGCTTAGGAGCCTGGAGAGGAGAGAGGGGCATCTCAGGCTGAGAGACAGCACTTGCCCAGGCCCTGGAGTGGGAGGAAGATCCTGAGGTGACAGCAAGGGGAAGGAGGGGGTGCCAGGCCACTCAGGGCTTGTAGGTCAAGGAAGGGACTTTGTTCCAAGGGCTATAGGAAGACTGTTGGGGGGTGGTGCAGTCAGGCCAGCACCAAGACCAACCTCAGCAGAGGGGGGTTGGTGGGTCCGAGTGAGGCCAGAGCAGAAGTGAGGAAAGCGCTGTGTGCGTCAGTCACCAGGGAGATGCTGGCGGCTTGTGTCCAGCTGGCTGCAGTGGGGGGACCTGGAGACGAGTGGATGGGCTGAGAGGCATCTCAAAGGTGAAACTGACAGGATGTTAAGGCTGGTTTGGATGCGGGATGAAGAAGAAAGAGTTTGCTGTCTGGGCTGGTCCTCTGTTTCAATTCCCACCACTGGATGGAGGCGGTTGAGTTTTCTGAGGGCCGAGGTCTGGAGGAGAAGCAGATTTTCGGAGGAAGATGCCCTATTTGGGACATAATCAGCTCAAGGTGCCTTTGAGACATCCAAAGGGAGGAGTCAAAAAGGCAGGTGGCTACGTGGGACTGGAGTTCAAAGCAGAGATGGGCCTTTTCACATGACTCACTTTGTCTGTTTGGCTGTGATGGGGCTGCCTCCTGAGAGAGAAACGTGCAGCTGGGGGCCTGGGTGAAAGGAAGCCTTACTTTTCCCTTCACGCCCTTTTGTCCTCTTTGAGTTACGTACCACTGTGCATATATTACCTATTCAAAAATCAATAAAATAGAAAAAGCAAACTAAATATACCCAATAATTTAGCATTTGAGAAAACATATATTATGCAAACTTGACCATGGATGACAGGTTCTGGGGTTTGGACTGGAGAGGAGGACTCTGAGCCATGTAACCTTTAAAATCCCTTCTGGCTCTCACCACATTTTACCGCAGTTTTCCTTGTCTTCTCTTATGGGTCTACCAGACTTGAGCAATGCTAGGTAGCATCATATTCCACACACCTTGAAAGGCTTCAAAATTAACGTTTATGGAGAAAGGTGGGATCGAGACTGCACTGGGTATATCCTTCCCCCAAAAAGTGGACCCCGTCCCACTCCCTCCTTGTTTGTCATAATTACCAGAAAGTTATTTCTAGGACATAGGAAAATATTCATGACTCACAGTAATGCTAGCAAAGAATGAGAAACACTTTTTATTGTGTTCTCACTTATCCCTCTCTCAACCTGAGAAAAAGATTTCCCAGGCTTATTAGTTTGTTTTTAAACCCTGATCCTGGACTTGCTTCTTTGACACCATCCCAACTGGTCCTAGTAAAACCCACACGAAGTCCCAGACACTAGAACGAGTGGCTTCCTTCTTCATTACCCTATCACTTGGACATTTATCTCTGTAAAACTTCATTTCCTAGGCTTGGAATGTTAGGCAAAATTAGTTTATTGGGTGGCTCCTACCTCCAAATCCATGATAATCATGATGATTAGCATCTGTATACCAGTTAGTTTACATAGCACTTGTGCTGGCGATGTGTCCGGTGTGCCCCCGAGCCGCGTCCCAGCAACCCCGTGGTGAAGGCTTTGTTCCTTGAGCCTCACACCGGGTCTGGCACACACACGACGTTGTTAATTCAGTGTTTGTTGTATGAGGAAGGCAGACAGACTACGGAAACAGCTCTCCTAAAGCCTTGCAGCTAGGAATGGCAGAAAAGTATTTTCGGTCTGAAAACTGGGCTAAGGGTCCTGTCTGCTCTCACAGGTCCTCACAGTGGAAATGCCTTGGCCATCACTCATGGGGCCGGGCTGCTTTGGCGGGTCCCAGGACGTGTCAGGAGCAGCGTGTGTGGTCACCTATGACTCTTTGCTCTCCTACAGACAAAACATTACCCCTTCTGCAGGCTGCCCAGTTCTGATTCACCATTAACAGGATGTCTCGTCACTAAGATGCTAACTGGCACTTACCATGCAGAATTCAGTACCAAAGTCATCCTTTAAAGACTTTTGACAGGGGAATGGGAAAGGTAAAACTAGGGGGGGGGGAAATAGGTGGAAAAAATCAGAAAACAGTGAAGGCTAATTTGGTAGCTTCAAGTCCATTTCATTGTGTCTTGAAGTTCAAATGAAGACCCTGTCTGCAGCATGGAGAGTGAGGAATAACAGTGGGGCTCATCGGGGTGCCTCTGAATCAGGCTCAACATTTATTTTCTTGCTTTGCCGTCTTTAAAATCAGTGTTTTTAGTGCCCATGGAAATGAGCTAAACTGTATGTCTCTCTGTCTATACTGCAATGGCGAATCCTAGTTTTTCATTGTTGGAATTTGAGGCCATTACCTAAGCACCCCCATTGCTGAGCCATCACAGGCCAGCTTCACGCTGGAGGCTCTTCCCTTCCCTTGTGTTAAAACTGGCATCGCCTCCTGACATGAAGCAGTTTGCCACAAGTGAGGCCTGACTGTTGATTTGAGGAGTGGAGATCATGAGATTTTCCCAGTTGTTCGAGAAGAAAGTTCTCTGCGGTTACAGATGATGTCGTGTCGTGCCTGCAATTTCTTTCTACAAAGAAAACTTCACGCTGAGGGAGGTGATCTCCCTGAACATCCACTGCAGGGGCCTCACCTCCATCCCTAAACCCCTTGAGGCTTAAGAGTGTTTATAAAGTTATAGTCTCAAAGTGACAAGTGTGGCTTGAGTTTTGAAGACTTAGCTCGAAGTGGACAGAAAACTACCAATTGTTTCTTTCCATCGTGCTTTCCTTTTGAATAGGATCATTCACCTCATGAGCACCTCAGCCTGGTTGTCAACTCAGCCAGTCTAGTTCCAGATATTTCTTCCTTTGGGAAACTTTCTGAGACCCCGTCCCAGACAGAATAAATCCCTTGACTTTCTGTTCTGAGCAGGGCCTCCGTTCTTGAGGGCTGGCTGTTTTTATATTTCTAGCCCTCTCCTGGATTGTGCCTTTCTTGAGAGCAGAGGCTGTTCAATACACCGTTATATGTCTCAGAGGTCGCGCCTGGTACCTGGCACCACCTCTTGAATTAATGCTGGCTAAATGGATTGAGAATCATGTGAACACATTTCTGTTCCAAAAATTGCAGCTCTCATTTTCTCAGATGGGGCAGGCTCCTTCCTGTGCCTCTGTGGTCGAGAGACGCCGGTGTGTATGAGGCTGTCCTCCCCGGGTTAGGACTTGCACCTGACTGATATCTAGAATGACTTTCGATTAGGACTGGCGTGTTTCCTCACTGACTCTTGCCAGGGTCATGAAAAGGCGGCCTCCACCCTTGCCGTCTGGGATGACACATTGGCCTCTGTTGTCATCAGCCTTCCTGTAGTAACTGCCCCACAGAGAGAGAAGCTGTCTGCAGCCTCACTTCCACATGGGACCTCGCCAACTCATCCTTTTCTACAAGGACATCAGAACAGCCAATTTCAGGAAATAAGAAAAGCAGGCAGGGATTTAAAAAAAACCCTTAAATCTGTATATTTTTGAATAAGTAACAAATTCACATGGTACAAAGTTGAAAAGGTACAAAAAGTTATGTACAGTGAAGTTTCCCTCCCAGCCATTTTCATCAGCCATCCAGTGTCCCTCCCTGGAGGAAACTGTATCTACATGACTGTATATTTGAATGTCTCTGTTGTCCTAGATCTTTACTTTTTCTGGGTGTTTCTCTTGTCTCCTTCATAAGAACATTCATTTTATCCTGCCCCTCCCCCTCTAGCCCCCAGTACCCAGTTGAGTGTCCTGGAGAGCCACCTGGCAAATGTTACAGACCAGTTGACAGCCTGTCTGTAATACAAGAATATTTGATGAGTCAGTGCTTATAGCATCTTTATTTGATTGTGAATTAGATGCATTTCATTCACCTAACGTTCTCCTTCTTCTAACATACGCCAAGAAGTGCTGATTGTCACATCAGCCTCACTCATGCCGTCTTCCTTTCATGAACCATCACTTCCATTTGTATCGCTGCCAGTTCAGGATGGTTGAGGGCTCACTCACACGTTTTTCGAGGGACGGTTGTGCAAGAAATGTCGATATTTTCCAACACTTTTTTTTGCCTCTTCGATTGTTTCTTCTTTGGCTTCTGCAAGGAAAAATCCTCACCCCTGCCTCGCTTCGGCCCTTGGCCCCCAGCATCAACACACCCACATGTCCTTTGGGGCCTCTTTCTGCCCTTCTCTTCTAAGAACCACTGGAAATGAGAAAAGTACTGAAAGGAAGAATCCTGTCTTGCCCGGACAGGAGGTATTTATTTATTTATTTAAGCTTTTGCTTAGAGTTGCTTATCGTCCTCGAGAGGTTTTCAGGTTCTCTTTTTCTGTCCTCCTCGTTCTCTTTCATGTCAATTTCCCCCCAGCAGTTGTGGACGGTTTACCTGCTTCTCCTCCATTTCCTGTGCACTCTGCTGCCCTCCTTCCTCATGCACCCTGGGGCCCTGACTGCTCAAGACCGGGGGGCCTTGGAGCAATTTCCCTCCAGCTTCCTCTCTCCTCTAGCTGCTTAGCCAGCGGTCAGTCAAATGGCGGCCCCCGCAGTCCTTCGGGTGCCAGGGGCCAGTGATTAAGTAGCCAGGTCTTTCGCTGCCTCCATCCTTGTTTGTCATAACTCTGTTGCAAGTTATTTTGGTCTCTGTGACTTGTGGCTGCACCATGATTAGGGTTTGATTACTATCACCAAAGTGACTAAAAGATGAAAATAGAAGCCACAACAGGAAATAAACAACTGCAAATGAGATATTTTATTCCATATTCCCTGCCAGCAAATGATTAGAATCAAACTCATTCACAATAGTTTGGTGAACTCCTAAACTTTTTTTTCCAAGGATCAGAATAGTTTGAAATGGGGTGCCTGTCAGTCTCATTTGTGCCTGTGGAAAGGAAAGGAACTCCTTTTCTAGGCACGCCAGCCAGCCAGGAGTTCCTCTACTGTCCAGCTTCTTTCTTGGAAAGGAAAGGAATAAGAATATGAATGGGGTGGGACTGGCTCTCAGGAAGGCTTGGGATGTTAACTGATTCAGGGGATGCCAGGGAGCTATAAATCAGCACCAACCACTGCAGGTACTTGCCCAGCAACCCACCCATTTTCTACCTAGGGCAGTAAAATGGAGGAGGAAAGCCATGTAGAGAGGGCAAGACAGGGGTGACACCTGAAGTAAAAGCACCCACAATTACACTGTATGGTAACATATCTTTGCAAGAATATGCATGCTCCACCCAGACAAGTTGTGACGTCAGATTCAACTCCTGAAACACCCGCTAAATCTACCTGTCCTGTGTGTGCTCCGGCCTCGCATGCCATAGCGTTAGCACCATTGGCCAGATTTCCCAGTCTTCAGATTCTCCATCTAGCCAAGAAGCTTAATTAGAATTATGCCTTTTGTTTTCACTGCTTATTTAAGTCCTTCCTGTCACTTTGCAGTCTGGCCTAGCCTCGACAGGAAAGTGAACATCTTCTAGCTAGGCCCAGAGCAGAGAGAGGGAATGAGACCCCGGAGAGGGCAGGAAACTTGCCCAGAAAGCTTTTTAAACCCTGCCAAGTGCTCATCTAATATCACCACTAGTGTGTTATTTAACCAGTGAGTGGCAGAGTCTCAGCCAGGAATCAGGTATTCTTTCTAAGCCTTTCTGAGGTGAGTGTATTATACATTTCCCAGATACCTCAAAAATCCCATTTCTGCCTGTTTTGTCTTTCCCTGCCAATGATGATGGGATCACCCAAATCCATTTTCTCCTGGGCTTTCTCTCCTGCTGTCTTTGCAGCTTGCTTGTTCAGAAAATTTCACACACACACACACACACACACACACGCACACACACACAGAGGTTTCAATGCCCTTTTCAATAAGCAATATTTTTATTTGTAACAAAATTATGATCTTATACAATTGCAGCCTATGTGGCTTACAAGGTTTAGAATGCCAGCTGCTGCCCTGTCCTACACGTTTCTGCACTGCTTGGCATTTCTGGGTCTTCTAGGTCAGTGAGCTTCAGGGTCCCTTGCCTAGAGATGATCATGATTTTCTCTCACTTTTATATCTCCAAAGGTGCTCTTGGTGGGTTTGGGGGAAATGGGCCAAATGAGTCTATTCAAGTCTGTTGATTCCTAAATATTTATTAAGCACCTATGGCATACAGACACCTTTTAAGTTGCTGGAAGGGAAGGGGCTGAGCTATAAAGCTGAGATTCATCTGTGCTTTTTCCTTTTATTTTATTTTATTACTTTTATTGCCTTTTTTGTTTTTCTTTATTATTATTATTTTATTATTATTTTTGTGCCTTTTCCTTTTAAAGGAGCATAACTTAGCTGGGAAAATGAAAATAGTTTCTTTCACCTTTTCTAAAGATTCGTTAAAATCCCCAGTGAGTTTCATAGTCGTTCTGATCTCACAATTCTAAATGGCTTTTAAAAAAAATCTTATTTCACTGAATAAGATGCGAGGTTAGACCACCATGCCAACTAGTGGCCTCCTCAATAATGATGCGTATATAGTTAAATCATTACGTTTCTACTGTCAACAGTTTTCACGAAGTAAACGTAATCTGGTCCTTTGCCCCACCAATGCTTTACCCATTTCCATGCAATAGTCTGCCTGCTGGGTCTACGCTTCTCTAAAGCCTCGGGTAAGGGGATAAACTCTCTGACTCTAAGCTCCTTGAAAGCTACGGGGCCGAGGAGGGCGAAGAAACAGGCCCTGCATGCATATGCATGCCCTAGGCAGGTCTGCTCGGAAGGTAACCTTCCTGCGCTGGGAGGCGGGGTGGCGGAGGTCTTCCGGGCTCCGGAGGAAACCTGCACGCGGCGGGCGGGCGAGCCCCCACCCCCCACCCCCGGCCAGGATGCTGCCCCTTGCAACTCTTCAGCCAGCCAAATGCATTCCAGAGCTTTGCACAAGACACACTTCTCCAGGCAGTCCTAGAAACCCGAGCCCGGAGCGGGAGAGGGCGGGAGGGAGCGCGCGGCCGCCGCTGAGGTCACATTCGCGCCGCCTCCCCGCCCTCGGCGGCCCGGCTGTTCCCTCCAGCGCACACTTCCTAGGGCCTTGGTCCAGTCCGGTGTAAATGTCTTTTAAACGGAGACAGCGCTCTCCTTCCCATTCCCTCCCGTGCGGCGGCCAGGGGATCCGTCGCCAGGGCCTTTAAAACAAAACGAATGAATGAAGCGTTAGGGCGAGCGCGCGCGGGACAGCCACTGAGAAGCTCCGCGGTCCGGGTCTAAGTCCGCCACCGACCCGCTCGCTTCGCTCCATAACTCGCCGGCGAAGCCTGTTCGGTGCTCTTGGGTCTTTCCATTTCTCCTCTGATTCCGCCAGGTCTCAGTCGATTCTGGGAGCTTCTGTGCTCCCCACCTTTATTCGTCCCCGCTCTTTCGTCCCCCCCCCACCCCTGCAGACCCGGGAGGGGGTGGCGGTGGCGGGGGGCGGGGTGGAGAAATAGCTTTTAGAAACCCGATCTGTTGTTTGCGAAACACAATCGCTTTTTTTTTTTTTTAAAGCGACAGGGTGTCTAGACGGCCACGTGACGAGGCCGGAGCCGGGCGCGCCACTGCGCAGTGGAACCATCAGAGCAGAGGGCTGGGGGGGGCGGGGGGGG
>NW_021703765.1:23676726-23756646 GCF_005190385.1 Monodon monoceros
CAGAGCAGAGGGCTGGGGGGGGCGGGGGAGGAGGCGGCGGCGGCGGCGGCGGCGGCTGGGGGGGGGGGGGGGAAGGGGGAGGGAGGGGGGGGGAAGGGGGCGGAGGCGGGAGGCCTTGCCGGAGGCTGTGAGCCCTGAGCACACTCGCTCGCCTGCTCGGCGCACGGAGGAACCTGTCCTCGAGCCGCGCCAGCCGAGCCAGCCGGGCGCCGTGCTCGGTCCGCTCGCCGCGCCGGAGAGAGCTGCCCGAGACAGAGCCAGCCCGCCGGCGCCGAGCTGCCGAGCGCACGGCCCAGGAGCCCCTGAGTGCGGCGCGGCGAGCCCCCAGCGGCGGCAGAAGGACCCGAGCGCCAGGAGAGGGCGGACGGGGGACAAGGAGGCTCCCGACCGCGACGAGGAGAGTCTCGAGGAGAAGGCGGCGTGAGGGACACCGGGGCCTCCAGCCGCCGCAGCCGAGTCGGGGCGAGCAGCCCACACGGGGAGCCCCAGCGGCCGGCCGCGGCCAGGGGAGGGGGCGCCGGCGGTTCCCGCACTAGAGAGCAGAGGGCGAGAGCGCGCGACCCGCCAGCGGCCCGCCGCGGCCGCCGCGCCGCCCTCCCCCGCGCTGTCAGCCCCGCGGGGCGCAACCGCCGCCGCAGCATCTTCTGCCCCTGCGCCCCCGCCAGCTCCGAGGAAGTCCCCGCTGAGGACTGGGGCCCCCGGGAGCGCAAGAGGAAAGACCAGAGACTACCCTAAATCACCCAGATGCGAAGGATTGAAGCAGCCTAGCCAAAGCTTTCTGTGGATTAAAAAAATACGATTTTTTTTTTTTTTTTTTTGGCAGAAGAAAAGGCAAAAGACCAGCGGGGCTCTGCAAGGAAAAAAGGGGGATGTAACTCGTAGATACGTTTTTTCCACCCCTCAAACGTCTAGTTCTACTTTGTAAACATTTTCTTTTTTTAAACCCCAGGTCCAGCCGGACGCCCCCAGGCCTCCGGGGTGCGAGGAGGCGGTGTTTTTCATTTTGGGCTTTGCATGTTTGGTTCTTAGATTTTGAGAGAGCTTCCTTATTTCGCCAGACATCTCATGCGGGGTGAAGTCCACTCAGCCCCCTCCGCCGAGTCTTCGTGTGTACGGAATTCAAGGCGATCCGGTTACTAAGGATATAGAGGAAAAAAATAAATCGCGTGCCTGCTTTTGTTTTTTTTTAATTGCCAGTTTCTCCCCACCCCCAAATTAAGTTGCTTAGCAAGGGGGAAAGAGGCTTTTTCCTCCCTCCAGCAGCCCAGCCGAACGCCTTTCGTTTTTTGCCCTCGCGGATCTTCCATGTAGGCAGCCGAGGCTGGCGAGCCCGACACTCGGGAGCCGCTGCGGGGGGGCCTCTTTTTGGGGAGGCGCCGACCGGGGTAGGCTTCGCCGCCCCCAGGGAAGCGGCGGCCGCGTTCCTCCGGGGTGCGCCGGGGCCCGAGAGCGGCGCACGGCGCGGGCCGCGAGGGGTGGGGCAGCCGGAGCGCAGGCCCCCGAGCCCCGGCGGGCGCCCCCGGGCCCCCGCGCGCGCCCCGGCCTCCGGGAGACTGGCGCATGCCACGGAGCGCCCCTCGGGCCGCCGCCGCTCCTGCCAGGGCCCCTGCTGCTGCTGCTGTCGCCTGCGCCTGCTGCCCCAACTCGGCACCCGACTTCTTCATGGTGTGCGGAGGTCATGTTCGCTCCTTAGCCGGCAAACGACTTTTCTCCTCGCCTCCTCGCCCCGCATGTTCAGGACCAAACGATCTGCGCTCGTCCGGCGTCTCTGGAGGAGCCGTGCGCCCGGCGGCGAGGACGAGGAGGAGGGCGCGGGGGGAGGCGGAGGAGGAGGCGACCTGCGGGGAGAAGGGGCGACGGACGGCCGGGCGCATGGGGCCGGTGGCGGCGGCGCAGGCAGGGCTGGCTGCTGCCTGGGCAAGGCGGTGCGAGGTGCCAAAGGTCACCACCATCCTCACCCCCCAGCCGCGGGCTCCGGCGCGGCCGGGGGCGCCGAGGCGGATCTGAAGGCGCTCACGCACTCGGTGCTCAAGAAACTGAAGGAACGGCAGCTGGAGCTGCTGCTCCAGGCCGTGGAGTCCCGCGGCGGTACGCGCACCGCGTGCCTCTTGCTGCCTGGCCGCCTGGACTGCAGGCTGGGCCTGGGGGCGCCCTCCGGCTCGCAGCCCGCGCAGCCGCCCTCGTCCTATTCGCTCCCCCTCCTGCTGTGCAAAGTGTTCAGGTGGCCGGATCTCAGGCATTCCTCGGAAGTCAAGAGGCTGTGTTGCTGTGAATCTTACGGGAAGATCAACCCCGAGCTGGTGTGCTGCAACCCCCATCACCTTAGCCGACTCTGCGAACTAGGTAGGAAGTTGTTCTGCGCCCACCCTCCCCTCCTTCTGGCGCTCAGGTGGTGCAAGAAAAGCCCCGTTGGGCTGTGTGTTTGTGCACCTACCTCGCCGGAGGGGAGTGTACATCTCCTCCTGGGAAGAGACTTGGGGGACAAGGGTCGAGAAGGAACTAGGGGAAACTGGAAAGGTATTCCCTGGGGGTTCCCTTCCAGTTTTTTTCTTCTCTGTTGCCCCGGGGCGCAGGGGAGGCTTTGGGCATTGCTCACGCACACACTCTACACACAGGGGGTTAAAGATTAGATGCCCTCATTTCCGGATTAGCCAAGGGGTGCAGAGAGAAGTGGGGGTCACGCCTCCCCCGCTCTGGGAAAAGCGTTGAGGTGTGTGGCCGAGTTGGATTCGGTCCAAGGCCGCCAAGGAAGGCTGGGAGAAGCAGTTGTAAAGGCTAGAGAGTAAGGCTCTCCTTTAGTAAATAAAGAGGGTCACGTCGGGCACAAGGGGCCGGGAGACTGCCCTGGCCGGCGCAGCTTTGGGTTTTGAGGCAAAGAGAGGATGGAAGGTCGCGCTGGATATCTGCTCCAAACTGTGCCACCCCAGGGTGAAAGAGAACAAGCAGTCAGGAGAAGTTGGGTGCCCCCTGCTTTTTGCATTCTTCCAGCACAGGAAAGCACAGTTACTGACTAGAATGGTCTGCCCCCAGCGCCTCCGTGAGGATGCTGCCCCTGGGGCCTGGGCTGCTTCTCAGTTGAGACCCCAGCCTCCTCCTCTTTATCCTCCCAGCCTCCATTGATTCCCTTTTCTCTACGTCTTTGTGCGGGGGCGGGGTGCACATTGGGCGCCCACAAATCCAAGTTCACCAGCGCTCTTGGGGTGCACCTCCCGGGTGGGCTGGCAAAGGGGAAGCCCGTGTTCCCCGCGCGGGTGCGGAGCGGAGCAGCGGTGGCGGAGGTGAATTGCACCCCTGGGGGACGGGGCGGGGGTGGGGTGGGGCGGTGGGAGTGGGGTGTGAAGTTCTGGGACGGGGAGGGGGCTTTGTGGCCCTGCTGCCCTGTGAAGTGAGCGGCCTCGGCCGACCTGCGGCCGAGCCGGTGGTTTCCAGCCCGGCCGGCCGAGCGCGGCGGCGGCGGCGGCGGCGGCGGCCGCAGACGTGGAGGAGCGGAGCGCAGAGGCTGGCGCCAGGCGGCCTCTTTTGTTTATCTGACAGCTAAATATCAAGGCAATCACCGCCCCGCGGCCCTGCCTCCAACCCCCACAGCTAAGACAAACAGTTGGGCTAAAAGAATGCCTCTGTTATCATAAGTTTCTATCTCTTTCTCATGGCTCGGCCTTTATTTTCTCTTTCTTTTTTAATTCCAGAGTCTCCCCCTCCTCCTTACTCCAGATACCCGATGGATTTTCTCAAACCAACTGGTGAGTAGATGCTTTTAAAAATATCCTTCCTATCTTAAGTTAGAAATGGAGTCTAGAACGCGGATGTGTATGCCTAGGCAGCGGCGTGGGGAGACGCTGGACTTTCCCCGAGGTGGTTATAGATGCCGATGTTGAAAGGTTGGTGGGTTTTTTTCTGTTTTTGTTGTGACTGGAGCTGGCGATAATGTGTGTGTGTGTGTGTGTGTGTGTGTGTATACATATATATCTTTTTGCAAAGGTGTTTGTTTCCTAGATACTTCCATTTTGTTCCTTTTTTCATGTATTTGCACTCCATAACCCAAGTTGGCTCAGCTTTTAACACGTGGAATTTGATCCACGCCGAAGCATCTTGGGAGCCAAATAGGACAGCTTGATGGGCAACGTCGGAGACTTTGTGAGTGCCAGAAGTATCTCAGTGGGAAGAATGGATAACCTGATGGGGGAGGGAAGACAGTTTTAAAAAGTGCAGAGACGGACCTTGGTTTGGAGCAAGAGATTAGAAAATTTAAGAAGTAAAGTCCACAGCCCCCTCCTGGTTTTCTCGGAGTTCCTTGTGAGGGCTATAAAAGTTTCTAGCAGAGCTCTGCCTGCCTGGTGCTTTGTCACAGGCTGGCACGGGGCCAGGGCAGAAGCCCCACTTGAGACTGGCACCACCTCAGTTGCGCTTGTCTGCGTTCAACTTCTGGCAGGCAGTGCAGAGGTTGACAGTGCCAGGGGAGGAGGGTCTGAAAAACGGGGACTCGAGGGTGACAACTTCGATGGGCCCTTGTTTCCTGGAGCCCCTTGCAGCGGGAGGTTCGTTTGCTTGAAAGTAGGGATTGTGACTTTTGTCTACACTGGTGCCTGACAAATGCAACGCTTTCGACATTTTTATTTTGCCAAGGTTCTGGGAGAAGGAAAAGTGAAGGGTTGGGCCCCATTTGCCTCTTGGAATTCTACAAGTCCTTCCGCCTCATGAGTTTTGGCTGTTGGGCCTTTCCCCCACTAATTAAAAGTCTTGCTGGGGCGTTGTCCAGAATTAAATACTTTAATGAACGGTGTAAGAGAAGCCCGTGCTCTCCAGCCAGCCCTCCCCAACTACACGATCCGATCCCTCCAGTCTCGGAAGGCGGTGCTGCTTGCCTGGTGCCTGTCTAGTAAGTGGCCTGCAAAGCATGTGATATTTTGCTTTCGATTTACAAAACACCAGATAAATAGTCATTAATGAGGAGATAAGCAGCTCTGTATTTGTAACAAATGTTAACTGGAATTACCAAGCTCTGTTTTCTCCAAGAATGTAAGTTGACTGGGTTTTTGGCATCAATACTCAAGAATTCTTTTATGAGCTTAGTTCTCCAAGGGGCTCTCTCTGTCCTGTTTTTGTTTTCCCTTCCATAGTCTTCAAATTTGGAGGTTTTCCTTAAAAGTGAGAAAGAGGGAGGCTAGTTACCTTGGCCCCAGGGGTAAAGAAGACTAGGGCGAAGTGTTCTGAGAAATTTCCTAAAGTCATAGGAAAGAAGGACCACATTCTCTTGGGTTTCCTGCAGAGATACCTGGACAGATCTGTTCACCGGATTCAAGCAGTCACCCTCTCAGGCCAGGACCTCATTTTCAGCGAGTGGAGTGATATATTTATTCATTAGCAAGTGTTGACATTAGGTAGCAAAATGTGTGCAAACAGAGAAGCCACAAAGACAGGAATGTGCCATTTCCAAGGGGGAGAAAAGTTCTCCAGATCAGCCAATAGGAAGTGATTAACCTGCCAATCGGAAACTCACAGCTTGGTTACTCACCCAAAACGTTTCTGTAAAACAAAACCAAAAAAAAAAAAAAAAAAACCCAAAAAAACACTCCAAAGCAAAAATCTAACCCTCCTCTCCCCCCGCCAAACCAGAAAACCCCAAAACAACAAAAAAAAAGGAGTGAAAAACATCACCTTTGTGTAAGGATGTGAGGGTGCTAACCGGCGAAGCCCCTGTGGTGGGAATCTCCTGGCGCACTGGAGGGCTGCCAGGGCTGGGCCCGGTTTTGTTGGCTGCTGTAGCCAGAGATGTTGAGGTCAGACACACAGATGGGATGCTGCCCCAGGTTTTTCTCTCTGTCTTGCACATGGGGGAGAGTATTTGGCTGGGGAACTTAGATCAGCTGCTCACATTCTTAAGTTTCTAAGTCGTAGGTTGCATTTTTAGCCTTGGGTTACTAGGTGAGAACCAGCCGTAAGGTTTACAGTGGACAGCTATTAAAATCCTAACCAGTTGCACAGCTAAGGGAATCTCTTCTGTGAAGTCTCCAGCTTGGGCAGAGGCGGTGGGAAGAGGCTGGGGCCTGGTCCCCCTGCAGCCTTGGAGGAATGCCCCGGCTGAAAGTTGGGAGCTCCATTTTGCTATGGTTCAAGCCGTTCCACTGCAGCCTCTGGCATGGCCTGACTAGGTAGGCCTGGGTACTCTGTGGTTCGAAGTCAGCAGGATCTTCTGGGAAGGAGTGTTAGACATGGCTGGATGTAGGAGTAGGGTGGCTGTGACTTGAGGCTCTCAGAAGTCAGGACACCCCACCCCCCACCCCCAGCCCCATCACACCAGGAGTAAGAGCAGGCTGTTAGAACGAGCTCTCAGTTTATGGAGTGGGGATGCTGGGAGGGATTGCTCTGTAGGCTCTGCTTCCTGTGTCCTCTGTATCTGAAGGTCTGAAAGATTTGAAGAATGGCTTGGCGGGGAGGGGTACATCTACTTGCTTGGGCTGGGGATCCAGGTGACCATTGGCAGATCGAGCCTTCAAAGCCTAGCTGAGAAGTCTGGGACCTAGTCCTGCATTTACCTTTTAACTCAGGCCACTCTTAACTTTTCCAGGCCTGGTTTTTTAAACCCACGTGATCAAGGAGTTAGGTTAGATGATTCATTCATTCACTCATTTATTGGCTCACTCATTCAGTCATTCCACATACCTGATGTGCCTGCCTAAAATGCATTGAAGATTCCAATGCATTGGTTAGTGCTTCTGTAACCTGGGTTGTGGATTGGGGCAGAGCTGGGGTATAGTGGTGGTGGTGGAGGCTCCTCTGTCCCAGACGGTAGGTACTTAGGTAGCTCAGAACTAAGTTGACAAGAATATCCTGGCTGTCTGGAAACCATTCTCTGAGTGAGAGAAGTGGGGTCCCCAGCTCTGTCGCCTTGTACCCTTTGCAGCAGCTCATTCCTTGGCTGTTCCCAGGCATGCATCTTTGAAAGCTCTCTTACTGCTGGGAGAGGGGAATGAGGCTCCCACAAAACCCAGCACTCACTGGGTGCTTGGTAGTGTTTAGCGGTGGAGAAGAGCCAGGAGTAGCCTAGAGTTTCTGAGTGTACCAGCCTGGGCTCTGGGGAGCAGACGACAAGGCAGTAGCTGAGAACCCTGCCTTCGGAGAGCTACCTCAGCAGAGCTTTTCTGTGGGTGAGAGACGGAGCTGTGGCCTCTTTGACCTATACTAACTTGTCAGGAGCTTGAGGCCCGTCTGGGTACTGAAGACTGTCTCAGCCCAGCTACCTTCAGGGAAGAGAGTGAGGACGTGGCCTACCCTGGGAGGGAGAGGGCTGAACCCTTGGGTATGGTCCAGCTCACTGGCTGGCCCCTTGGGCTGCTCTGTAATGCCTCAGTTTACCTGGGTACGTGTCAAACAGGTATTCCTTGCTACTTCACAGGGGTGGTAAGGAGACCTAATTAATGTTTGTAAATCCCTTCTGAGATCAAAGGCGCTGCACAAAGGGCAGAGCACCATTTCATAGAAATGCTTGTGGTTGCCAGTGTGGAGCTGGCTTAACCTTTGATCTGAGACAGGCTGACAACCCCGAATGTGGTCCCAGCTCTGCCCCGAGATGTGGGCTCTTCCTTTGAAACACACCTTGTCCCTGGGATTCAGCCAGCCAGAGCTGGTGGGGGAGGGAGGGAGTGGCCACGGTTAAGTCACCATGGGGGCGTCTTCCCTTTGCGGGGTAGGTAGAAGCCAATCTCCAACATAGTGAAGGCCGTCGAAGTAGTTTAGAAAGTGCAGGCTCTACACTCTTTAACCAGCAACTCCATTTCCTGCCTGCCCCTATTGTTTTCCATTTGATTAAGTGTATCCTGTACAACTGTATATTCCTGTTAGGAATCAAACTTTACCCTGATACAGTGAAATTACCCACACAGTCTTTTATCTCTCCCCTGCCCGCCGCTGCCATTCCTTTGCTTCCTCCTTCCCAGTTTAGAAGAATTCTTGAAAAGTTGTTCTTCCAGCCTGAGAGAGAATGCAAGAGAGGGATTAGAGAGAGGACCTCAGAGTTGAGTGGCCCAGCCCCTTCCCCCTTTTACCAGGCACTGGAGACAGCTGCTGGGCCCCTAGAGAGCTCTGTGGCTACCTGCCCCTGGACTACTCTTTCACTTGGCTTCCTATTCGCCCTCTCGGCCAAGTGTTTCCAGGGGGAAACTGGTAACGCACCCCCCCAGGGACATCCTGCTAGTGGCCTGGGGTGGAGGGACTGGCATTTGCACCATCTGACCCGGTGTTTTTGCTTTGGAGCTGGGACGCTCCTTTCCTGAGCCGGCCTTTCTCTATGGATTTCAGTAAGTTTGGCATTGGCAATGGTGCATGATATGCTTATGGGGTCTTGTGTATTTTTGTTTCGAGGGACTAATTCGTTGTGGTTCGTGGCCATTATTTTTTGTTTTAATTGCTTGGAGGGAGGTTGAGAAGTCTATATATATTTCTCATCTGGAATTGGCATTATCCTCATGAACATTTAGGTCATTGTGCTGAGCACCTGAGGGTGACAAAGACGTTGAAGAGACGGTTATAGTCTAGTTCAGGCAGACAGGATCTGAAGGTAAAAAATCAATAAAGACAGCAGAAGGAAGTTACAAGTACTGGGTGCCAGAAAGATTTTATAGGAACTGAGGCAGGGAGCCTTGCAGGCCTGGGGTTGCCTGGGAGGGTTTCCAGAGATGGGGAGTTTGGATTAGGGAGCCTTGCTGAAAATGTTCTCTGTTGTCCTGATGTGGCGTGAGGGGTTGTTCACACAGGTGTGTACATGAGTAAAATTCATTTCATCGAGTTGCACTTGAGATTTGTATTTTTTTTATACTTATTATACCTCAGTTAAAAAGGAAGAAGTCCCTTCAGCCCAGCACCAGTTCTTCCTAAAGAACTGGGAAGTCTGTCTTTAAAAAGATGAGAGTGGCAGCGAGGCCACTGGATCCAAGCAGAGAGGCCATGCTTTGGGAAAAGATGGGAAAGATGGTGGAGAGACAGCAGCCTCGGTTGAGAGACGAGAACCGGGCGTCCTTTGACCTTGGGAACTACCTGGTTTCCTCAATGGGAGACTTGCAATAAAAGAGAAATTCCAGCCAGTCTGTCTTGACTAATGATTAACTGGCCGCCCGGAGCCCAGACGGGTGACAAGGTGCTGTGGTCTGTCTTACGATGGGTAGCGAAGCCTGAGCAGCCCATTAATAATCGGCATCGCGGCCGGGAGTCACCCGTTCGGAATGTGTGGTTTCTCTTTAATGCTGTTTAGAATGTGCTTAAAAATTAATCTTGGTGTTTTTATTTATTTATTTCTCTCTTCATATCCACAGCAGACTGTCCAGATGCTGTGCCTTCCTCCGCTGAAACAGGGGGAACGAATTATCTGGCCCCTGGGGGGCTTTCAGGTGAGCTGCTTTCTCTTACTTTCTTGGCAATTCGAAGACCTCCTGAAATGACTGGAGACTGGAGGAATGGAGGTGGCCTTCTGCCACCCCAGCTGGTCTGGAATTAATTCTCACTTTTATGTGCATGAAACTGGATGTATCCGTGATGACTCTGTTGCCCTTCAGCTCATCCTTCCGGGCCATAGATCTGGAAGTGTGGGGGCCAGCCGGCGGGCTGGTGTTGCGCCACGTTTCGTGGTTACCGTTAAGCAGCTCCCGACTTGAGGGGCTTCCACGTGGTGACTTTGGTGTCATTAGCTCACGGGTTTAAGCCCTTTTTTGCTCTCATTCTCAGTGCATCGGGTGCCTTGAAGGGAATGGATCCACCTTTTGGGAACTTGTAGAAGACAGACCCCAAGTGTAGGATGGGAGTTTAGAGTAGACGGCCTCGATGCTTCTTTGCAAATCCTGCCTCCCAGTCCAGCTTTGTGCAGAAGTCTGCAGTGCATGGTGGGGATGGGAGGGCCAGGGTGGGGACACTGCAGACAGTAGGTGCTAATACTGTTACCCAGCAGGGAAGGTGTCCCTGAGGGCCCACAGGTGTGAGCAGGGGCCTGGACTCCCAGGCTGGAGAGTTATGGAATTGGGCGAGGGGCACTGGAGAGCCTAAACATCATTGTCCCTGAGAGACAGGAGAAGAGAGTGATAAACTTGGAGAAACGCATTAGCAATGTAAGTGGGAGACATTTCCATTCTGTTCTAAATATGTCCTGTTTTCCACCTGTTTTTCCCACCCCAGTATGCCGTCACTGGATTTTCTAAGAACTAGCTAAAACAAGAGGGAAAGTAATCCAGGAAAAAAAAAGAAAAGAAAAGAAAATCCAGCAGAGTTCTGGGCACTGGCCCTCGGGACATTGGTGTAGGATCATGGCAGCTCCAATGGAAGCTATAAAACTGTCTTTGGGGCTTCCCTGGTGGCACAGTGGTTGAGAGTCGCCTGCCGATGCAGGGGAGACGGGTTCGTGCCCTGGTCCGGGAAGATCCCACATGCTGCGGAGTGGCTGGTCCCGTGAGCCATGGCCACTGAGCCTGCGCGTCCGGAGCCTGTGCTCCGCAACGGCAGAGGCCACAGCAGTGAGAGGCCCGCGTACCGCAAAAAAAAAACACAAAAAACTGTCTTTGGGGGGACCATGGTGCACTGTCTTTTGCAACTTTTAACTGGTCAGGTGTCGCTCAGCCTTGGCTCCGTTCATGCTAGCCAGTCCCCTCTGCAGGAATTGAGCTTGCTGCGAATGTCTTCAGGGAGACCCTTGTTTGTTTTGATTTCAGTGCAGTATATACTCTGGCTGTTATCTGAGACAGAGGGTATTGTTTACTCAAAGCTCCTAATGAGAGCTGAGCAGGAAAAAAGAGGGATGCAGAAAGGGCAGGGGCTTGGGGTGAGAATGGGAGTGGACCATGGCGGTGGAGGAGGGAAGAACATACCGGGACATGAGAGCTGTGTCTTTTCTGCTTTCTAAGGCTGAGAGAGTTCCGGAAAGAAAGAAAGCCAAGGAGAGGAAAGGGTCTGGGCAAAATAGCACACTCAGGATGTTGTTAGAGGGTTTTATTTTTTAAATTCTGAATGTGCAGGGAGGAGTCCCAGCCCCTCTGAACCACATGAAACAAGCAAGGGAAGTGGTAGCTTTTGAAAGGGGGCTTTTCGGAAGGTTTGTCTTATTGATAACATCTTGTCTGTCTCCTCTGCTGGAGGAAGTAACGATACCCGCCTGAGCCATCAGCCTGCTTACCCGGCCCCCAGAGCCAAAAGTGTGACAGTGCAGCCCTTTCTGAGACGGGTGGGCTTCCAAGAGTTTTTCTAGTCCTAGAAAGAAACTGGGGGTAAAGCAATGATGAACTCCTCCCCTACCCCCAAAGTAACTGCAGCCATTTCGATGAATGAGGAGCTGCTAGGAAGGAGTGCTTGTCTCTGAAGGGATAGCGTCGTTCAACAAAACTGCCAGAAGAAAAAAACGTGACGGGGGGCTCCACATGAAAGAGCATTTGTTTTGAATTTTAGCTCTTGATTTACTAATTCCCAAGGCTTCAAAGTTTCAACTCTTTCTTCTTTCCGTTCAGAGTTGGAGTAGTTTATTAATAATGTGCCGTGGGGGGAAGTTGAAGAAACTGTTTCTTGGGTTGGTGCCAGTGGTTTGGGGGTGTCTGGAGGGGAGGCGATAGGCCCTGAGAAAACCCAGGGCTCCACCCTCTGCCGCGAGAAGGCCCCCCCAAAAGATGGTGGTAGTGGCTCGAGTCCAGGGCGGAGGGTTTTGCAAATGGAGAAAGCCCAAACCTCCTTTCCAAGAAGTTGATCTTTCCATGGGGGGGGGGGGGGGGGGGGGGAGGTGGCCGGGGGGGGGGTGTGTCTGCCTGGCGGAGGATGAGGCCGGTGGGGGGCTGTGGTGGCTGAAGGGGGCTGGGCCAGGGAGGGAGGGAGGCTGGAGCGGGGAGCCTGCTGTGGCGAGCGCCAGGCCAAGTGGGCATCACGGCGGGGAGCGGGGAAGGTGCCCACAGGGCTCTGCCCCCGCCTCCCCCCTGGAAACCACCTCTCTGAGTGTCTCTTTCACGGGCCCTGTGTGCTGTTTTCCTTCCTGTCCTGGCCAAGATCGGGCTTAATGAATGGGGCTCAGTTTAGGGTGGGAGGAAGGTCGGCAGCGGGAGCCAGGGCTTGATTCTCTTGGCAAGGGAAGAAGGGAAAGAAAAAAACAGCCGAATGTGAAAATGTGGTGCCTCGGGGGTAGGGGTGAGGGTGTGCTTGAAGGCACGCCCCTCGCCCCTCCCGAGATGCCGGGGTGACTCCAAGGCTGGCCCTTCCCTTTCCTGCGAGGAAGGGGAGTGGGTGGGTAGGAGCGCTGGGAGCCAGCCCGCTGGCTGCAGGTTGGAATTCCAGCCTTGCAGCGCGGGGCTGGCCGGGGAGACGACGACAGGCCAGGCCTCTGGGACTCGCAGTGAAACAGACCCCACCCCTGCAAGTTTCCTCAGTCTGGGAAAACGGCACATTTTTAGAAGGCTGTGACTCGGTTCCAGGAGATTGTACTTTCATTTCTGACAGCCGGCTCTCGGAGACAGATGGATTGCTTGGTGCCTGGTTGTGTGTGTGTGTGTGTGTATGTGTGTGCGCGCGCGTGTGTGTATGCGTGCTACAGACCTACAGATAGACACGTGCACAGACACATGAGCGGGCAGGCGCTGGGATAGGCCTGGGTCCCTCTCACGCAGGGTAGGTGGACCTCAGAGACGGTTTCTCCACGAGGATATGTGCTCTGGGCCCGGGGCGTGTTTGGATTGGTTCTGAATCGGGATCTGGGTATGGTGCTTTTGGAAAGGCGTGTAGGACAAACCCTTGTTGCTGGCACGTATCCTGGCTCAAGAATACCCACCTGGGAGAGGTCTTAGGTAGATGGGAAGCTTCTAGGTTCAGCTCGATGGTGGAAGTGGAAAGGATTTGCTCCCAGAGCTTTCACTGTGTCACTGGTAATTAAAAGCATGTGTTCGAAGCTGTCATCTTTGCAGCCTCCATCTGGAGTTTCTAGGGGGGAGCTTTCATTTAGCTTGTCTGCTGTCCTGATTCGGGGTAGTGGGGTGGGGTGGGAGGGGTTTGAAGAAATACCACCTCACTTGTGAATTCCAGGTTATTCAGCTGCAGACCCAGACTCCTCCTTTGTATATTGGTGTCTAAAGCTGGTTGGGCCTCAGACATATGGGCCTCGCTGGTTAAGGCAGGGATTAGAAGCCAGCATCATTTGTAGTCATTTTTTAAAAATTATTTATTTATTTTTGGCCATGTTGGGTCTTCGTTGCTGCACGCAGGCTTTCTCTAGTTGTGGTGGGTGGGGGGCTACTCTTTGGGTGCACAGGCTTCTCATTGCAGTGGCTTCTCTTGTTGCAGAGCACGGGCTCTAGGCATGCAGGCTTCAGTAGTTGTGGCATGCGGGCTCAGTAGTTGTGGCTCACGGGCTCTAGAGCACAGGCTCAGTAGTTGTGGTGCACGGGCTTAGCTGTTTGGCGGCATGTGGGACCTTCCCAGACCAGGGATCGAACCTGTGTCCTCTGCATTGGCAGGCAGATTCTTCTCCACTGCACCACCAGGGAAGCCCCCATTTGTAGTCATTTAAACTTCAAAAGAGGTGCCACCCTGGATTTCAGGGAGGGAGGTGCGAGGCAGTGGAGGTGTAGTACCGATGTGTCTGGGGGAGGGTGTTGAGGAGCCCATCTCTTGGCTGGACAAAATCATGCTTATCGGAGAGACACCGTCCCACCAACCCAAGGGAGGCCAGCTCCTTTGCTAAGGTCTTCAGATCCGTGTCTCGCTTCTAGTTCCTGGGTGATGGGAATGTCCTTAGGTCAGCATCCATTCCAGGAAAGGTTCTTTCCTCTTCTTTAATCTCTGCTGGTGTCTATGAGAGCCTCGGAGGAGAGTCTTCAAAAACACCTACATAATCTGAAAATGTGGTCCTGGCTCAGTCCACAGTCAACTTGGGCTCAAACCAAGTAGCTTAGGAAAGAGTGCCCCATCCTGTTTTTAAGGAAAGTTATTCAGCTGCATTTGTTGTCTGGTTGGGAATGGTGATGGCAAGCTGGGAGTCTCCTCGGGTGCCTGTTGCTGTGTTTTTATATCTCTCCTTCCCGTGCCTGGGAACAAGCAGACTGTGGTTTCACTGGAGTCTCTAATGCCATGGGGGGTGGGGTGGGGGTGGATTGAGTTCATCCAAGTGGCCTTGAGCATGGGCTTGGGGGGAGGCAGAAGCACCAGCACATGTAACCATGAGCGAGCTCCTTACCTATCCTCTCCCCTTCCTCTCCCCAACCATGTAGGTGAGGAGTGACAGTCTGAATCTCTAGGGACCCATATGTCCCTAAATGCCAGGCTGACGACTCACTCCCTGGCCGGCTCACCTGGTGCACACCCGCTCCCCAGTGAAGACCAGTCAGGGACAGCAGCTCAGGCTGTTTGCCTCTTCTGCAAGGCTTGAGGTCATGCACTCAACCCCGGAGAAGGGCTCACTGTTAAAACGCCTTTTATCCTGGAAAGAATGGCGCAGTCAGGCAGGGGTTAAATGCAGGGTGACAGCACTTAAAGTCTCTGGAGCAACTTGGGGCTGCTCTGCCAGCCCGACTACATGGGCCACTGCCTCATGCACCCCGTCCCTGAAGCAGAGCAGGGCTGGCCCGCGAAGAGGCAGGGGCCAGGTGAGGGCCAGGTTCCGGTGCAGCTCTTGGCCACTGTCTTGGGGCACTAACACCCTCTCCCCAGGGAGGCTTTTTCTTAGCAGAGCCCAGCAGTAGCTGCGTGGACTTCTGAACCTGTGGCCCAGAGCTAGGGGGGCAGTGAAAAGGGAGGGAATGCCAAAGGATTCATGATCAAGTTTGGCTCCCTTTGCTGCTTTATTGCTGCTGTTAACTGTCCCGTGATACTGCACCTACAGTGCTGTGATCGCCAGGCCACTTCACAGCAGGTTGTCTTAACCTGGTGGGAGAAAAAAAGGCGCAGGGTGGTGGTCCCCAGACTTGTCTGCACATCGGGACCCCTGGGAGCTTCCAAATCACAGTCTGTTGGCAGGATCCCAGCATCAGTATTTTTTGAGGCTTCCCAGATGATTTCAAGGTGCAGACAAGTTGGGGAGCCCCTAGTGTAAGGGGTAAAAGGGTCTGTGTTCCTGAGGGGGAGTATCTTTTTTTTTTTTTTTTTTTTTTGTGGAGAATATCTTTGGTGGCTTCTCTTGGTGGCTGTGCAGGTTCTGTGATTCTGCCTGTGCTCCTATAGGGAAGAATTCGAGTACCTTGCTTGTTGAGCCTTTTCTCAACTAAGACTTTCACTCGATTGTAGAAACTTGACAAGGTGTGTTAACTCTGCCTCTTCCTCCCATTGGCTTTGTTGTAGTGGATGACATGGTAAAAGTGACCCATGGGACAGGGTCTCCTTTCAGGGTGATGAAGATGTTCTGGAACTAGGTAGTGGTGATGGTTGCTCAGCTCTGCGAATGCTCTCAACGTCACTAATGGTAAATGTTGTGTTGCACATATCTTGCCAGTTTTAAAAAGTAGTGACCTGTGGTAGCTTTTAAATGCATGCAGGTATTTAGATATTCAATAAAAAACACTGGCTCTGGAGAATGAAAATGGAGACTTCAGTTAGGTGCTTGAGATCTGTAGATAGACACTTGTTTCCAGAGCACCTCTGAGGTCTCCAGGGATGGGCCCACAGTCATGGGCCTGTCTGTCTCCGTGATTTTTTAACCTTTTCTTTTCCATCCTGGTTGCAGAAAGGAGAGACAGGAGAGTTCCCTGTGGCTCATTTTCCGAGGCTGACCTTTCTGCAGGGGAAGTGAGCGCCCTTGCTCCTTCTCTGCCCCAGATGCTGTTTTCCTCTGGGCAGCCCGGGGACTGGTAACCAGCCATGTAGGGGCGGGTCTCCCAAAGCCTGGAGTCGTCCTGACCCACCCTGCTGAGTGATCGGCCCCCTCCTCTGGTCCCGCTGCCTAAGACCCTAGTTGATGTGACAGCTTCACCGAGGTTATAGGGCTGCAGGGTAGAGGAGGCTGGTGACTCGCCCGGGAGCCCTCCCTTTTGCAGGAGCCTTGTGAAAGGATACTGTACAGCGTGGCCACTGGGAGGTCACCACTGGCCCTACCATCTCTCTCGCTCAGTCCTGAATGGCTAGCCCCGTCTGGCTGTGTGCCTACTGTCACAGACAGGCTTCCTCTCCGGGCTATTTTCAGCGGGAAGATATTATTAACGGCTGAGGCACAGTTCTCAATTTAGTGGCTAACACACCAAGAAAGGAACATTCCCTTGGTGGCGGCAGCTCTACCTAAACACGGTGGCTCATTGGGGGTGATGCCCCCAGCCCCCTTCGCTTCTCCCCACGGGGGTCTGTGCCCCTGACCCACTTTCTGGGGCGGCTCCGACTGAAGGTTCAGTGTCTACCATAGAGAGAAGGAGGCTTTTTCTTAAAGCCAACTCCTTAAAGGTGTAGGCGATGATAGCGTTTATATTCTAAAATGGGGAGATTTTGTGACAGGGATGGGGCACTGGATGGAAAAAGGAACTTTCTGTGGAGTTTAGGACAGCTGTTTAAAACAGGGTGATAACTTTCACCTTGTAAGTGAACAGGAAGTATTGGGACAAGACAGGAAAGTGCATCATTCCTTTTATGAGAAGAACTCCAGAAAAAAAGTTGTTCGTGAAAGGTAGCGGCTGAGAGGAGGCCGGCCCGGTTTTGTTTTGTTTTGTTTCCCCCTTCTTTCCTTCCACTCCCATGAGAATTTCTGGGCCATTTTCTTTAAGAAAGAGGCTGTTTGAGAACTTTATGTTATTTTTATTATTTAAAAAAATATTTTACCAGAAGGGTCACATTCAGTTGAAATGTTAACTGCAGCCTTATTGCCCAGTATACTAAAGAATCTTTCATGAGTGTTTCAGCTTCCTTCCCCAAATGGTGAGGCCAAGCAGCTCTTGGCTGGAAGTGAATTTTGGTTTGGCTGCACAGTCTTCGACACTGAGCCCCACCCAGTGTCATTAGCTCAGTTTTAACTTGCAAAAAAAAAAAAAAAAAAAAATTTTTTTTTTGGGGGGGGGGGGGGGGGGGGGAATTTACAGATACCCTTAGCCTGTTCACCCCAGCATGACCTTCCCCTAACCAAGGTGCCTGGCATTTGGCAGGCTGGGGCTGCCTTTATTTACTAGCAGTGGGCCTCATTTTGCCCAAGGAGTCCCTCCTTTAGCTTCCTGACTGCCTATCGCTAGGACTCTGGTGAGCGGTAAAGAGGTGACAGAAGACAGCTCCCCTGGTACAGCTGTGCTTAGCCCTGGGGGATGGGGGTAACTCAGTCCTCAGTCACCAAGAAGCTTCCCCCTTTAGAAAGAGGGCTTGTGCAGCCCCACAGTGATGTGCAGAAGGCGGTATTGTGCTGGGTGTGAAAACAGTTTTCATTTATTCATCTCTGGGTTTCTAAGTCCCCTCTTGGACAATGTCATTGTTCTCGTAACATGGGACAGTACCCCGACCCGGGCTGTCAAGGAGCCATCTTTAGGATGGAGGCCAGAAAGAAAGAGATCTGTGTGTGGCTGGCTTGCTCCCCATTTCCCCCCAACCCCCAGCTTTTTTCCTTAGTGGGCTTTGTTTTGTTTTCATAACACAACAAGAGCCCTGGGGTGTGTAAAAGCATTGTTGAACATTCGGTGAGGCTAACTTGTCCAAACAGAGCAGGACGCCAAGGCAGAATGCTGTGGGCAGGTGGTGAGCCCACAGAGGTTGCCTGGCCGGCGCCTGGCTTGGAAACACCTCCCGGGATCAGCCGCAGCTGGCAGGGAAGTAGCTGAGGACAGGGGCTCTTTTCCCGCCTCCACGGGGAGCCTGGGGCCAGACCTAGGCCTTTCTGGCTGACCCCTGCCTGGAAGGCACGCTCCGCTCCCAGGTGGGTTCTCACGGGCCTCGCTCTGCCAGGTGTAAAGCTGGGGCCTGGGGGGCGGTGGTGGTGCAGCTGCTTTGGGAGAAACCAGCGTGTCCCTGTGGTCCAATCATTTAGCGATTATTTACTGAGCACCTACTATGTGCCACGCTTTGCCAGGCATGGAGGATGTAGTTCTTGGACTCTGCAGACGTAATGGTCTGTCTGAAGGTGCTCTGGGGTCAGTGAGATGGAGGGTCCTTGAACAGGATGTGGCTCTGTCTGGAGTCAGGCACGGGGCAGCTTCTCAGCCATGGGGTGAGGTGTTGTAAGACATGGGGGAGGTGCAGGGATGGGCCCCTGGGGAGATTGTTTGAGCACGCAGGGCCAGCACAGCTTCTCTGCTTCGGTTGTGTGGTCTGTTGAGAGTTGAGATAAAGCAAAGCTTGTGGATAAACAGAGGTCTGCCTCCTCGGGTTCTGTTTCTATTCCCGCCCCCCCCCGCCCCCCCACTTGTTGATTGTGAGATAAGAGCTGCAACAGCAGGAGGTAGGGTTATAATCCAGACCCTGGTGGTACTTGGGAGCCCAGCAGAGTGGAGGTGACCAGCCAAGGGGCAGGGTGGGGGTGGCATGGGCACCTGGAATGTTAGCATTTATGTCTTTACAGCCACAGGGGAGGTGGGACATTTTCAAAGCCCAGGACTTGGACTTTTTTTATAATTCCGGTGGGCTTGATTCCCATGAGGACCATCTGGGGATGCAACACTTGCTTTTTAATTTAAAATCTGATGGTCAGGTTCATTTCTGAGGTCCCAGCCAGTGTGTGAAGCTCTGGCCCGCCTGTGGGTGGGTTTACGCGAGGTAATCTAATACCCAGTTACCAAGGGGTTTCATTTTCACTGCGCATCCTGCCCCTGGCCCCTGGCCGTTCCCCCGAGGCCTACTGGTGGCTCCGTTCATTCGGAGCTCACTGATTTAATTAATCATCCTTGCTCCTCTGGAGTCGGGAGAGCTCTTTTGGCCTTTGGTTAGATCCTGGGTAGTAAGGGAAGAACTGAGTTCAACTCCAGTTTTCCTCTTGCAAAATGGGGAGTTTCTGTCATTCAGACGTGAGCACTCAGATCACCAGGCCAGGGACTGTTGGTGTCTCTCGTGTTTGCTCATTTCTGTGTTGCCTTTTTACTTTTTAACTTGGGGTGGACGTTCATCAGGAACAAAAAAAGACAACGCCAAGGGCTTCCCTGGTGGCGCAGTGGTTGGGAGTCCGCCTGCCGATGCAGGGGACACGGGTTCGTGCCCCGGTCCGGGAGGATCCCACATGCTGTGGAGCGGCTGGGCCCGTGAGCCATGGCCGCTGAGCCTGCGCGTCTGGAGCCTGTGCTCCGCAAAGGGAGAGGCCACAACAGTGAGAGGCCCTTGGACAGCAAAAAAAAAAAAAAAAAAAAGCCAATGCCAGGAAAAGACTGTACTGTCAGTAAACTCACCTTTCTGCATCTGCCACTTGGAGGGTTAAATTACCATCTCCAGGCACCCTTTCCCACCTTGCGGTCACCTTCCCCAGTGAGCTTCTGAGGCCAGAGAGGGCCAGGAAGAGCCGCTCAGCTCAGAAAGCGCCTGGGGACCTTGCCAGCCCCAGGGCAGCCTCGTAGCCAGCACGGCCCCTCCCCCTCATTAATCAGTAACCAAGAGGGAAAGGCAGGAGTTGAGTTCTTCCTGTGATCTGGGTGCACAGTATACAGTTCTTAAAAACAGATGGGCCTCATCTCCAGCTCAGTGGGATCACAGTTAATGCCCACTGTGGATGGGGGGCGGTGTTTCCTGGGAAAAGGCCTGGATTTGGAGGGGCTTGCAAAGATTCAGAAGCCGACCCCCATTTCAAGTGTTTGTCAGATGCCCCAGGAGGGGGCTTGGAGAGAATTACAATGGGAGGGAAAGTGGCCACCCTCCAAATTTCAGTCCCCTGGGGCTGGCCTGATGTCCTGGGCTGAGGATGGGGGCACAGTCATCAGCTGGCTGCATGGCCTTCACTGAGCCATTTTTGTGTCCTGGACCTCAGTTTTTTCCTCTACAAAATAAGCAGTTGGACCTGGTCTCCAAGTCCCTTGCAGTACTGAATGAAATCCTGTGATCTTCGGTTCTTGGATTTGCAGGTGTGTGAGAATAAGACCCCTTTTGCGGAGGTGGTGGGTAACTAAATGGCCTCTTCCACCGGCGAAGGAAAAGGCTGTAGTTCTTTACGTTTTGAGGTTTGCAGACTTTTCCAAGAATGAATGAAAGCTGAAGGAACTTTCCCCAGAAAAATGCATGTGCGTACACTTGCAAGGGTCCTTTAGCCCCATCCCATGGAATCCCTTGTACTCAAGAAGGCAGGGTGTACACGAGAGCATTAGGAGAGGCAGGGCCTTTTTCTTTTTGTGGTAAAATATACATACCATTTACCATTCTAGCCCTTGTTAAGTGTACAGTTCAATGGCATTAAGTCCATCCCGTGGTTGTGCAAACATCACCGGTATCCACCCCCAGAACTTTTTCACCTTTCGAAACTGAAACTGTGCCCATTAGACACTAATTTCGCAATCCCCCCTCCTCCCAGCTCCTGACATGAATTTGACTGTTCCAGGTACCTCATATGAGTGGATTCATACAGTATTTGTCCTTTTGTGTTTGTTTTATTTCACTCAGTGTAAGGCCTTCAAGATTCATCCATGTTGTAGTAGGTGTCAGACTTGCCTTTCTTTTTAAATGTGTACAGATATCCGTTCATCCTTCAGTGGACACTTGGGTTGCTTCCACCTTTTGGCTATCGTGAATAATGCTGCTGTGAACATGGGTGAACAGGTATCTCTTCAAGACCCTGCTTCAGTTCTCCTGGGCATATACCCAGAAGTGGAATTGCTGGGTCATGTGGTAATTCTGTGTTGAGTTTTTTGAGGCAGGGCCATCCTGACTTGAGTGTCTGCATAGACGGATCACAGATCCCATGGGGCAACTGGGTGGACTTGAGGGTGAGCCCTGGGGCAGGGGGAGTGAGAGGAGAGTGGCATGGGGTGGGGGGATGAGGACAGCGGAGGAGGGGTGGCCTGGCTCTCTGCAGGAATACAGGCCAGATTGGAGCCCGCGTTCATGTGAGGCCCAGAGTCCTCCGAAATCTGGAGCACACAGCACTGAGCAGCGGTGGCCTTGTGACGGTGGTCCAGGGTAGGGGAGCTTTCATACCCCTGGCCTCCTCACTGGAGGCTAAGGGGTGGGAGGGCCCGTGAGGGGGGGGGGGGCTCACGCCTAGGAGGTCCTGGGTGCTTTGGGGGTGAAAGGGCTGGGATGGCTGAGCAGTGAGTGTGTCAAAGCCAGGGAGATTAGATTACGGAGGCAGACAGAAGTAATGATTAACTTTTCCAGTCTGCACAGTGTCTCCACTCTGTCGTACTTTGTTTTTCCCTGTAAGTACAGTGCGGCCCTGGCCAGGCCCTGGTGTTGGGTTGTAAAGAAAGAAGGAATGAGGGCTGGGAGTGAGCAGGGGGCGGGGAGCCAGGGAGCTGGCCGGAGAGGGAAGGCTTTTCCATCAGATCAGCGCTGGAATTTATTGGCCGGAATGCAGTAAGTGTTCTAAATGCCATCCCATCCAACAGTTTTCATAATTGTTATGGAACAAGGGGAGCTGGGGGAGGGGAGGGATGAAAAGGACTTTTGTTTCTCACTGGATTTTTCCTCTTCTTCGGAAGGTTTCTCTACCCTCCAGAAAAACGAGAGTTGAGCTGGAGCTGTGTGAAGGACGGGGTGGGGCAGGGCCCGCGTCTGGGGCTGGAATACCTTGCAGGGAGCTTGGAGGGTCCGTGCAGCTCGGGGGCTTTATTAAATTGAGACCCACAGCAAAAGCTGCTTCCGCAGAGCCCCCAGGCCTGCACCTCTGGGGGTTGTGTCCTTTCAGAAAGCTGGCTGAATGTGCATCTGTGTTTATTAAGCTTCTTTAACGAGTAGCCAGCGTACTTACAAGTGGTCAGTAAAAAGAAGAAAATGAGGGACTTCCTGATGGTTTAAGAGTAGTTTCCTTTGTTGGATCTGTGTTTGCGAGGGGAGGCGCACCGCCAGTCGGGAATCCACGTGTGGAGTTTGGGGGGATTTCTGGACTCTCCCCGGGTTGGGGGTGGGTGGGTTAGAGATGTGACGTGCACACCCTTCTGTTGTGTGCACGTCCTCCTTGCTATGTCTTCCGGGGAGTGGCCAGGATCCTACCCAGGGGGCAGGCAGGTGAGCAGATAATGCCCCCGTGCAGGCAGGTCTGGGGGGCTCTGTATGCAAGTGTGTGACCCCTCTTTCTGAAGGGAGCTGCTGAGTTAAGTTGGTGGGGGGGACGACGGTGGGCGCTTGGTGATGCACCCTGGGGTGGAAGAGACTTGAAATTCAGACTTGAAAAGGATGAGGCTGGATGCACGCTAACCACCAGCCAGGGAGGCCCATTTACTGTAAATATTATGAATGGAGTTGGCCGGGCTGGGAGTCCCCACCCTTCCTCTGAGGCCTCTCGGAGCTGGGCAGAGCTGGCCTCCTCAGAAGGCAGGCAGCCGGGTACACGCTATAATTTGCATGGCTGAAGGCTGGGGCACAGGAAGCCGCGTCAGCCCGGCTGGCGAGACAGATGGGAGCTTTTGATCTGTGTGGCTTCCCCCCTTCCCCGGCGCTACCCTTAATTATATTCTCTGATGGCAAAACACTGCTCTCAGGAGGGACCCCTGGGCTGGGGGCCTCTGACTTGGGCCGTTTGAGGGGCTTTAGGAGGTGGGGCTGTGGCCCGTTGGGGGGAGTAGGGAAGTACTTTTTAGCTCTAGTAAGGCACAGTTTGTAAGGCACAGTCACGAATCAGTCTTCTAGACGAGCAGGACCTGCCAAATATGTTAGCCCAGGGGAGTTTGCAAGAGGAAGGAGGGTGATGATGGCCGAGAAGCTTCAGGGCGCCGAGCATGGGTGGGCATTGGAAATAAGATGGTGATACAGGAGACCCTTCCCCGGACACTCACCTTTTCCTGGGGGCCATGAATGACGACACAGAAAGAACACGAGTTTGTAACTCTTTGCAATGAAAAAAAAGTTGGTTTATAGATGGACACGGCCAAATCTGACTCAAATCTCCTTTCCCTTTTGATTTTGTTTTGTTTTATTGTTGCAAATGAAATGCAAAAATGTGCCCTGCTCCCCGAAATAATTTTCTTACTCTCCAGAAGGTAGTAGAAATAAATGGAACCTGTGTTGTTGAATACTGAAACCCACAGTGTAGCCAGAGACCATCAGAGCCAGAAGGGGGCCCATGGGGCTGTTTTGCCCCAGCCGCCTTTGCCCCAGCTGTGGGCTGGTCAGACTGAGACTCTGAGGGGGCAAAGCCGCTTGGCCAAGGTCACAGAGCAGCAGCTTGCTGGCAAAGAAGCCGTTTCACTCCTGGCTTGCTTGGGGCGAGGGAGCTGGACCCCATACTCGGGGGCCACGGTAGGCATAGCATTTCCGCAGTGGGCTGGGAAGGACACTTGTTTTCCCCTCTAGTGTTTGGAGAGGACTGGTGGCTTTTGAGGCCTGAGGTGGCCGCCCACACACAGCTCACACCAGCCAATGTTCTGGCCTTGAACCCAGCTCTGCTTTGCAGCAGGTGATCTGTGTCTCATTGCCCCTCCTTTAACATAGGAATGGTTATACCGTGCAGCCTCTCAGGGTCCCCTTGCTGTGAGCCCCTTTCAACAGAACTATACATAGTAAATGCTCGTTAGGTGAAGGTATCAGCCCAGAACTGTTGTCCCACCTGGGGGTGGGGTGGGGGGGGGCGAAGAGTTGTCAGCATTTTCCGAGCATCTGGAGAACCTAAGAGATAATATGCCCCTAAGAGCTGAGACCCTCCGCTGTGGCTGCTGGCCGGGCCCTGACCTCTGGCTGCTTTTTATCAAATTGTCACAATGCCAGTGTGGCCAGTACTGGGAGCTCCATTTTAGAGATGAGCTCAAGTCACCACCAAGGTGACATGGGAGGCAGATTGAAGGGGGAGTGTCTGACTCCATAGCTGGTCAGCTCCGTGGCGGGTAGAACTCGCTGAGGAGTGAGGTTGGGCCCAGGGACCTGAAGAAGCACCCTGGCCTTTGAAGGAGAGCTTGTGGCACCCCCTGCCCACCCCCCAGCCCAGCCGCCTCAGCGGAGAACCTTGTTGCAGAGCTCTGAAAAAAAAATCCAACTTTTCCGTCCTGCCTTCTACCAGCCAGAGTTCATTCTCTGATCCATTTGGTGTAGGAGCTTGGGGGCAGCAGTGATGGGTTGGGTGTGAGCATTTTCTGGGTAACTGAGAGTTAACCTGAAACGTTTTGAGTTAGTTTCAACCCCCATGGTAGCTTGCTTTAAACCCCAGAGCTGTCTTCGCTGCCCCAAGAATCCGAGGGGGCAGCTCTGGCGTCATCTTTTGTGTCCCGGGTGAGGTTGTAAGCATGGCTGATTAGAGCTGACCCCAGAACCCAGACTGAGCCCAGACACCGAAGCAAGTTTTTATGTGTTTGCTTCCTCCTGAAAACTAGAGACCAGCGAGAGACTTGGTTAATTGTGTTTGGGATGAGAGTGGATGGGACGGGTTGGCACCAAGTCCCCTTTTATCTCAGTCCTTGTCCCTGAAATGAGCTGGTTGCTCTCTGAACAGTTTCCTGACCCGGGTGGGGAGCCGGGCCGATGAAGCTGTTAACCTTTGGGACGACTGATGTAGGGGGAAGGACAGGATGAGGCAACCCTTGGTGGCGCCGGAGTCCCGAGGAGGGAGGACCCTGGACCTGAGAGGGCGAGGCGTGGCCACGTTTGCGTTCCAGGGTTGCCGGCTTTACTTCTGGGTCTGCATGTGTGTCCTTCATTTGCCCTCATCAGCCCGCGTGAGGCGGCCATTTCTGCCCAGGTTCCATCCCCAGCCGTGTGCTCTGCTGGACCGCTGGGGAGGGGGCTCGCAGACCCATCCCACCGTGGGATAACCAGAATATTGAATAAGAGAAATAATCCCTTTATAATCCAAGTGCCTTGCGGAGATGAGAGTGGGTTGAGACCCCCCCCTCCCACACACACCCGCCCGCCTTTTATTCCAGCCCCCTGGTTGCCCTGGCAGTGGGCACATTGGACTCAGCGGGTGCCTGCTTCTGTGGCTTTCTCTGTGCTGCTTCGTTTCCCAAGTATGTCCCTGTCCTGAAAAGTCAGAAACTTGGGGACCCCCCACCCCTGTCCCATCAGCACCGCCTCTGTGTGTGGACACAGCTAGGGTGAGGTGACCTCACTTCAGGCGTTCTCAGAATCCCACTGGGTGTTTTGGAACAGTTCTGCCTCTCTGGCCTCATGGTCACCTTCCTAAATTGGAGACCGGACATGGTACCGTCGAGGCACTGAACTTGGCCTTTCCTCCCTCCCTCTTTTTTTTTTTTTTTTTTTCGGTCTCTTTCCCCCCTTTTTTTTTTTTTTTTGTGCGGTACGCGGGCTGCTCACTGTTGTGGCCTCTCCCGTTGCGGAGCACAGGCTCCGGAAGCGCAGGCTCATGGGTCCAGCCACTCCGCGGCATGTGGGATCTTCCCGGACCGGGGCACGAACCCGTGTCCCCTGTATCGGCAGGCGGACTCTCAACCACTGCGCCACCAGGGGAGCCCCTCCCTCCAGTCTTTTTCTTCTTCATCTCCTACACCTTCAAATCAAAAATTTTAAAAGGGGGAAGTTCCTCTCTTACCTAGGCCTTGAGGGTCTGGTCACCCTGTGCCATTGCGATCCCAGGCATGAGATTCATTCATGAGCCTCTGGTCTTCTGGGAGGGTCTGGTCTGTTCATTCACAACCAGGGTAATTAAATAACTCTTTGTATGAGGCATGGAGCTCCTTGTTAAGTGGTCTTCCCTAATGCAAGTGCAAACACGAGGCACAATCCTTCTCCTTCTCCACACGGCCTCCCGCTTTGCTTTTAAAGGGTAGATTTTATGCTTTAAGGGAAATTGGGAAGGGGGTGGAAACAACCTTAAAGGAATTTTAGGCCGATTCAGCACTTTTCTGGGGTTGGTCCACAAATTCCCTGAACTGTAATAAAAAGAAAAACTTGTGAGCAGGCATCTGATTAGGTAGCTTTCGACAACACAGCTCTTCTTTTGGATGCTTCAGAATGCACAAATACAGTTTAAAACAGGCCCCTGGTACAGTTTTCTGAGGAGGGAGAAGTTGAAAATACCGGAAAAGGTTATAAAAGCAGAGGGAAATTAACAAGGGACCGCGAGTTTTGCCTTCAGAGGTTAAGTATTGGCAACCAGGATACTAAGACCCTTCCTCAGTCCTTGTAACGAGGGGGCCTTTTTTTTTTTTCTGTGCAGGGTCCTCCCAGCTCCTCACTCGGAGGCCTGGGAAGCCCCCAGGAGCTAAGCGTCTGCCCTGACCTTTGTGGGGAGATGCTTGTGGGCTGTGGGCCCAATTCCAGGAACTGTGCTTCTCTGAAGATGACGCTGAGCGCTTCCTAGAAATGAGCCCAGACGGCGGGTACTTCAGGGCTAAGGAGCAGAGTCTGAACTGGCCATTTGGGGCGTTGTACTGGGCCCCCAGAAGCGTGCTGTGTAAAAGGGGCCTTCGCTCCAGTGATGGGTTTGTCTGACAGCCTGTTTCTGTGCTCAGAGCTGTGGAGTTCAGGAGCAGCAAGGAGAAGGGGTATCAGGGCACTAGGGCACTGCAGGGTGACATGGTGGGGCGACACGTGGGGGCCCTGCTGCCCCAGATTAGGGCACCTAGTGGGCTTTCAGGGGCCTTGTTCACATCCAGGGGCACCTACACGCTGCCGTTTATCTGGGCCGGGCCATTAACCTCAACAGAAAAAGGCTTTTTCTTTTTCCAGGGGATGTCTGGCAGCAAATTGCTGGATGCATTGTCGGGCCGCACAGATGAAAGAGAAACCCGCCAGAACGCCCCCCCCCCCGCCCCATTCCCCCTCCTCTCTACTGGCCAACCTCAGGCCCCAGTCTCCCCACCACCCCCCGCCCAGCTTCCTCTGCCCCCAGGCAGACAAGGCACGCCCCCCTACCCCCTTGCCGGTGGGCCTGGCACAGGGGCAACTCAATCTTCAGGCTCCCACCCCCTTCCTCCCACTCCCCCAACCCCCATACTCTGGCGGGTGCCAGGTTTCAGGGGAGCCGGGCTCCATGAAACAAAGTATTGTGAGGCTCCGCTGAGGGTCTCCTGAACTTCCCTCCCAGCGACTCCTGAGCCTTCCTTTCCAGGCCGGTTTGTTGTCCTGAGTTGGGATAATAAGTGAGAACTTCTTACATTTGGAAACGCTCTCCCGCCTCAAACAAGCAGGCAGGTGGGCGCCCTGTGCCTTCCAGAAGAGGGCTTCCTCCAACCCGGCAAACCTGGACATCAGAGCATTTTTATTTACGTGGGTGTTATGGGTCTTTGGTATAGCCTTCAGAGCTGAACTCCCTCGGCAAGAGGGTTCAGAGGATGGCCAGCGCTCGCGGGTTTATTAGCAGTTGATGGATACTTTGCAGAAGCAAGTTGAGGCCTGATGACTCACCTGCTTGGAGCTCTTGTGCCTCTCTCGTTTCTCCATATGCTCCTGTGTATGCGCGTGCAAACGCACGTTCACATAGCACACTCTCGAAGTGTGCTCATACCCATGCACACAGCCTCTTTCACACTTGTGCTTTAGAGATGAATGTCGGGGTCAGGGGTGATGGGCCAGGTTTCTGGTGTTGATTTTCGGTGGGGTGGTGGTTGAGGGGAGGAAGGAGCCCTCAGCTTCCCCGTCTTGTGTAGCTGGCGGGGCAGGCATTTGAGAAGGCCAGGTGGGGGGCGTCCAGGCGACTGGTGCTCAGGGTGGGTGTTTGTGGCTGCCTCAGTGGGTCACCGAGCGCCTTTGCACAGACTTATTCACGGGACACCTCCATGTAAAGTTAAGGCAGCTGACTGGTTCCCAGGTCCTTACGTGCCTGTTAACGTTGGAAGGAGTTGATGTGCTGAGCTGCACTGGTTACCCAGCCTGCTGGGGCAGCAGGACAATCGAGACCCGAGACCTCCTTTACCCCCAGCTGCTGTGCTGTATAACCCATCATCATCCAGGCTCTAAACCCAGTGGTTCCAAAATCAAAAAGGTCAATCAAACCCAAAGACATCACACGCCGCCCCCAACTTCATGCCCCAAGCCCCCCACCCCAGTAAGTGAGAAGCAGGGACCTACAGGGAGGGCAGGAGGCCGCCTCTCCTGCCTGCCAGGCCTTCCCCCTGTCTCTCCCCATTTTCGTTAACAAATACAAGACTTCCCGGTCTCCGCCCTGCCACCACAAACCACAGTGTTCCTGCAGCCCGGCTGGGCTGGGGAGACTTACGGTTCCCAGTCTGAGTCCTGCCCTGCCGGCTCCAGCTTAAAGGAGGAGTTAGAGGAGTCGGAATGCCAACCTCCAGGGCCCCCTTTCCTTTCATATACTCCCCCCCTTTTAAAGATCTCTGAGCGCCTGTTTGGGAGTCACCTTACCAGAATCACCCCAGTCTCCCCTGCTGCCCGTGGGAAGAAGCATGTCTAGGAAAGCCGGGGTGGGCCCTCCAGGGGAGGAAGGGGGCAGGGCATCGACTTTAGATGCTTCTAGGTAGGGAAGGGGAAGAAAGGAAGATGCAGCAAGCAGGACCCTGCAAGCATGGCGGTACCCACTTTAAACACATCACCTTCTGTCTGGGCTGGAGGAAGTTAAGGTAGTCTGGGCTGACACCAACTTGCAGGTTGTGATTTGGCATTTTTACCTGAACTCACGTGTACAGAGCTGCCGCTGACAGACACATTGAGAGTTATTTTTCTATTAGGAAGATAGATATTTTTACCCCAAACCACGTCCTTTAAAAATTTTTCCTGGATATGGGACTTCCCTGGTGGTCCAGTGGCTAAGACTCCACACACCCAATGCAGGGGGCCAGGGTTCGATCCCTGGTCAGGGAACTAGATCCCACGTGTCACAACTAAGAGTTCACACACAGCAACGAAGATCCTGCACGTGGCGACGAAGATCCCACGTGCTGCAACTAAGACCCAGCACAGCCAAAGAAATAAATAAGTAAATAAATATTTGTGACGGGGAATAAACTCTGCAGTGGCTCCTCCTTTTTAAAAAAAAAAAAAAAAAAAGTTTTTTTTCCTCCCGGATAGCGCCTTCTATGACCAAGGCACTGATCTGAGAACTGGGAGACAACAAGCGCAAAGACTGCTTAGCAGGTGGTCCTGGGGTCTAGGTCTGGTTCCATCATCCCTGGGGCCTGAGCAACAAGCTTTCTGAGTCCAGGTTTTCTCGTGAGGATGACAAGGGGCTGGAGCATTTGGCCTTCAAGGTTCCATCCAGTTTAAAGAACTGTAATTCTAGACCATCCAACTGTAAGGCCTTTTCTAGCCCTAAAACTAGGACCAGCCAAGTTACTAAGTGGTCTTGGCTTCTGAGCTCTGCAGCGATGGGGCTTTCCTTTGGCCAGGTGGGCACACGTGCTGGTATCCTGGGTCTCTGACAGGGTGTGGGGAGTGGAGGGAAGAGGCTCCCCAGCAAGCCGCATGCTTAGAGGCAAGGCTCTTCCATCACTGGGTGAAGATTTCCAAGCCCCAGTAGGAGGACTGTTTGGCCTGCAAGCACATCCAGCACCCCATTCCCTCCTTCTGTCTTGCCCTGAGAGACAAGCTGATCATGGGGGTGTGTGTGATCTTGATTTCGGGAGGAAGAGGAAAAAGGACGGTCTCCATCACCACCAACCATGTCCGCCATTTTGTTTTCTAGATTCCCAACTTCTTGTGGAGCCTGGGGATCGGTCACACTGGTGCGTGGTGGCATACTGGGAGGAGAAGACGAGAGTGGGGAGGCTCTACTGTGTCCAGGAGCCCTCCCTGGATATCTTTTATGATCTACCTCAGGGGAATGGCTTTTGCCTCGGACAGCTCAATTCGGACAACAAGAGTCAGCTGGTGCAGAAAGTACGGAGCAAAATCGGCTGTGGCATCCAGCTCACGCGGGAAGTGGATGGCGTGTGGGTGTATAACCGCAGCAGTTACCCCATCTTCATCAAGTCAGCCACACTGGACAACCCGGACTCCAGGACGCTGTTGGTACACAAAGTGTTCCCCGGTTTCTCCATCAAGGCTTTTGACTACGAGAAAGCGTACAGCCTGCAGCGGCCCAACGACCACGAGTTCATGCAGCAGCCGTGGACTGGCTTCACCGTGCAGATCAGCTTCGTGAAGGGCTGGGGCCAGTGCTACACCCGCCAGTTCATTAGCAGCTGCCCGTGCTGGCTGGAGGTCATCTTCAACGGCCGGTAACCGCGTGGGGCGAGGACGGCGGGAGCCTAGCGGGCCCGGTCCAAACGACTTTGCTGCTAATAGTTTCCTCCCGAGTGCTCGCTTTTCATGCAAACTCTTTGGTCGGGTTTTTTTTTTTTTTTTTTTTTCTTTTTTCTCCCCTCCTTCCCCTCGTTCTTGTTTATGTTCTGTTTTGTTCTTTGAGAAATAGCTTATGAAAAGAATTGTCGCGGTTTTGGCGGGGGCGGGTGGTATGGTTGGCAGAACACCGAGGCGTGAAAAGGGGAAGCAAAAGTCAGTACCACCGAACACAGTGTACATGGGGGGGCAGGCCTCGACTTCGGGGTCCTCGTTGCCCTCGTCAGGGTGTACGAGAGAGAGAGAGTGAGTGTGTGTGTACGCAGATGGGGGAAGCGGTGTGCTCTGTTGTGTTTCCTACGGATGTTGACCGCTGAGAGGTTTGCGCTCCCAAGCTGTGTCCCTCGTGCTCCTTGGACTTGCACAGTGGGGCAGCGGGTGTCCCAGCAGCGGCCAGCAGCAAGGCTCTGTCCCCCAGCCTGGGGAAGCCCCCATCCCGCCTCTCCCCATCTAGGACATTGGCCTGTCCGCAGGCTTCTTAGAAGCCACCCTGCCAGTTTTTCCATGCTGTCTCACTCCCCTCCGGCCACCCTGCTGCCGTTGTCGTGTCTTTCCTTTTTGGCCATCTGCTCCTGGATACCTCTGAGATGGGCTTCCCGAGGGCTGCCGGGGCAGCCCCATCACAGTATTGCTCACCCAGTGCCCTCTCAGGCCCCTCCGCCTCTCCCCTGCCCTGGTTACATCAGGTTTTTCCTGGACTCAGAAAACCAGCTCAGCACTTTCCTCCCCTCTGCAGCCTGTGTGTTGAGCTCTGCTGTTAGACCAGCGAGGGGAGCCGCCCCACTCCCCACCCAGAAGGATTCGGTCCATCTTAACCCAAGGTACCATCCTGAGCTGACACCTAACTCTTCCGTTTCTTCTACAACTCATACACTCGTATGATACGTTGACACTGCTCTTAGCTCAATGAGCATGTTTAGACTTTAACATAAGCTATTTTTCTAACTACAAAGGTTTAAATGAACAAGAGAAGCATTCTCATTGGAAATTTAGCATTGTAGTGCTTTGAGAGAAAAAGGACTCCTGAAAAAAAAAACCCTGAGATTTATTAAAGAAAAAATGTATTTTATGTTATATATAAATATATTATTACTTGTAAATATAAAGACGTTTTATAAGCATCATTATTTATGTATTGTGCAATGTGTATAAACAAAAATAAAAGATGCACTTTGCTTTAATATAAATGCAAATAACAAATGCCAAATTAAAAAAAGATAAACACAAGATTGGTGTTTTTTTCTATGGGTGTTATCACCTAGCTGAATGTTTTTCTAAAGGCGTTTATGTTCCATTAAACAATTTTTAAAATGTATACTTGATTCCATGTTGTCCTCCAGCTCCTTTTTCTTCTGGTGGGTGGGCAGCGGGATGTAGCCATCAGAATCTGGGACAGTTGGGGTCTCCCAGAGCTTGGTTGGGGAGGAAGCTTGGTTGGTGGGACCACAAAAGGGAGAGACGATCCAGAACAGCTTGCTCTTCCTTGCATCCTAGAAAGACCCGTACCTACACAGATACCACCTTTCTTGTTAGGCAGGAACCTTAGGGTGCAGCTGGTGGGTGTCCTGAATTTGTAATGGGTCAACCTCGGGGAGCCCTGAGTTACAAAGGCAGCTGATTTTTCAAAGCCTGAAAAGTTGAAAAAGGGGAATATCATTTTGAATGATTGGGAAGGAGGTTGCACTGGGAGATAAGATGGGAAGGTAAAGTCCCAAGAACTTGGGGTCCATCCAGTTCCTGCTTGCTGACTCCTTTGCTTTACATTAAGTCCTGAGAGGACTGCACCTTTCCCAGAGGAAGGTCACTGCCACACTGGGTTCCAGGAGAGATTCCCTGAGGGCTGAAGCCCTGGAGTAGAGATGAGGCTGGGGCTGAGTGTTGATGGTGGGAGGGAGGCATCTGGGTCCGCTGAGTTCTGTTACTGGGCACTCCCGGGAGGTGGAGTAGGCTGAAAGGAGTCTGGGCAGACCCTACTCTGCATCTGCTTGACACTCTTCCAGTTCTCTATTCCCTTGGCCCAGCCCAGCTTAGCCCCAGTGGCACTTGCTGGTATTGCCCCTGGGATTTTCACTGATCTGAGCCATGTTTTATTTTATTATTATTTTTCAATTAATTTTGGGCTATGGTGGGTCTTTGTTGCTGCGCACGGGCTTTGCCTAGTCGCTGGCAGCGGGGGCTTCTCTTGTTGCAGAGCACGGGCTCTAGGGCGCACAGGCTTCAGTAGTTGCAGCACGTGGGCTCTGGGCTCAGTAGTTGTGGTGCACAGGCTTAGTTGCTCCGCAGCATGTGGGATCTTCCCGGACCAGGGATCGAACCCCTGTCCTCTGCATTGGTAGGCGGATTCTTAACCGCTGCGCCACCAGGCAAGTCTCTGAGCCACGTTTTAGATTCAAGACCTCTTGCACAAGAAATAGCTTCAAATCGGGCACCAAATGGGGCTGTTGAGGTGTCTATGTCAGGGGGTCTTAAACCTTAGACCCAGGAAGGGGCTCTTTGAAGTGGGAGTTAAGATTTTACATATCACAAACTGGTACAATTTCAGAAAAAAATTTTTGGAGGGCCAAAGTAGGATTGCCAATTTTTCATTTTGCCAAATGACACAAAGAATTACAGCTTACTGGCACCACTGTTTAACGCGAGGGAATTCTAATACAATTGTATAGCGAGGAATGTTAACTTAGAGCTTTAGTGCCAAATGGTCATCTGGGCCAGCTTTTTCACATGAGGTGACGGGGAGCTCACTACCACTTGAGGCAGCTTTTTATCAGTTGAACTGAAACCTGCCTCCATTTATTCTAGCTCTGCAACCTAGAATAAGTGTAAAATGCACGTCTGGAAAACACCCAAGGAGGGCTATAATTAATTCCCAGGTGGTAGTGGTGGAGGAGGGGTGGGGTGGAAGGTGTTGCATTAGGGAGCTGTCAAAGGCATTTTCGTTTGCTCTAACTTGCATCAGCATGCCAGGAAGCTCTTTAATAATAATAATAGCTACCATTTATTGAATGCTTAGCTAGTTGCCAGGCATGATGTTAAGCGTTTAAGGGAATTATTTAATCCTCCCTAGGACCCCCTGCAAAACTGGAAGCTTTGAGAGGTTAAAAGACTTGCCCAAGGTCACTCGGCAAGGAAGCGCTGGGAGTGGTGGTGTTCACGGGCTGACTCTGGCCTTACTCCTTGGTCCAAACCCTGTAGAGATGTTATTTGGTGGAGTCTGTTGGGACTCCAGTCCCACCACCTCAAATCAGCGGGAAGGTGGGCCCCGAGCTGCTTTCCCGGCGAGCTACGTGGGCAGGGCCTCCGGGTCCAGGAGGCAGGGGCTGTGGCAGCAGCACCTTCACGCCCTCCCCTGTCACGTGGACTTGACTCTCAGCCCCACAAGGTTGGAACTGGGCTGTGCGCATGTGGACCCCCGTTGGGTGGCTGACCCTGGGTCAGGGAAAGAAGGACATTTAGGGGAAACCCCATGTTTGCAGTACACGGCACTAAGCTGCTGTCACCGCAGACATCCCTTGGGCACCTCTGATGTGCTAGGACTGCTGCAGGGGACACGTGTCCTCCGTGGTGCTGGAGGACAAGACGCCCGCGCCTGAGGGTGGCCAGCAGCCCAGGCAGAATGTGTTGAGTGAGGAGCGAGGACCTCCAGCCAAGGAGTTTGGATTCGTGGAGAGAAGGAGAAGATGCCCCCTTGGAGGGAAGTTTTACTGTCACCTGGTTCTCTTTCCTCTCTCAGCTCACCAGTCAGATTTTGCGGTGTGTCACAGGGTTCTGTCCTCCCCTCTCTTCTTGGGCCACACCTTGTCCCCGGGTGGCAACGTCACTCCGGTACCTTCATCTCTCCTCACCTGCAATGCCTCAGCTGCCCCAGCCAGAAACCTGGGTTCTCCCATCTCCCCTGCCCTGTCCCCCGACATGAAATAAACAGCAAGATCCTGTCCTCCCTGCCTCGTTCCATCCATAGGTAAAAAGTGCAAACAGTTCTCACGTATGTTCCCTTGCTCTATCCCCACTAGTACGATTTAGTTTGGGACCTTCTAGAGCCTCCTTCCTCTACTCCAGATGCCTTTTAGCATCTGCCTCCATCAACCTCATGCCTTAACCCCCCACCCCCTCAACACATACACACACCCCCCCCCCCCCCCCCCCACCCCCATCTTGGTCCCCAGCATGCACGGTAACTTGCAATTGGTCAAACACGCCTTGCTTATGTGTTTCCAAGCAAGCGCTTTCCAGCTCCTTCTTCAATTGGCTGTCTTCTTCTCATCCTTCAGGATACAACTCAGACCACACCTCCTCCAGGAAGCCTCTCAAAAATTTCTGCTCTAAAGAGACAACAGTGGTATAGGATTCTCTCTTCCCTACTGAACAGTAATCTTTCGGCACTCTGGGATCCCTCTTAGGATCCACTACCTTAAAAATTTCCGGTACAGTGTTCACACAGGGCTTGTCCTGATGAGGGAGGGGGAGGCAGAATTGTGCTTGGGATGGAAATAGTAATAATAACAATGGCCAGTACTGATTGTATTCTGCTATGTGGTAGCAGTGTTCCAAGCATTTTACACTGGGGTTGTGCCGTATGATCCTTACAACTATCCTAAAAGTAGATGCATTATCATGAGCCCCATTCTACAGATGAAGAAACTGAGGTTAGAGAGTTGCCCAAGGTCCCCCAGCTGGTAAGTGATAGCGTCTGATTTCATCACCTCTGTGCTATCTCACCTCTATGGGCAGGCCTGGGTCAAGGGTGACTGAATCGGGCATATGTTCTTTCTAAAACCAGTTCTGGTTCGAAAGGACCAGGCTGATCGGACTGCTGAACAGTAGAAACAGCGCCTGAGGTTTGTACAGATTTGTGTGCACCAAGGGTCTTCCCAGCGCATGTCCTCCACAGGCCCACACTGCGGCACCACACAGGCAGGCCTTGGCCAGCTCCGGAAGAGGAGACCCTCCCACAGGTGAGTGATTTGCCCAGGACACCCACATACAGCCTGGGGGAGGGAAGGATGGAATTGCACCCAAGCCCACAGCAAACAGACTTCCTGACGGTGAGGCCTGCACACTCACCCTCCCCAGAAGCTTTCTGTCCCTCCGCGTGTTGTCAACGCAACCACGTGGAAGCACAGCTCTAGACACTCGACAGCCTAGCGCCAGGGCAGGTGGGTGACTCAGGGGATATGACTCAGCGTGCTGGGTTTTGGAGTCAGAGAGACCAAGGTTGGAGTGCTCACTTGGGTAAGTCACTTAACCTCTCTGAACCTCAATTTCTGAAACATCAAATGCGCATTATACCTGCCCCAGGGGGCCAGAAGGGGGATTAGTGAGGAAGTGCATCGAAGAGCCAGGCATAGCACGGTGAGGCTGAACCACGTGGGGTTGCTACTATCTGACTGTTTAGACCTACAAAAATGGCAATTTCATGCCATTTAATCTACTAGATGTTCAATTCAAGGCGGTGGTGATTAGGGGCCCCCAACCTTCTTTTTCCCCTGGGGCCACAGACGGGGGCTGTGTGGCAAGGGGGCCGAGAGAAGGCAGTGGGCGGGTGGTCAATATCGGGGTGATTCTCTGCTGCTCGGAACGCCAGCAAACCGCGGAGTCCAGGCCAGGGCAGAAGCGAAGGCCGGTGGGAGCCAGGGCAGGAGGGCTGGGATGCCCGGCCTCGGGAGGAGGGGGCATGGGCCCCGGACGGTGCCACCAAGTGGAGCAGCGTGCACAGCCCCAGGTTGCCTGGCGCTGAAGCAGCAGGCCCGAGTTGCCAGCTCAGCGGTTTTCCCCAACCAGAAGCGCCCCCCCTCTCTTTCTGAAACTAATGATTTTCTAAAAATGGATTCCCTCCCCTCCCCCAGCTGCAATTAATCTAGCGAACACGAAGTGGCCGCTGCAGGAGGCCCTTGGTGAGTTCGGACCAATGCAAGTGCTTTGGCTAATCAGGAACGATTCATAGCTGGGGGTGAGGGGTGGGCGAGGGTGCCTGGCCTGGGTGCCAGGCTGGGCTCACTCTGGGGTCTATTTAGTGCCCACTAGAGCCACAGAGACGAGGAGAGCTGGGGCCGTCTTTCTAGGGAGCCTGTATGATGGGACTTCCTTGGGATTTGAGAGCCGCAGGATCTCAGACCCCAGCTCCGAGGTCATCCCATAGACACACGTACCCCAGGCCGGACATTTCATTCTCAGACATTTCATCCATAGCTATGTGGCCCCCATTTCCCAGCCTCCCTTGCAGTTTGTTTGGGGCCATGTGACTAGCTCCGGCCGATGGGCTGCAAGCGGAGGGGCCTCGTAAAGAACTGGTGAGAGGTGATCCAGCTCTCCCTCTCTCCCTCTGCCGCAGGGAACTGGAAGATGGAGGCATGAGATGAGAACAGCCTGGATCCCTGAATCGCTGCCCTGGAAAGCCACTGGGCTTGCAGCAGGCTGTGTGAATGTACAGCTTTATGGTGCCACGGACGGAGATTGGGTGATTTGCCATCCTGATGAACCCATGACCTGTTCCACCCACCCAGACACTCGACCCAATCTGTCTTGCTTTCTTCTTTTTGTGGAGATTGGTCTTGTATCTCCAGCGGGACTGGAGCTCCTTGAGGTCAGGCACCAGCTCGCCTACTTAACATTTTTTTTTTTGTTTTGTTTTGTTTTTTTCGCATACTTACTTGAATCACATCTTTCATCACACCAAGCCCAGCTCTGGGCTCCTAGTAGGTGCTTAGTAATTACCTGCTGTGGTTGACACGAACTGAGGGGCCTCCCCCAGTGGTGTCCCTGGAGGGACTGCTGGTTGCCCTCTAAGGGCACAGTCTCCCCATGTGGTCCAAGGCTACATGGAAATACCCCTTTGCTGGAGCTTCACCTCCTAAAAGCCACTGGCAGCCCCTCTCACCTTCCTCCTCAAACCCCACCCAACTCCCCGGGCACAAGAGACAGTTTCAGCCCAGGCCAGTGTCAGTGGAGACCCGGCCAAGACCATGCCTCCTGGGCCTCCTCACTCAGCCAAGGAGAGAGAAATTTCCAGAGCAGAGCCCTGGCTCAGCTGAACACATCAGATAGCATTCCCAGCACATAGCTCCTCTTTTTTTTTTTTTTTTAATTATTTTTAAAATTTATTTATTTATTTTATTTCTGGCTGCATCGGGTCTTCGTTGCTGTGTGCGGGTTTTCTCTAGTTGCGGCGAGCGAGGGCCACTCCTTGTTGTGGTGCATGGGCCTCTCATTACAGTGGCTTCTCTTGTTGTGGAGCACAGGCTCTAGGTGCCTTGCGGGCTCAGTAGTTGTGGCTCATGGGCTCTAGAGCGCAGGCTCAGTAGTTGTGGTGCACGGGCCCAGTTGCTCTGCGGCACGTGGGATCTTCCCGGACTGGGGCTCGAACCCGTGTCCCCTGCATTGGCAGGCGGATTCTTAACCACTGCGCCACCAGGGAAGCCCCATAGCTCCTCTTATCCTGCTTTGCTTTTCTCCATAGCACTGGTCGGCATTATTTGTACTGTATTATATACATGTTTAGCATTTTATTATAACCTGTTTATTGATTTGGTTATTGTCTGACTCCCCTAGTAGATGGGAAGCGCTAGTCACTGCCATATCCCCAGTATCTAGGACAGTGCCTGGGACATAGTAGGCTCTTGACAAATATTCCTTGGATGAATCAGTGTTGAATGACTACTCAACTTTCCAACTGAAATAAATGCATTCAAGTTTCAGATGAATTTAGTTTTCCCCCAAGAAAAGTAGGTTTGTACTTGTTTTATAATATTTGTGAAAAGAAAGAGTGCATTCTTATATTTTTTCCCCCAAAAGGTATGTGCAAAACTTTGCCTCTTGGGGTGATGGTAAGAGCTGCCACCGCAATCATAATAATAACAGCAGCCTGTGTTTATTGAAGGCAAAGTTTGTGCCAGGCACTCTGAGCAAGGCACTTGGTGTTGTCTCTAAGGTAAGGGTTGTCATTAGCCCATTTTACAGGTGAGGAAATGGAGGCCCAGGGAGGAGTAGGGCAGGAGCCCAGGTCTGCCTAATTCCACAGCTCTTGTTCTGAGTCCTGAGCCCCCATGGGAGGCTGCAGCTGCGAAAGAGCAGTTTTTCTGGTCTCTTTCTTCGAGGTTAAGATACATCCTGAGGCCCAGGTTCTGTTGAGGCAGCTCAAGACTCCAGGGGTATCTCTGCCAGGAGACTTGCCCTGTGGTTGGGCTGTCCTGTCCCATCAGGGTCTGGAATCTTTGCTGTGTCCAGGCCTCATGTCACCAGCACCAGATCTTCTAATGGCACACTGCAGCCTGAGAAATTACAGTGCCCAGGAGACTTGTCCCAGAGACCCTGCCCAGGGTAATTCCAGAGCAGGAGAGAATGCTGGGCATAACAAGAAAGACAGGGTCAGGCTGCCAGTCTTAGGTAATGGAATGGTGTGCCATGGGCATGGGGAATGGAGAATTTTATTTTATTTATGCAGCTTTTTCCCCAAACTTCAAAAAATACTGGAAAACACAAAAGTAAAAATTATCCTCAATCTCAACGTTTAAAATTATGCCTTCCAATGCCACTCCCCAGAAATGATCATGATCACAGGAGGCTTTGATTCATCCCCTTCTGAACCTGGTCTCTGCTTCTGCCTATGCACATACACAATTTTCATGAATGGAATCAAGTTATGCATATTGGCCTGCAACCTGCTTCTGTCACTTAATGATACATCACAGACATTTCTGTAGATCATTCATTTTCCTGCTGGTCTAGTATTGGAGCTGAACTTAAAGGATGCTCGTATTCATTTAAAAGATATACCACTTGATACTGAACAGGAGCGAAGCTGTGGAGCAACTGGAGCTCTCTCGTGAGGATGGTGGGCGTATCAATTAGTTTAACCATTTTTGGAAAACTGCTTGTCAGTATCTACTGAAGCTAATCATACTCACATCAGAAATGCAGATGTCCATTCACCAAAACGCCTGAGCCTTCTGAATATTAGAATATTCATTGCAGCACTGTTCGAATAGCCATAAACTGGAAACAACTCAAATGTCCATCAAACGTAGAATGGATTTTTTTTAAAATGTGGTTTATTTATACAGTGGATGTCGTACAGCATGGGAAGGAAAGAACTACAACTGCACACAACGAGAGAGTGAAAGTCACAGGCGCAGTGCTGAACTGAGGAAGCCAGACACACAAAACCCACACAAGTATGATTCCATTTGTATAAAGTTCCATGTCAGGCAAAATGGGTCTACGGTGTTAGATGTCAGGAAAGGGCATGAGAGGAACTTCTGGGGGCTGACGATGCTGTTTCTTAATCAACTGGCTCTCTACATGGAAATTCATTGAGCTGTACACTTACGATTTGTGCACTTTTCTGTATGTATTATACTTCAGTTAGAGTCTATTTTCTAAAAAGAGGATCAATGGCATGCAATCCCTTCCCCCTGAATCAGTCCTGTTTCCCCTAGGTTTGTCCCTTTCTCTCTCTCTTCCAGGACCTAAGGAGCGCACACAGCAGGTGTGGCATGTCCTCATTGGTCCTGTAGGGCAGGGAGAGAATGAGCTGGACATTCGAGCTGTGGGATCCCTGGGACCCGGTGGCCAGCCTCGGGGGGCCACTCGGGCTGCACTGCCCCCCAGGCTTGCTCCGGTGGGTGGTGGGCAGCAGGGGGAGGAGAATGAGGAGAAGGGAGAGTGGTGGGAGGAGGTAAAGCGGCTCCTGTCCTCATGACTGTTTAGGGTTCTGACAAAGAGCCTTGTGGCTGGGCAGCTGCATGAGTGGTGGAATTTCTGGGGTCCTAGGTACTATCAGAACAATGATAACTACTACTACAACTATTATTACAAATAGTAACTAATATTTCTTGAACACTTACAAAGCGCCAGGCGCTATGCTAAGTGTTTTATATACATCCCTCCTCTTAATCCTTTTAGCATGTAGTTAATTGTGTTCCACATACGTATTGGAAGCTCACATATGTACAGTAAGCCCCCTGCCTACAATATCCCACCAGCCCCTGCTTAATTTTGATTGTCTAGTTGTTTGTTTAAGGACCTGCTCTGTGCCAGACTCTATTGAGCCCTGAGGTGTACAAATTGGCATGATACCCTCTCTGCAGTGTCTGAGCGGGTTAGTAATTGGGTGCTTATCCAAACCAATGTTCAGTGTTTTATTTCACATTCTAGGGTGCTCCAAATAGGTAAATTGTTAAATAAAATTTCATTTGTTTTGTTGTTCAGCAAAACTTAGCAAGCTAGGTTCACTAAAAATTAGACTAAATTAAGAAAAAGGGAAAATAACTTTAAAAATTATCTTTAGTTCCACAATCACATTGAACCTGCTGACATCTTAGCACATCCCTTTTAGACTTTTTAAAAAATACATTCTTATGTGCCTACCATAGTAGTAGGTGCTCGAAGAAAAGTTGTTAAATTGTTATAAAAATGACACTATAATATTGTTTTGTAAACTGTACCGTCCTCCAGACACTTAATAATCTAATGAGATCATGTTCCAGGTCCGTGAATGCACAGCTACTTCTGATGTTTTTTTTCATCATCAGGGAGTGGAATGGTGTGTGTGGATGTAATTTTTTTCCATGTATTTGGGGGACATTTTCATTTCTTTTGTGAATTTCTTTATATCTTTTGCCTATTTTTTCTCTTGATTTGTTATTCTTTGTGACCATTTATTTTTAAGGAATTAAAAACTTTTTTCAAGTTCATGCACAAAATCTTAAAAGTCAAAGGTAATTGAAAGCCTTACAATGAAATACAGCAGTCCTCTGCCCTTTCTTTCTTCCCCTGAGTTTCCCAGAAATAACCTTTTCAACTCCTCCAGCTGTTTCTTTTGGTATTTATCACCATATCTCTTTTTTTCTTTAGTATTTAAACATATTTTATTGGTTTAAAATGTGGTAAAAGTAATATATATTCATTATCAAATATTCAAAAGCTACAAAAGTGTGTTAAGAGAAAATGTTAAACCATTCTCAATTTCTTCAGTGCTACTGTTCAGGGGTAATTTATATTACAGCTGTGATTATATCACCATATTTCTAAATAATATTCTGATATTTCTTTTTTTTTTTGATGTTTTAACAGTTTATTTTGAAGGTCATTTTAAAAACAAAGTCAAAGACAATCTGAGAAAAAACTGCACAGAATACACTCATTAAATAAGTATGTGATTAAATCAATAAGGGAGATATGTCTTCTTCTGCAACTCCAAAATAAGTTCTGCTGTCCTGATGATTCTTATACTTCCAAAATGGGGGGGGGGGAATCATGGCAATTAAAGTTGCCTCTTAATCATGTAAATCTACAGTGGAAACCAAATTTTTCTGTTCTTCCCAATAAGTCAGTTTCGATCTTCAAACTGTGCCTTGTTTTTTAAAAGATAGGATGCTAGAAATTCAATGGGATTTGGTGGTCTTTCCTTTGCAAGCACAGCAAGTCCTTGTAATAAGATAGGCACAACTGTCTGATCCAGATAGGCACAAGTTGGCAAAGACTGGAGATCCACTTTCTGTTTTGATGACTTTTCTGCATTAATTTTCTCATTTTCTACTATCCTCTCGACGTTGTCTGTGAGACCGTACTCAGAGTGGGGATTTTCTGCAACCTGCGTCTGTCCCTCCAGCATCTGCTCTGGTTCCATGGTGGACCCTGCAAGTCACAGTCCCCGGATACCAGTCTGGGCGCGGAGCACCCTGAGCAGTAGAGGAACAGGGTGGGACAGTCCACGACCGGGCGCCCGCATCAGGTCCGGAAGCTCCGCCGTACTCCCAAGAGCCACTTCCGCCGTAAGTCTGATATTTCTTAATGCATTAATTTTAAATATTATTGGTTAACTTTCTATTAACTTTCTAGTTAGGGGTCGCTGTCTTGAATCTTCATACTACTTCCCTTCTCATCAATAGTCAATACTTACACTGTTGGAACTGTGCCAATCTTGTTCACTGCGGAGCCATGGAGTGTGCTCTGATCGCATTTCTTTCCTTACACAACTCTGGTATTCCTGGAGTTAAGACTTGCCTAGGTTCTTTTCATTGCCTTAGAGTTCATTGTAGTTTGCTTCCCATACACTTCAGGCACTTCTCAATATACTTCAAGCACTTCTTGACTTTCCCTTAAGGTCAAACCTATCAGACAATTTGTCAGTTCAATGTTTTTCCTACTCAAGTATCCATCCTTCTGCTCCTTCTGGACGGGTTGCCTCATGGACCTTATTGATGCACAGCAGTCACCCTGAAGCATCCCTCCACCCCTTTGTTGGCTTGGGTCTCTTGTTCCCTGGATCCCATGAGTTCATCTTCCTTGGTTTAGTCCATCATTTTGGTGCCAATTATCTTTTTTTTTTTTTTTTTGCGGTACGCGGACCTCTCACTGTTGTGGCGTCTCCCATTGCGGAGCACAGGCTCCGGATGCGCAGGCTCAGCGGCCATGGCTCACGGGCCCAGCCACTCCGCGGCATGTGGGATCTTCCCGGACCGGGACACGAACCCGTGTCCCCTGCATCGGCAGGCGGACTCTCAACCACTGCGCCACCAGGGAAGCCCTGTTTGTTGGGTTTTTTGTTTGTTTTTGGCCGTACTGCACGGCTTGCGGGATCTTAGTTCCCTGACCAGGGATCGAACCCACGCCCTTGGCAGTGAAAGCGTGGGCTCCTAAACACTGGACCGCCAGGGAATTCCCTGGAAGTTTCTGGATATCAAATCGTTTTCTTTTCCCTGCCAGTACCTCAACTTAGGCACTCCTGGCCCCCGGCCTGAGTAATTCGGAGGCCTCCTAGCCATCCTCCCTGTACCCATGCTTGTCGCCCTGCTGATTGATACTCCTGGTTATGGCAGAGGGCATTCTGTAAACCCAGATCTGAGTTTTGTTTGTAAAAGCCATGCACTTTCACGTTTCCACACTTTCCCACAGACTCTTGGCTGGGAATGTCTTTCCCCCCTTCTCTAGCTGATGAACTCTTTTCTTTCAATGTCCAGCTCAAATATCTCCTCCTCCAAGAAGCCTTCCAGTCTCTTCTGTTAGCATGAGCCAGATTCTGCAGCACTTTATATGACACTTTCTTATAACCCCCATCCTTACCTGCCTTGGGCCAGATCCTAACACCAGCTAGCTAAACCACAGGTCACCTTCCCTCCGCTCCTACATCTGCACACTCCCTGGGGAGAAAAGCCCTACTGTATTCAACACGGACTGTGTGCCACGCCCTCTGCTGAGAATTTTCCATACATGATACAATTACAAACTGAACTCAAAGCCCTTCAGCAACACCCTTCTGTGCCTGTGTGCACTTTTATTTTTATTTATTTATTTATTTTTTGCGGTACGCGGGCCTCTCACTGTTGTGGCCTCTCCCGTTGCGGAGCACAGGCTCCGGACACGCAGGCTCAGCGGCCATGGCTCACGGGCCCAGCCGCTCCGCGGCATGTGGGATCTTCCCGGACCGGGGCACGAATCCGTGTACCCTGCATTGGCAGGCGGGCTCTCAACCACTGCGCCACCAGGGAAGCCCGTGTGTGCACCTTTGACAGTCTGGGCGGGAGTGGGATAAGCCAAGACTGGGAGGTGGGGGAATGCGAGCAAGAGGACGTCTGTTATTGATTTGCCTGTATGCCACCTGGGCTCTCTACCTGGCTTGGGAAATTCTTTGAGAGACTAAAGAGCAAGACACTTGCTTTCCCAGCTTCCCTAGTGGCCAAGTATAGGCACGTGACCTGGGATTGGCCAATCAGATGCCCCTGCTCTGGTGTTGGAGTCAGAGTGCGGGAACAGAGGCGCAGGAGGCAGGAGAGTGATTCTAGGGGTGGGCAGTGGCCACATCCCATTTCTGGGGAGCAGCAGCATTCGTGGGGCGAACAGCACAGGCCAGCGTTTGGTGTCCAGTGCAGACGTCAGTGGGGAGAGGAGAGTGATCTGGAGCTCCGGGGCTGGGGTGAGGGTGGCCAGTGGGATCTCAAGAGGCAGCTCTGTGGTGGGGTTTTGCCAGCCCTCCCTGCTATGGAGAAGTTCTCTGGCCCACTGTTGATTCTGTGGGACTCCTACCAGGACCCTGTGAGGACTTTTCTTTTGTGTTTAACTCAGCTAGAATGATCTTCTGTAGTTTGCAACTCCAAAGGCTGACCATAGATAGAGGCCGGGAGGGGCATAGGACATGGTTGGCTGCAAAGCCATCCCACTGGGACAGGAGAGCTGGGAATCTCTGCCCCTCCTGACACTGATGATGGCCATGGCACGCTCCCCACCTGGGTGGTCACTAGGGTCCTAAGCAAGCAGAGGCCACTCAGCAGGGGCAGAGTCATAAGGTTACGGAAGCCCTTAGGAAAGCCCCAGGAGGACCCAGCCTTGAAATAGAAATGTCCTAGGCAGTGTCCCTCCAATCATGACAGCCATGCAGTTTTAAAGCCAGGGCTACCCTTCAGAGCAGCCAGGGGCTGGGCACCCATGGTCAGGAGGCCTGGGTTCTTATCTTGCTGTAATTAACTCTCTGTGTGGCTTGGGTAAGTCACTCCTGTTCTCTGGGCCTCACCCAGAAGCCTGGGATATGGACAGATAACCGAGAGGTCTCTCCTAGTACTCGTGCTTCCAGTATGAGCACCCACAGCCTCTGGGGCCTCCTCTCCCCTCCTGCCCCCTGCCCCACCCGCTGAACTCCCATGAACTCCCTGACAGCAGGTCCCTGCCATACACACAGTAGGTGCTCTAAAAGTGTGGGTTGACAGCACCAGGGAAGGGCCAGCTCTGCTGGGGTGTGGGTGGGTTGCTGGGGTCCTTGGCGACGCTCAAGGATCTTTCCCTGGGAACTCAAGCTCTGCCTCTCTGTGGTCTTTCTGGAGGAGGAAGGGGACGAGGGGGAGGGAGAAGGGGGTGTGTCAGGCCCAGCAGTGGCCCTGAGGCAGCCTCAGCAGACACTTTCTGGGAAGCCGCCCCAAGAGCCTAGCCCTGCGCAGGCCGAGGAGGCCCTGTCTCCAGCCCGTTTCCCTTGAACTGGAGCCAGGCAGTCCTCACGCATTACTCATTGGCGGGGCGGCCCTGGCCCAGGGCCAAGGCAAACAGGCCTCCAGCCTGCCTGGGGGCTGGTCAGCTCAGGCTTGGGTGGGGAGGCAGGCGCCCACGCCTGGCCCCTGCTGTGGCCAGCTCGCCTATGTCCCCCTGCCAGCCCAACCCCGGCTTGGTCCAGGGGTCAGGCTCTGGACCAGCCTCCACCTGGGTTGGGCCTGGCTGTCCCTGTGGAGCTGGTGCTGCTGAGGGCCTTCCTCCCTCCCTCCAGAGGGAGTCCTTGGTAAGTAACTCCCTCTCTACCAAGGGAGAAGCCATGACTCCTACCTGTGTGGCCAATGCAGAGGCTTTACCCAGTGCCTGCCACTGACCAGCCCCTGGGACAGCAGAGGAGGAGGGAGCAAAGGCCTCTCTCCTCCCCGAGTTCCAGGCCTGCATCTCAGGATAGGGACATCTACAGGGATGAGAGGGCATGCCCATCAAATATTATGCATTAGAAGGAGTGTAGGAAAGGGGCAGGCTAAGAAGACTTCCTGGAGGATGTAGGGCCTGAAAAGGCCTTGAAAAATGGGGAAGGTTTGGATAACCTTGATGGAGGAAGAGAGGAGAGGCTGTGCACTTGGTGGGGGTCTCTGGATGTGATGAGCCTGAAGATTGGGGCAGAGGTAGAGGGTCGGTGTAGGAGGAAAAGGGTAGCTATGTGAGAAGCATAAGGCCAGGAACTAGTGGTCCTGGGCAGGCCCAGTCAGCCTTTGTCCAGAACCCACCTCTCCACCCATCTAGACACCCATCCATCCCCATCCATCCAACCAACCATCCATCCATCCATCCATTCATTTACCCATTTACCCATCCACACACCCATCTACCCATCCAGCCACCCATCCGTCCATCCACCCACCCATCTATCCATCCATCTATTCATCCATCCATCCATCTATCCATCCTTCCATCCATCCAAACTACAAATATCTGTTAAACACCCACAATGAGCCAAGACCTGTACTAAATATTTTCACTGACTCTTACACATACAGACTTCTCTTATAGTAAATAGGCTCCATAAATGTTTGTTTAAACCGATGGAGGGAATTCCCTGGCGGTCCAGTGGTTAGGACTCTGTGCTTCCAATGCCGGGGGCCTGGGTTCAATCCCTAGTCGGGGAACTAAGATCCCACAAGCCGCACGGCACGGCCACAAAAAAAAAAAAAAAAAAAAATGGAGAAGTGATGAACAGAAGAGACCTGTCTCCAGGGCTTCCCTGGTGGTGCAGTGGTTGAGAGTCTGCCTGCCAATGCAGGGGACAGGGGTTCGAGCCCTGGTCTGGGAGGATCCCACATGCTGTGGAGCAACTAAGCCCGTGAGCCACGGCTACTGAGCCTGCGCCTCTGGAGCCTGTGCTCCGCAGCGGGAGAGGCCGTGACAGTGAGAGGCCCGCGATGAGGAGTGGCCCCTGCTCACCACAACCAGAGAAAGCCCTCGCACAGAAACGAAGACCCAACGCAGCCAAAAATAAATAAATAAATTTATTAAAAAAAAAAAAAGAAGAGACCTGTCTCTGCCCTCAGGGAGCTTTTTGTCTGGCAGAACAAAAAATATAAAATGACAAATTGTGATAAGTGCTGTAAAGGATAAGATCAGGGTGCCAGGAGAAACAAGGAGAGGGTAAAGACTATGGGTTCTTAAACTGCTGTGTGATCCTTGGCAAGTAACTTGATGTCTCCATGCCTCAGCTTCTGCATCTGTAAAATGGGAATAATGATAGTGCCTACTTTACAGAGTTGTCCATCAATTTTTTTTTCAGTTATCCAAGTCAGAAAGCTTTAATATTGACCAATTTTCTAATCCACGGTCTATATTTAGTTTCAGTTGTCTGAAAAATGTCTTTTTCTTAACAGCTTTTTAAAATAACAACTATATTTTGAAATATAGCCCATATACCACAGAATTCACCCATTTAAAGTGTACAGTTCAATGGTTTTTAGAATATTCAAAGATACGTTCAACCACCGCTGTCAACTTTAGAACATTTTCTTCATCCTCAAGAGGAATCCAGTATGCTTTAGCCATCACCCACTCTCTTCCCCCAGCTCCCTCCCTGCAACCAGCCCTAGGGAGTCACTAATCTATTTTCTGTCTTTCTAGATTTCCTCTGTTCTGGATATTTCATATAAAGGGAATTATGTACTATGGTCTTTCGTGACTGGCTTCTCTCACTTAAAATCATGTTTTTAAGTTTCATCCATGTTGTAGCACGTAGCAACACTTTTTTTTTATTTTCAAAATAATAGACCATTTTTAGAGCAATTTTAGGTTCACAGCAAAATTGAAAGTACAGAATTCCCACATACCCCTACCCTCAAACCCAGCCTCCCCTACCATCCCACGCGTCCCAGGTGATACAGTGTGACACCGAATCATGACAATCAATGAACCACCGTTGGATATACCACATTTTGTTTATCCATTCACTTGTTGGTGGGCACTTGGGTTGTTTCTACCTTTTCCCTCTTATGAATAATGCTGCTACGCATGTACAAGTTTCTGTGGGACCGCATGTTTTCATTTCTCTTGGGTATAGGCTGATCTTGGAGATATTCAGGGTTCGGTTCCAGGGCATTGCACTAAAGTGAATATCGAAATAAAATGAATCACACAATTTTTTGTTTCCCAGTGCATACAGAAGTTATGTTTATGCTATGCTGTAGTCTATTACTTGTTTAATAGCCTCATGTCTAAAAACAATGTGCATACCTTAAATAAAAAACACTTTATTGCTAAAAAATGCTAACCATCACCCGAGCCTTCAGTGAGTTGTAATCTTTTTGCAGTAGTAAACATCAAAGGTCACTGATCACCATAACAAATATAATAGTCATGAAAAAGTTTGAAATACTTTGAGAATTACCAAAATGTGACACAGAGACACAAAATGAGCAAATGCAGTTGGAAAAACGGCGCTGATAGACTTGCTCGATGTATGGTTGCCACAAAACTTTGACTTCTAAAAAACACAATATCTGTGAAGCCCAGTGAGGCAAAGTGTGATAAAACAAGGTATGCCTGTATATACTTACTAGTGGAATTGCTGGGTCGTATGGTAACTCTATCTTTGATATTTTGAAGAGCTCCCAGATTAATTTCCAAAGTGGCTGCACCATTTTACATTCCCACCAGCAATGTATGAGGGTTCTGATTTCTCCACATTCTTGCCAATAATTGCTATTATCGGACTTTTTGAGTCTAGATATCCTAGTGGGTATGAAGTGGTTTTGATCTACATTCCTCTGATGACTAATGACGTCAAATATCTTATGTGCTTATTGGCCATTTGCGTGTCTTGGAGAAATGTCTATTCATCTCCTTTGCGCATTTTTAAATTGGATTATTTGTCCTTTTTTTTTTTTTTTATTTTGCAGTACGCGGACCTCTCACTGTTGTGGCCTCCCCCGTTGAGGAGCACAGGCTCCGGACGCGCAGGCTCAGCGGCCATGGCTCATGGGCCCAGCCGCTCCGCGGCATGTGGGATCTTCCCGGACTGGGGCACGAACCCGTGTCCCCTGCATCGGCAGGCGGACTCTCAACCACTGTGCCACCAGGGAAGCCCATTTGTCCTTTTATTGTTGAGTTGTAAGAGTTTTTATATATTCTGGTTTCAAGTCTCTTATCAGATATATGGTTTGCAAATATTTTCTCTGATTCTGTGAGTTGTCTTTTCACTTTCTTGGTGGTGTCCTTTGATGCACAAAAGTTTTTTATTCTGTTGAAGTCCAACATATCTATTTTTTCTTTTGTTGCTCATGCTTTTGGTGTCATATGTAAGAATTCTTTGCCAGATGCAAGGTCATGAAGGCTTATCCTTATGTTTCTCCTAAGAGTTTCATAGTTTTAACTCTTGGTCTTTGATCCATTTCGACTTAGTTTTTATATATGGTATGAGGTAAGGGTCCAACTTTATTCTTTTGTGTGTGGAAATCCAGTTGTCCCAGCACTATCTGTTGAAAAAACTATTTCCCCTGCTTGGATGGTCTTGGCACCCTTGTCGAAAATCAGTTGACTATAGATGTGTGGGTTTATTTCTGGACTCTCAATTCTATTCCATTGATTTATACGTTTATCTTTGTGCCAGTACCACACTGTCTTGATTACAGTTGTTTTGTAGTGAGTTTATAAATCAGGAAGAGTGAGTCCTCCTACTTTATTCTTCTTTTTCAGGATTATCTTGGCTATTGTGGGTCTCTTGCAGTTCTATCTGAATTTTAGAATCAGCTTTCCAGTTTCTACAAAGACGTCAGCTGGGGTTGCACTGCATCTGTAGGTCAATGTGGGGGGTAGTGCCATCTTAACATTGTTAAGTCTCCTGATCCATAAACGTGGAATGTTTTTCCAATTATCTAGATCCTCTTTCACTTCTTTTAAAGTTTTGTAATTTTCAGGGTATAAGTTGTTGTGCTTCTTTTGTTAAATTTATTTCTCAGTATTTCATTCTTTTTGATGCTATTGTAAATGGCACTGTTTCCTTGATTTCACTTTTGGATGGCCCACTCACTTTCAAACAAATGCTTACTGTGCTCAGCCCTGTGAGAGGTGCTGGGGATACAGCAATGAGCATGTTATGAGGATGGATGAGATAATATCTTAAAGTACAATAAGGTACTTTTTATTTTTGCTTTTCCTGTCTCTCCCCTTTTCCTTAAGTGTGTCATAAGAAGGTCTCCTGCAGAGGCAGGAGGGAGCTGTTGAACTGTAGGAAGAGAAGAGCTGATGTATCTGGGAGCAGCTGGAGGACCTGACCATTGACAAGGGGAGCAGACCTGCTCACTCTGGGTGGCTGTGAGGCCAGAGCAATACTCCAGGAAGGCCAAGGGTGCTGCTCCCAGGAAATGGGCCTTCTTGGGAGGTCTGGGAGCAGCCAGGGTGAGGGGCCCAGTGGAGGCCCTTGCTGCCTGTAAGGGGTTCCTGCAGGAAGCGACTTACTCCCACCCCTGGGCTGGGCTCCCTCCTCTAGGGGTTTTCATCTTTCATCTTGTGGGCTTCTCCTCATTCTCACATCCCCTTGAGGATCTTTTCCTGGTTTTGGCCTGAGTCTCTTCCGATGTTTCTCTAGCAGGCAGGGGATGGGCCGCAGGATCTGCTGGGAGCACTTGGATTGTGTAATGTCCTGCCCATCAGGTTGGGTGGGGAGAAGGAAGGGTGCCTCCCTCCTGACATCCCCCCCAGAAGCAATGGGCTAGCACGTGGGGAGATTTCCCACCGCACCTGCTGGCTCCTTCCTGTGTGCAGCTCCAGCCTGCACCCCTCACCCTGGCCAACTGTCTCACAAGTGGGAGAGTAGCTGGAGGCCTGGCCAAACAGGGGCCCGCATCCTGAGACGGATGGTGTCAGTCCTGGCCTCTCCTTCCCTCTGCACAGGGCCTCTTCCTCCTGCCTGCTGTCTGGAAAGCCCTGGCAGGTTCCTCATTTCAACCGCCACTTCCTCTCCAGCCCAGGCCCCATGGCTCCTGGAGGTGGTCTGATGGCTGCCCTCACGTCTGTTCACCAGTCATCCCTATCTTCGTCTGTGCTGGAACCTCCATACCCACACCCTCATGTCATATGTCAAACCACAGAGGGCTGAGTAAGGCCCAAGTGTGGGCGCAGGGCCTTGCACCTGGAGACGTGGGGATGCAGGAGGAGGTGTGGCCTCTGCCCCCAGCATCTTTCTGCCCTCCGTAAGATCCCTGCACATAAGATGGCCAGGCATCATGCATGGGGCTGTGACCCAGTTCAGGGAAGGGAGGTCAGCGTGGGCTGCAGGGCTGGGGCTGGCTTGACACAGGACGTCCCAGGTTCTCAGGGGTCGTGGAATGTGGCTAAACACTCTGGGTCCCTCAGCCAGGCCCTGATGGGACCGTTCCTCCCTCTGACTGAGAGGTGATGTCAGTGGGTAAGCAGATAGGGCTGCCCACAAGGAAGGGGATCCTGGCCACAGGGCAGACGTGAGATGCCACAAAGTGAGGCAAGACAGTGGCCCCAGACTGCTTGGGTTAAAACAACCTGCTGACTAGCTGAGTGACCTTGGGAAATTTACTTAACTTCTCCGGGCCTCAGTTTTCTCAGTGGGAAAATAAGATGATAATCACAGACAATATCTTAGACTTTAAGGGTTAGAGCAAGGTTTCTCAGCCTCGACACTGTTGATATTTGGGGCGGGATGATTCTTTGCTGTGAGAGGCTGTCCTGTGTGTACCGTTATCCCCCTAAGCACTGGATCCCGGTAGCACCTCTTACCCCCAGTCATGACAACCAAAAATGTCTCCAGACATTGCCACATGTCCCCTGGGGGCAAAATTGACCCCGATTGAGAACTACTGGCTTATACAGGACTTAAGTGAGTTAATATACACGATGCTCTTAGAACAGTGCCTGGCCCAGAGGAATCACTCAGTAATTCTTATCTACTGTTATTATTACAGGCAGGGAACAGAGGCAAAGACAAAATGGAAAACAGAAGTTAAGCCCAGAAGAATATATCTAATGCCCGTAGTGACTGGAGAGTAGTGCCTGTGATGAAGAGGGGAAGAGACTAAAGAGAATTTTAAAAATTCCGCCTTTGGCTTGCCCAGCTCCTCCCATTATTGGGTCCATTCACCAGAATGTGGATCTGGAGCGCCCTGTGGGTGTGCAGGGGTGTGCTGGGGCCCCCGATGACGCAGGGAGAGGGAGACTCAGCCCCACCTGGCTTCTGGGGCTTAACTCCACTCAGAGAAAAGCCCAGATACTTTATTATTATTTTTTATTTATTTACTTATTTTTTTAAACATCTTTATTGGAGTATAATTGCTTTACAATGGTGTGTTAGTTTCTGCTTTATAACAAAGTGAATCAGTTATACATATACATATGTTCCCATATCTCTTCCCTCTTGCGTCTCCCTCCCTCCCACCCTCCCTATTCCACCCCTCCAGGCGGTCACAAAGCACCGAGCTGATCTCCCTGTGCTGTGCGGCTGCTTCCCACTAGCTATCTATTTTACGTTCGGTAGTGTACATATGTCCATGCCACTCTCTCACTTAGTCCCAGCTTACCCTTCCCCCTCCCCATATCCTCAAGTCCATTCTCAGGTAGGTCTGCGTCTTTATTCCTGTCTTACCCCTAGGTTCTTCATGACATTTTTTTTTTTAGATTCCATATATATGTGTTAGCATACGATATTTGTCTTTCTCTTTCTGACTTACTTCACTCTGTATGACAGACTGTAGGTCCATCCACCTCACTACAAATAACTCAATTTCGTTTCTTTTTATGGCCGAGTAATATTCCAGATACTTTACATTTCTCTTCAAGGTGTCAGAGGACGGAGCAACCAGGTAACGCCAGGGCCGACTGGCCAGGCTCTTGTTCTCTGGCTACTCACTCATTGGTTCATTTGGGAAATGCTCATTGAGGCCCCTCCGAGCCAGACACTGTGCTGGTACACCAGAAGGAGCGGGAATTTGAGCAGTGGTCTGCAAGTTGGCCAAGCTTCACGCAGAAGGAGAGCAGGAGGAAGAACGCTGTTGACCACGGACAGGGCTACGGTGGTGGTAGGAGCTGATCCGGCAAAGGCCCTGAGAAGGTGAATTTCTGGAAGCCTTGTGTAGTCAGAGGGGTGGATGGGGGTCACTTTGTGAGGAGCCCTGAGTACCAGGGTAGTGACACACTAGCCCTTTATTCCGGAGTCCTTGAGGCAGAGGTCTGGGGAACCCCAGGTCTGCTCCTGGGAGAGAAGGGACTTGGTTATGTCCCAGCCCCACGGGCCTCCCCAGGCAGGGGCTCTGGGGTGGGCCCTTCAGGCAGGGCTTGGGCTTGGGTTCCCACTCCTGCCCCAGCCCCAGGGTAGGGCCCTGAACAGAGCCCCATCCGGCTGCCCGGGCTGGGCCCTGGCCTGACTCATTTGCTCCCTCTGACTGATGGTCCACCTGTCTCTCCAGCTGAGAAATGGAAGTGCCCACCTGCCTCCCTGGGCCCTCCCTCCACTTGAGCATAACTGAACGTTGCCTCCAAGTGCTTTGAACTCCATGGCAGTCCTACATTTGCTAGTGGAGCAGACGCCAGGCCTGACCTTCAGGGGTACACGGGAACTAGGGGCCCCAGGAAGAGCCAAGGGCCCCTTGGGGAGTGGGCAGGGCTGGACAGCAGGAAGCCAAGCCTGTGTGAGTGCCTCCACTTTGGCCCCTGCCTCCTCTGGGGCGCTGTGCTCTCGCCTAAGGCACCAGGCAGGCAGCCACCTGGGCGGGGCCACACCCACAGGGTTGTTAAAACCACCTGGGCCCGGCCTGGCCGTGGGGAATGAATGAGCTCACCATGTCGCTGTCCTATGAGGGGCCAGGTTCATGTGGCACAGCTGGGCTGGCCTGAGACTAAGCCAGGTGCAGAGCCAGGCTCACAGAGGCCGGTCCGAGGCCGGCCCAGGATTGTTCAGCTCTCAGGAGCCCAGTCTACAGAGTCATCCCCAGGGGCACAGCATCCCTTTGCCTCCAAAGAGAACTTGGCAAATGTGAATCGGGCTTCTGAACCTTGCCTGCCCCTTGGCCCGGGTCGCAAGCTGCCCTGGAGAGGGTGGAGGGCCTGGTGGAGGCCTGTGTGAAGCCCACACAGAGGGCCAGGATTCCAGCCCAGCACCCAGAACGGCCTGCAGCCCTGTCACCCGCCACTGTGTCACCCAGGCAGGCCTTCCTGCTTCTTGAGCCCATTTCCACTGGGGCCAGTGGGAGGCATGAGGTTTGTCCTTCTTCCCTTCAGGGTGGTCGTGAGGATCAAATGAGATCACAGAGATAACAGAAGAGAGAAGAAGAAAGCTGGGAACACATATAAGCGGTTGTTATTGTCACTGTTGTTATTATTAGCTCCTCGCCAACCCCTCTCGGAACAGAGCCATCCAGCAGCTTCTCAGCCCTACCTGGGAGCCCCACGGAGTGTCAGGCTGGCCTGAGCCCTGCCACACCCAAAGCTCTCTCCGGGGGGCACCGTGGGGGTCCAGAGCCTCCTCTGTCCCTCCCAGTCCTCTGCACAGACCCGCTGTGGGTGGACGAGGGAGGCGAGAGGGGCCTCAGCCTGCCTGTGTGGGGACTGGTCCCTCTGGGCACTGCTAAGGTCACGTGGACACACACACTCCCAAATATACACACATGCTCACACGGACACATCAACAGACACAAACCAGCACCCATGAGCATTCACCCCCCAGCTCTTCACGCACACACACACGCACACACACACACGCACACACACACACAGGCAGATGCCTCTTCCAAAGCAAATTCCATTATCATCTCCTTCCATTCAGAGGCCAATGGGCAGGCAGGGATATTATTACCTGGGTGGTTGTTGTTATTATGATCGTACTTAGAAAAGTCTCAACTCGGCAGAAAACATCAAACAGCGGCCAGCAGCCTCAGATAGCAGAGGCGACAGGCCCTATGGGGCCCTTTCCAGTGCAGACCTGCCTCCTCGTTTGCAAAAATGACTTATTATTAATCTGTGATTGAAACTGTAATTATGCCATCACTGTGTCAACAAGCTGGAACATGGTGAGGACTGGCAGTGCCGTCTGGAGATGCGCTCTTACCTCCACCATGACCATCTTGGCATCTGCCCCATCCCATGGATGAGGCCACGCACACACCCGCCAAGACGAGGGTCCACCTCTCCGCAGGGCGCAGGCCCTGTTTGTGTGTGTCTGCCTCTCACTCTGAGTGTGGCGAGGTGAGGTCCAGGCGTGCCCCTGAGGGGAAAGCAGCCCGAAGGAGCCCCAGGGAGCTCTGGGGCCTGAGCTTGCGGGTCCAGCTGGGGGATCTGAACATCAGCACGTGCTTCAGGGAGTGTGGGCTGACAGGCCGGATCCCCAGGCCGTGTCTTTCCCTGCATACCCCACAGGGTGGGCCTGACTCAGCGCACACCACAGTTGCCAGGGGCCTTCCAGCCCTGTCTCTGCCGCTGGTGGCCCTGAGGCATGGCTGGGCAAAAGTCCGCTCATAAGCTGTGATCACCTACTAATGACCGACTTTTATTGACCCCTTACTATGCACCAAGTCTGGTGCAAAATACTTTATGTTCATTATTTCATTTCACCTTTCGAAACCATTTAAATCTAAAATGAAGTAAATCTTATATTAGTATTAGTGTCACAGATGAGGAAACTGTAGCCCAGTGGAATTAGGTGATCTGCCCAGGCCCTGCAAGGCTGGGCTTTAAAGCCTTTTTAAAGAGGTGATCTGGCTACCCGCCCCCCTTCGCCCCGCCCCAACTCCTCTGATGTGGCTCACACTCTCCCCGTGAGCTCTGGGAGACAGAGCCCTGACTATGCTCCTCTGCCTGCCTTCCTGCAGCCTTGGGTGTAGTAGATGCTCAGGAAATTGTCCACAAAGGAAGGAAGGAGGTGAAGGTTGCCGGTTCAGGATTGGCTGTTCAGGACTGGTTTGAGAGACGTGAACTTTCCAGAACCTGTGACAATCTCCGGCCCAGGCCTTGGCCTTCCCTGGGTGCACTCCACCTGCAGGCACACAGGGCTGAGACTTCTGGGTCTGGGAGGGGTCCTTTGGTGCCAAAGACCACTTCTTTGCCACATAGTGGATCCCAGTGTGTGCAGCTAAAGAAGTGACAACCCCAGCTTGCCCAGAGGAAAAGTCCTGCATGTGTGTGTATATGTGTGTCTGTATGTGTGTGCTGCACCCACAAACCTGTGGGCGTTATTTCAAGAGACAGCAGAGATGGAAGGTCACAAAGCTAGCTGGCAGCAAAGACGAGATGAGAATGTAGGGCTCCTAACTTCCACCCAGGGATCTTCTATGCATCAGACTGGGAGGATCCCAGGCCCTGTGGCTGGCCGTGGTGGAGACAGTTTCCACTGTCTAGTCAGAGAACGTGGCCCTTTCAGAGCGTGTTCATCTGGAGCGTGACCACAGACCCTGAGGCCACACACGACCACCTCACAGTGCCCTTCAGGATCACAGGGAGGAACCACGGGTAGAAGGACTATACTTGAGGCAAAGGGCAGGGAGGTACAGAGGAAAGAGGAAGGGCATCGGAGTAAGATGGGACCTGGGTTCAAATCCCGACTCAACCCCATTCTGAGTGCTCTTGGGTAGAGTAAATTTTCTGAGCCTCAGTTTCTTCATCTGTAAATGGGGATAATAAGGCCTACCTTACGGAGTTCTGGTGGGATAAAAGAAAATAATATAATACGAAATAGTGAAATGGATCCTGTGCTCACAGTGTCCCCTGTGAGACTAGCTGTACTGCCCTGCATTGTTCCATAGGCTATATTCTAGGCAGAGTCAGAACTTCTGCAGCACAAGCCAGATACTCAACTACAAGGTGGTTTTGGGTCTTGAAACAAGTACCTCTGCACTGTGATACCCCCTCCTCCAGAAGGCCATTGTTCCCCACTCCCTGCCCCGCAATATCTCTGTCACCTGCCAGTCCTGGCCCACCCAGTTCCCTGGTGTTTGATTACCTTGACTTACTTTGGCTTAACGCAGTACCTTTGTATGAGGGCCTAGGCAGTGTGCCCAAACTGTTCAGCTGTAAATGTCCTCATTCATTCATTCATTCATCCATTCATTCAACGGGCAGTGACTGGGCAGACACTAGGGAAGCTGAGAGGAGCCCGGATATCTGGGAGCAGGGGCTGATAGCAGGGCAGAGAGTGGGACACCAGGCAGTGGAAGAAGAGAGTGGGAGGGGCTGCGCTGAAACCAGCCTTAATTGGGCTTAATTAATCCTCTGTTGATGCTGCTGGAGCAATTCAGAGCCGGGCAGAAGGAACCAGTTTGGGGTTGTTGTGTTTTTTTTTTTGAGAACCACGGGGGGCCAGGAGTGAAACCACTGTGGCTGATTGAGGCTCACCTTTCCCGGCCTGGGCTGGGGTGGGGTGGGCAGGACCCCCGTAGTCTGGGAAAGCGGCAGCGGCGGCCAGCGTCCCGAGGGCACCGCGGGCGCGGGCCTGTGTGGGGCGGGCGGGGTGCGGGCAAAGCTCCGGGCTGCGGCGGCGCGTCTGGGACCCTGGGCAGAAGGGCGCCGAGGCGGAGTGGGTGCGGGGTGCGGGGTGCGGGTGCGCCCGCCCCGCCGACGGGTGGACGGAGCGCGGGAGCGGAGGCCGAGGTGATGGATGGCCCGCCGGCTTGCCTGGGAACCGACGCGGCGACGCGTCCGCGCCAGCCCTAGGAAGCCAGTGGGTCAGATGGCGGAGCCCCTCCCTCGGGAGGCCCAGCTCCAGGCAGGGGAGGGAGCGGGCGAGCCGGGCCGTTCTCAGGCCGGGGAGGATCCTGGCTTTCCTCCCGATCCCCCTTGCGTCTTCCCAGCAGCAGCGACCCTGCCTCTGGGGCCCGATGGACCTTAGGGCTTGGATGGCAGCTCGGGCTGCCTGCACCCTCAGGGCCGCAGAGAGCGACTCGCACCCCCGCCTCCTTTTACAGGAGGAGGAAACTCCTCCCAAGCCCCACCAGGCCTCCCAAACCAAGCCCCAGCTTCTCTTTACAGGGACAGGAACTTGGCCTGTGGTACCCAGAGAGGGGAAGTGACTTGCCCAAGGTCACACAGCCAGGGAGAGGCCGAGGGATGACTGCATTAACTTTCTTCCAGGTCCAGCCCACCCTCAGAAACAGAGTTCTGTTTCCATAGGGATGTATGTGACTGTGGCAGGGGCTGGAGGTGGCTAGCCTCCCTCATTTGGGGACCCAGGGTGGGGGAAGAGTGAGCCCTCCCCTCCGGCCTATGATCAGGCATTTCCAGTGTTCGAGAGAGTGGAGCAGAGGCCCTTCTTGAGTGGGCAGCAGGCCAGGGGGTGAAGTGTGAACCCGATTTTCCTCAGAACATGGCAAATCTTGTGCCACGTCTTCTCAGCGTCCCTGAACAAAGCTCTGTGAGCTGAAATGAGTCCCCTGTGCTCAGCCATGTTCCCCAGCCCCGGATTTGGTGTCGGGCTTGCCAGAATGACAGCTCACCTCCCACCCTGCAGCCCGAGGTCAGGCATCCAGCTGCGGCTGGACGGCCTTGGGGAGGACAAAGCACCTCTGACTAATAATGTCCGTCTCCAGAGGTGCCTCCTCTATGCCAGCCTCACCATGCTCCCGGGTGCTGCCAACAGCGCTTTACGGGTGAGGACACAGGCCATGGGCAGACAAGTCACAAATAAGAGATAGTAGGGATGGAGCGGGAGCCTGTGTCTTGTGAAGGGCACCTGCCAGCCATCAGTAGGGCACCAGAAGGACACTTGGATTTAGAATTTTTGGTGCAGATCTGTTTGCGACTTCGTGACTTTGGGTAAAACATTTCCCCTCTCTGGGCCTCAGTTTTCTCATCTGTAGTCTGGGGACAGCTGTACTGTTCCTGTCTTCCTCCCCAGAGTGTCCTGGGGCCTATGTGTTGAGGGCTGGCCCAGCAGCCCATGCCTGCTGCTCCTCACGGGGGAGGGAAGGCACCCCTGGGTCCCTCCTGCGCCAGGAGCTCCTTGCAAGGGCTCTGGCCCTATTCCCACAGGCCGGGGAAGGCAGGGGTGAGGGTTCTCAGCTCCCCTGGTCCCAGGCTTGCCCTCCCATTCAGGTAGGAGCAGACATTCTAGAGAGGTGGGGCCCATCGCCCTCGGATCTCTTGCCCATGGGGTGGGTAGGTTGAGCCCCTGAGGCTATGCCCCCTGCCTGATGATGCTGCCGGTTGGGCAAAGTGCCCAGGCCTCGGAGAGCTGCCTAGTACTGCTCACCTGCTCTGTGTTAATGTGCGTAAACGGAGCAGACTGGAACACTGACGCAGGCTCAGGAGGCAGAGCAGACAGGCGATGAGCTTAATTAATAGAATCAGGACGTATAAATAGTCTCTCCCTGCCTCCACTGCAGCGGCCATGCCAAGGGCTGGCTTGGCATGCTGGGGAATTGCCCATGAGTCCAGGGACTTCCGTGTGCTCCGCCTGTGCTGAGGTGGGCAGAAGGCCAGACAGGCCTCTCGGGAGCTCAGTGCTGAGCAGGGATGAGACGCTCAAAGCATTTAGGTGTCTTCCTGTACGGTGGGGTTGTAAGAGGCAATGAGATTCTAAGGAGGACGGAGAGGACTGTGTGGCTGAAAGCCAGGAGGGCTTCCCAAAGGCGGTGGCTGCCGGTCTCAGGGCTGCTCTGACGGGAAACGGCGAGGTGGGTAGGAAGGGAGGAGGAGAAGGAATGGGAGAGACTGAGAGAGAGGTCTGTGTGTCCCCTGTTAGCAGGGGTGGCCCCTGGGGTACTGGTCTCTTTCCGTAGCTGAGGGGCCCCTGTGTCGGTCTCAGTGGGTGAGGGGGTACCCAAGTGCTAACGTGCTAGGCCCAGACTAGCTGCTCCATTAGTTGTAATAGGCTCCTCGCTAACTCCCCCTGGGGTGGGGTTTTATGGACGAGGAAACGGAGGCATGGAGAGGCTGATCCGTTTGCTGTTGGCCCTGCAGGAGTTAGGAGGGTGGTCGGGGTTGATCTGGGCCTCTGACTCTAGTTCTCCAACTACAGGAGCAGAACTGACCCAGGCCTTAGGGGCTGCACACTGGGAGCCTCGCCACCGTATGGCCCACGGGCCGCCCCCAGCCTGCCTCATCGCTGGGAGGCCTGCGACTCGCAGCGGCTGACTTTGCCTCCAGGACTCCTGCCGGCGTGGCTGAGCCTTCCTTAGACATCACAATGGTCCAGGATGCTTCCGCCCAAACTTTCCTGCCTGAATCTCACGCGGGCATGACGTGCACCCCGGTCCAAGGGCTCTCCCACGCTTTCCCAACATCTCTCCCATTTTCTTTCATCATAGTCCCATCTTGGCAGGGGGTGTTCCCCCCGCGGCTGACTCACACAGCTGAGAAGCCAGGGGACTTGGCCCCAGGGGTTTCTCTCCAGTTCTGCCCGGAGACCCTGCGTTAGGTGGCAGCACATTCTACCCACTTTACAGATGAGGCCCGGGGAGGAGCCGTGGGTTGTCCTCATGCAGTTGCACAGCTGTTGGGACCTCGTGGAAGGGCCCTCTGCATCTGTCCCCGCTCCCTCACCTCACTCTGCCCTCAGCTCTCAGTGGGAGAATGAGAAGGGGCAAGGGAAGGAGGTGGCAGGTGAGGAAGGGGCCGGGAGGCCTCTTCCCAGGCTCATCCTCAGAGGCTGAGGGTTGCTGTGGAACCCCTGGCCCCCTGACCAAGCCTGGCTGCTTCTCCCCATAAAAGCTAAATTTACTCTGTTCACAAGTCTCCACCGCATTAAAACACAATGGAATGCTTTGGAAGGGGGGAAATCGTCTAGGGCCAATGAGTCAGGACTGCCAGGCTCAGCCTCCTCAGGGCCAGCAGTGCCTCCTGCAGAGAGAGAGGGAAGGCCCTACATGCCCCGTCTCCTTCTCCTGGGAGGTGGGGGGCCCAGAGTCCTGGGCTCCCTGCTCTGGAGTGAACCTCCCCGGGTCTCCGCAGACTCCAGTTCTTCACCGCTCTGGGTGACCCTAAGGGCTGTGGCTCTCCTCCTTGCTGCTGGGTATTCATCCAAACACCTGGCACGTGTTTGCAGGTTGAGCCTCGAAAAAGCCAACAGTGATGACTCAGGTTCCTCACCCCCACTGGCAGCCAACCCTTATGAGCCCCCTCCCTGCTCTGGACCTTGAACTCGAATTGGACTTTTGAGACAGTAATTGGGGTTATTCCATCCGATTCCCTCACATCCCTCTCTTTCTCCATCCTGAAAGGGGTCCAGCTTTCTACGACTGTCCATTATCACCCGGACTCTCACCCCTTCCCGACATCCCTGTCCTGACACAGCTTCCTGCCCCTCCTTGGACTCTGCAACTCAAGATCTGTGATCACAGACGTGCTTGTAGCCTCAACCTCTTCCATGAATGTCCCTTACTCCCCGAGGACTCTGCTTTTCCTGAAGTCCTCCCACTGGAGGCTGCTTTTCTCTCTTGCACATCCATCTCAGAACCAGCAGGTGGGCGGACACCATTTTTACTCACACTGTCACTTCCGACCCTCTCTCCTCCCTCCAGCTGTTTCTGAAGACCATCCCCTGTGTCACACACTCTCTCTGCCTCCTTTTGGCTGTTACCTGCTGATTTCTTGGTCACGGTCACTCCCCTTCATTCCTTGGGATGCTGGCTCTGTCACCAACCTTCTTGGGACTTTCCGTGGGGGTGATCATCGTCCAAGTCTCAGTTCCTCGACTGCCTCACCTCCAGCACACACGTCTTCCCCAGTTAGTGCCGGGGCACAGCCTGACCCGTGTCATGGCCAGGAACTGCACCGCCTCGCCTCGGGAACGTGCTCTCAGGCTTCTTTTTCTCTGACCACCCCTCCCTACCCCTGCCCTCCAGGTCTCTAACTCTGTCCATTGACCCTGAACAGCAGTCATTCTTCAACCTCACCATTTTTGCTTTAACCCTGCCATTTTTAGCTTCTCTCTCCCTCTCTTGTGTCTCTTTGGAGAATCCCACCCTTAGCTGAATCCAGCTATTTCCCCAAGAGTTGAACTTTGACAGAGAAAATCCTGTAGCTGGGCTGATGGGACACATCACAGACCTCCAAGTCGGGGACTCACCACTGCCTGGAAAGTCTTGTGCTTTGAGGGAAATTCGCTGTCCCTCCAGACTTCACGTTTCCCTCCGACCTCCCACCCCCTGCCCACTCTCAGTTGATGACTTTGCCTCATACTTTGTTGAGGAAAGAGAAGCAGAACTTCCTTCTGGCCTCCACAACGTCCTCACAACCCCCTGTAGTTTCTCTCTCTCCACCCTCTGAGAGGAAGCCTTCGGGTACCTTTCAACCCCTCTACCTGGGTCTTCCTGGCACTTTTCACAGTATGTGAGCGGCGTAGTTGATTTGTTATCTATGTGTTCGTTACCACTAGGAAGGTTCCATCACAGTGCCTGGCACAGAGTGGGCACTCAATACACATCCATTCAGTGTACAGATGAGTATGTATTAGGGGCAGTTAGGTTGATGTAATAACGTTTTCAAATTGCTAAATTAATATGGAAAGCACTCAATGCAGAAAGCTCAAGGCAATAGAAAAGTAAAAAGAAGAAAAGGTAGAAGTTAACCGTATTCTTTATCACTCGTTAATAACTACTCTCAACATTCTGGTATTTATGCCTTCAAAGGTTTCTACACATATATTTTTTTCTTCACAAAGTGGTACTAGATAGAGGTTATGACTTAACAAGTGGTTATGAACATTTCTCTACATTTTAAAATATTCTTCTAAATATTTTAATAGCTACACAGTATTCCATTGTATGGATGACCTTAATTTACTTAACTACTTCCCTAACATTGAACATTTATATTATTTCCATACTTTAAAAATTCCCGGGCTTCCCTGGTGGCGCAGTGGTTGAGAGTCCGCCTGCCGATGCAGGGGACGCGGGTTCGTGCCCCGGTCTGGGAGGATCCCACGTGCCGCGGAGCGGCTGGGTCCGTGAGCCATGGCCGCTGAGCCTGCGCATCCGGAGCCTGTGCTCCGCATCGGGAGAGGCCACGGCAATGAGAGGCCCGCATACCGCAAAAAAAAAAAAAAAAAAAAAAATTCCCTAGTCAGTATCCTTATACATAAACATATGCATACATTATTTTTCTTGCGGCCAAATTCCTAAGTGGACTTATGGTTCGAAGGGTACGCATATTTTAAGGCTTTTGACTTATATTATTAAATCACAAGAGACAATTCGCTTTGGAAGCCAAATAAACACCAACACAATCTCCTACTTTGCCAAGCATAACAACCCCTTTCTGAAGCTCTGGAAGCCTCATCCCCCATATCCTCATGGCCAGCACCATCCTTTCTTTCCAGATTTTGCTTAAATGTCACTTTATCAGAGAGGTCTTGGGGTCTCCTGCATGCAAAATTGCATCTCCCCTTCCCTTTCTACATCCTTTTTGCAGTTGCACTTTGCTCAGCTGCTCCCAGCACCTCCGACAGGTCTTATGTTTGTTTGTGTCTGTCTCTTCCCAGATCCACAAGGGTATGGACTTTGTCTATTTTGTTTCTTCTGTGTTCCCAGTGCCTTCCCCGTGCCCAGCACAGAGTAAGTGCTTAATAAGCATTTTGTGAATGAATGAATGAGGGTTGACACTTCTAGTTTCAAACTAATAGTGATGATAATACTCAGGGCTCCATAGGGGCTGTTTCAAGTAGTAGAGGCCATTAATAGACAAGAGATAAGAAAATAGAAAAGTAAAGTGACTTGTTAATGTAGTAAGTATCATGAAGGGGGACATGATTAAGACAGGACCATCAGGGCAGGCTCCTTTGGGATGTGATATTTGAGCTGAGACCTGAAGGGCGAGCAGGAGTAGATTGTGAGAAGAGCGTGGATGAGCACATCCTAGGCACACGGAACAGCGTGTAAAAAGGCCTGAAAGTGGAAAAAGAGATTGGCAGCTTACAGGTTTGAAAGACGACTGGTGACTGCTCAGAGTGGCCAGTGGGGTGAGAGCCACAGGTGGGAGTTGGGGAGGTCACCTGTGTGCTGTGAGTCAAGAAACACGAGGAAGAATCCCTTACTCAAAGCTCCTCTCCTAGAGGACCTGCCTGTGCCCGAAGGTCCCACCATCTGAGAGTCATTCCTGTTAAGAGTTAGGTGTTGCCCCCTCCCTGCACTTTTCCTTCCAAAACATTTCAGTAATGGCTTACTAGGTATAAATGAATATATCAGAGGCTTCTCTAGGGTGGGGTGGGGAGCTGAAAGTTTTTTTTTTTTTGCAGTGGGGCGGGGGACCTAAAATCAAGACACTTCCATGGAGGAACAGCTCCTGTGCTGGAGAGAGATCCAGGGGAAGTCAGCCTCTGATGACCTAAACAAAGCCATCTGTCCTATCACTAGGTGCTCACTGGGTACCACGCACATACACTATCTCCTTTCATCCTCACAACAAACCATACCACTTTTATAGATGATGAAACAACTTCAGATAGGTTATGTGATTTGGGCCAAGGTCTACACATAGTAGGAGACAGAGGCAGGATTCGCGTAACAGGCCCCAAAGCCCATTCTCTCCTCCAGTCTGATATACCATGGAGTCCATCAAATTCATATCTAATGCATGAGACTTCCAGCTTCTTAACTGTTATGCAGTTAAACGATGTAAGTAAATTTTACATATGTTCTCTTTATAACATACTGTCCATTACCACATACATGCACAAACACTTTAGGATGTTGTACATGCAAACAATGTATACTGTGCTTTAAGGGGGGAAAATTTAGGGATTTTTCAAAAAAGTGACTTTCTTCTTATGCCCTGATTTTATTTCTATCAAGTTTTCTCACTGTGCTTCAATGCTCAATATTTTATACTGCCTGTTTTCCAGTTCACAAACTCTCCACTAGCTACATTTAATATGCTATTAAGCCCATTCATTGCATTGTTAATTACGATCATTGTATTTTTCATTTCTAGAATTCCATTTCCATTTAATGACTTTAAAAGTTTCCAGTTCTCTGCTTAAATTCTTTACCTTGTCTACTTTTTGAATTCATTAAGCACAATTATTTTAAAGTCTGTTATTTTAAATGCCAATATCTGGATCTCCTATGTGTCTGTTGCTATTATCTTTTTTTGTTTTTTTGATCTTGGTTTCAGTCATGTGGTCTTTTCTCTTGGTATGCCTGGTAAACTTTATTGACTGTGTGTATATAAGACACTGTGTATGGAAAAATTGTAGAGATAATCTGAGGCTCTGACAGATCAAGAGAGCATATAGTCTTGCTTCAGGAAGGGAGTTAAAGTAGAGGCAACTCACCTTAATCCAATCTGGAATTAAGTTTATTTGAAGTTGGGTTTTAATCCTTGTGAAGGCTGATCTAGTTCTAATGTGCTCTTCAAAGGTCTCAAATGAAAGCCTTTAAAAAAAATAAGCCCCCCCACTTCTTTGGAGATGCTTGAACTCCCCCGGCCCCCTTTTTCCCTAATCCCATGAGACTGCGAAAACTCAGTCTCCACTTTCTGTTCATATTCTCAATTTCACAGCTACTGCTTAGGGGAAAAATAAGGCCAAATGTTGAAATCATCTCTCTGGATTTCTCTTCTCTCCAACATCATGGCCTCTAGACCCCTTTGATGCCTTCAAACAAATTTTTAAAATATATTGTATCCATTTTTTTTCCAGCTGTTTTGGTGGGAAAGTTGGTGTGAGGTAAACTAGTTCACAGTAGCTGGAAGTAGAAATCTGCACGGGCCATAGAATCCATCCCTGCAAAGATACAATTCTAGTCCACTGCTTCACCTTGACCTTTCAAGGGGCTGGCCTGACTCTGCATGGAATCTTCCCCCTGCCCTGTGCACCTGCTTGCCCTTCACGTGGGGCTTGACTGCTACCTAATGTCATTCATGGCCCGGACGCTGCCTTGAGGCTGGCTGGTTGGGATGGTGGTGGTCTGGCTTCTGCAGAGCCTCTGCCACCGTGGGGGGCGGGCCTGCTTCTCTCTGCTGACCAGCTCCACCCACAAGCTGCACCTTCTACAGACTGAGCCCTGTGGTGCCAGGCTCAGGCTTCAGTGCTTAGCATGGGTTGTCTCACTTCTTCCTTTAGAAACACCAGCAAATAACTGGAGTTATCTCCATTTTACAGTTGAGGAAGCTGAGGGTTAGTCAGAGTTCCTGCCCATCTCATAAAAATATAGATTTATTTCTGTTTACTTGTTAATTTTCTTGTGCTCCACAGACTCTAAGCAATGCAAGGTTGGGGACATGTTTATATGTCTTGTCTTATTCCTTACCATGTGCCCATGCTTGGCACAGAGTAGGGTGGGGGTGAGATGACCAGCCTGGAATGAATAAACCAAGCCTCAGGTCCCGGCGTTGTTCACGGTGGAGGCCAGATCCAGGTCCTTGCTCTCAGTGCACCATCCTTGTCACTCACATCACAGCTGGGGAGGGAATGCATTCCTCCATCTCAGAGTTATCCAGCACCTTTTATGTGTTGAGATCTAGCTGAGTCCCCTGCCATCTAAAACCACTTCCTCCTTGATGTCAGGGGGCTGTGGTGCCCTTCCCCAGGGTCTGAGGACCCACATGGAACTGAGGGATGGACTTGAAAGCCTTCTAAATTCGAGTAGAAATCTGCAAGTGTGTGATTGTTTTGCTAGCAAAAAGATCCATGCTATTCCTCAGATTCTCAGAGAGGTCTGGGACCCCCAGAAGGGGGTTAAAAGAGCCTGGGTATGGGGATTGGTTCCTTGTCTGTCCCCCAACATTGTCTGCTCTTGCCAGGGAGGGGCTTCCTGAAGCCCCCAGATGGCTGGGGGTTGTCTGAAGAGGTGGCCAGGGTGTGAAGGGGACCCTTCGCCACAGCCAAAGCTGGGTGGATGGGGCAGTGCCCAGAGCACTCCAGCTTGCTTCTGGAGCAAGGGGGGTGGGTATCACTTGCCAAAAGCCTGTGAATAATGGAGGTCTCTCCTGACAGGAAAGCCGTCCTGCCGGCTGAGCGGCATATTTGTGTGGCTCCTGCTTCTGAGGCAGCAGCCCTGTGAGGCTGGGGCGGGGATGCCCGGGCCCCAGCTCACCACTGCGAAGCCCGTAGGAGGAGGAAGAAGTGGGACCCCGAGTCTCTGATGGAGACGGGACGGGAAGGAGTCACAGGCTGCATTCTGGGTCCTGGCTCTCCCCCAGCCTGAGGTCTGGAGGGCCTTCTTGCTTGGTCCTCAGTATGTGCAACTACGGGAACATTATCTCTTAGAGTAGGGATTTCTACAGGGTTTAAAAACTGTCCCGGGCCAGTGGTTTTCACGCATTTCGAAAGCAGCAGGAATGTTTCATGGTTCCCATCACGCCATGTGTAAGATAGTAAAACCAAATGTGCTGGGGTGATGCAGGCCGGGCCCAGCTCTCCTTCTGCCCTGCCTGCCCCACGTCCCAGACCCCACGGTGAAACCTCGGCTCCGAACAGCCTCCTGGTTTTCATAGAGAACTTGTGGCGAGGGGTGAGGCTGGCTCAAGGTGCCCTGGGCAGGCAGTTCAGGAGGACCTGTCAGACCCGTCTGCCCACCGCGGTTTGTCAGCCAGCTGCGCCTGGGAGGCTGGGAAGGCGAAGGAGGGGGGCCTGGGTCAGAGGGGCCAGCGAGGCTCAGGCGACGGGGGCTGCAGAACTGGAGCTGTGAGGGCTGCCGTGGTCCTTCCTCCTCAGACCTTGCTGGCCCCGTGGACCGTGTGGGTTCTTGGCTGTGTGTTTATCTGGGGGTCCTGAGGAGGGGGTGAGCCTCTGCCCACCCCACGGTGCTGAGGAAGGGTCAAGATGACCAAACATGAGAGCTGATTTAGGGGTGTGAGAGCCACAGAGGGGGATGGGGGGCAGGGGAAGGCCACACACAGGTGGCCCTGCCTGGAGCGGGGAGGAAGGGTGGGCAGGTGGCCTTGTGAGGGAGGAGAGGGCAGGCTGTGCGGGGCAGCAACCTCTTCCACGTGCAAGAAGACTCCACTCTCTGTAGGCCCTGGGCTCCCTGCTGCTCCACACCCACCGGGAACCTCTCACTGGGCCTGCGAATGCCTGTGTTCTACCTGCCTTCCTTTCTTCCATTCTTCAAGACCGACTTGCTCTGTGCCGCGCCCACTCAGCCCCTTGAAGACAGCAGTGGCTATTTCCTTGAAAATGGGGCAGCATCCTACCCAAGCTGGACAGGTGCCCGTGAGAAGACCATGGACCAGGAGGACCCCAGGCCCCCAGCCCAGGGTCCTGCCTTCCATTCCCCACCTCCAGCTCTGGCCCAGCCTCTGAAATGGAGTCAAGGTCTAGACCTTCCTTGCCCCCCAGTTCAGTAAAAGTCTCTTGCTCAGAGCTTAGAGCAGTTAACGAAGAGGAAATTGTTCAAGAAAAGCCAAGAAAACCAAATTATCACCTTTGTCCGGATGTGACATGACTCAGTGCATGTCCTCTAACCCTCAAACCAGCACCCCACCCCCTCACGATGTCTCCCCACCTGGCAGGCGTGGAGTGGGGGAAGGTGGCAGGAGAGAGAAGATTCATGGTCCCTGGAAGGTCTGGTTGGGAGAGTCTCTGATGTTCTCTGTGCTCTGAGTGTTCCCTCTGTGGCTGGCCTGGGGGGACAGTGGCATTGCTGGACACCTGGGATCTGGGAGGGTGCCAACATGCCAACATTACCCCAACAGCATGGCTGGGTCACGGGGTCAAAAAATATTTGGGACTTCCCTGGTGACTCAGTGGTTAAGAATACGCCTGCCAATGCAGGGCACAGAGATTAGAGCCCTGGTCCGGGAAGATCCCGCATGCCGCGGAGCAACTAAGCCCGTGCGCCACAACTACTGAGCCTGCGCTCTAGAGCCCGCGAGCCACAGCTACTGAGCCCGCGTGCCACAACTACTGAAGCCTGCGCCCCTAGAGCCCGTGCAAGCCACCGCAATGAGAAGCCACCTCAATGAGAAGCTCTCACACTGCAAAGAAGAGTAACCCCTGCACTCTGCAACTAGAGAAAGCCCGCACGCAGCAATGAAAACCCAAAGCAGCCAAAAATTAAAATAAAGAAATAAATTAATAATAATAAAAAAATTTGACACCCGGTGGCACTGACTGATGAGAAGTGAGCTGGATCAGGGCCTCTGAGTTACTAGACGTGGGCCACTGTGTGACGGTGGGGACTGGAGGGGGGGGTGGGGTAGGGTGGGTGAGAAGGGCGGGACAGTGGCTATTCAGCAATTGCTCTGGAAGAGTTTCAAGTTTAATAACATGTACACACATGGTTAGCCAGACACGGGGTTGGCTGCCTAGAGCCTGTGTGGGCTTTTGGGAAATGTTAATGATGAAGAGAAAGGGGGGCCCTGGTAGGGGGAGGTTGCTGGCAGGGCTGTGAGAGACCAACACGAGCACTTGCTGTTCACGTGTTCTCACCGTGCCTGGTACTGTGCTGATACACATTAGCTCATGTGATATCTCCAGAGGCACCTTGATTGGCGTGTAGTTGACATACAAAACACTGCACGTATTTAAAGTGTACAAGCTGATCAATTTTGACAGAGGTATATACACTTGGCCCTCGGTTTCCATGGGAAATTGGTTCCGGGACCCTCGCAGATACCAAAATCCGAAGGTGCTCAAGTCCCTTATGCAAAATGGTGTAGTATTTGTATATAACCTACACTCAGCCTCCATATACTTCAAATCATCTCTGGATTACTTATAATACCTAATATATGATAAATGCTATGTAAATGGTTGTAAATACAATGTAAATGCTATGTAAATAGTTGCCTGTGTGTGGCAAATTCAAGTTTTGCTTTTTGGAACTTCCTGGAATTTTTTTTTTTTTTTTTTTGCGGTACGCGGGCCTCTCACCGTTGTGGCGTCTCCCGTTGCGGAGCGCAGGCTCTGGCCGCACAGGCTCCGGACGCACAGGCTCAGCGGCCATGGCTCACGGGCCCAGCCGCTCCGCGGCATGTGGGATCTTCCCGGACCGGGGCACGAACCCGTGTCCCCTGCATCGGCAGGCGGACTCTCAGCCACTGCGCCCCCAGGGACGCCCGTTTCTGAATATTTTTGATCCGAGGTTGATCGAATCCTCAGATGTGGAACCTGAGGATGCAGAGGGCCAACTTGAAACCATCACTACAATTAAGATAATAAACGAATCCACTACTCCAAAACTTTCCTCAGAACCCTTTGTAATCTTCCCTCCTGACCTTTCCTGCCATCCCCGGGAAACCACCGATCAGCTTTCTGTCAGTTATACGTTGGTTTTCATTGTCTAGAATTTACATAAAGGTAGTTCATTTAATGTTTACAACACCCTCTGAAGTAGCTACTACTAATATTGTCATCATCCCCCTTTTACAGATGAGAAAACAAAGGCACAGAGAAGATAAATGACTTGCACGAAGTCACACCACATGGCTGGGGAGGGGTGGAGCCAGGATTTGGACCCAGGGAGTGTGGCTTCAGAGTGTGGCCTCCTAACCACTACACCACACTACCCCTCACGCAGCCGCCTCCTCACTGCTGGCAATCAGGCTCACTTCCAGAGCCTAGTCCTGCCCTAGGTAACGGGGAAGCACAGGTGGGGCCCCTTCCTCTGAGCAGCAAATAGGAGGATGAAGGGAACCCTCACTACTTACCTTCTCTGGACCTCAGTTTCCTCATCTGCAAAATGGGACTGATCATGACCTGTTGAATGGATAACAAATTGTGGTAGATGCACACACCGGAATATTCAGCCATAAAAAGTCATGGCATTCTAATACACGCTTCCATGTGGATGAACCTCGAAAACTTAACACTGAGAAGCCAGACACAAAAGCCCACGTATTGTGTGAGTCCATTTATAGGAAATATCCAGAATAGAAAGCAGATTAATGGCTGCCATGGGGGTGGGGGAGGGAAGGGAAGTAGCCGGTTAAAGCATACAGGTGGGTGTGAGGGTCTCATTCATGAAGCTGAGTGAAAGGCAGACATGAAGGGGCCCACCGTGGTGCTCGGTGCATGGAAGCGCCCAGGGGAGGTCGGGGATGTGCAGATGTTTCTGACACCAAGGACGAGGGGAGTGTTGAGCCCAGACAGCGGGTGCTCCCCCAGGTGGGTGAAGGCCCCATTCCAGGTACAGATCTGAGCCCAGGAAGGTCTCAGAGTCCTCTTTCGCAGAGCTGGAGGGAAGCAAAGAGGGTTTGGGAGAGGGGCCAGGGACCCCAGGACGGTGAATCTGGTGAGGGGAACGTGGGCCTTGGCTGGAGCCAGCTGGGGGCCAAGGGCATGGCCCGCACCTGGGCCCAAATCAGGGTCTGAGCAAAGGCCGTGGAACCCCTTCCTGTCACAAGAAGGGGGTTAGGGAGGGTTTCTGTCTCTGGCAGGCTTCTCTACGTGTCCTCAGAAGCCCCTTTTGTCTGAAGAGGTTTTCTGTCCCTCGTGGAGAAAAGCCCTGGGCTGACTCCCACACTGCAGCCTGGCCCGGTGGGGCTCAGGCCAAGCTGGAGAGGAGGTTGGCAACCTCAAGGGCCCCTCTGGGTTCCCTCTGCCTGGGCTGCGGGAACCTGACCTGCGGACCAAGAGGCCACGGTCATCTGGAGCCTCCAGAGCAGCTGGCTCAGGGCTGGGCACGCAGTGTGGTGTCTTAACGGACCAAGGCCCAAGCTAAAGACCCGAAAACACTTCCCAGGCACCCTTTGCAGAGCAGAGCTTGGATGAAGCAAAAGAGGAGGTAGGTGCGTTTGGATGATCTGGGGGACTCGGGAGGGCTGGGGAGGAGCCGGATTTGGAGCCCGGCCGCGAGAAGGAGCCTCCGGCGCCTGACCCTACAGCAGTTGAGGGCTTTGGCCAGGAACCACAAGGAGCTGCCGGCTCGCCAGCCCCTTGCGATGGTCACCAGGGGTAAACAGCAAAACCCGAAACAGTAAATACTGACAAGAGGACAGCAATAATTACGGTTTTAGTTCAGCTAGCACGCTGCAGGAGGGGTGAGGACGCGCTGGACGGTAAATAACAAGCAGAGACTGTAACAACGCATGCTCAGAGACCTAATCGATCCAGCGAGAAGCTTGACCCATCTCCCTGCCCCGGGAGGTGTAGGGGGTCATCCCAAGGGAGAGGGCTGGAAAAGGGGAAACCGTCAGCTGGGAGACCGGAGCCTGGGCTCCAGCCCCAGCTCTGCCAATGGCTTGCTGTGCTGCCCGGGGCTGGCCTCTGTCCCTCTCTGGGCTCTGTTTCCTTCAGCTGTGAAACGGCAAGCTCTAGTACTCTATGATTCCAAGTCCCCTCCACCCCACCCAGTTTCCCAAGATTCCTGAGCTCCCTGGACCCTTTTAGGAAGGGGTTAGCCCCCTTCAGCCCTCTAGGATGGGGACGGAGTGGGGTGAATGAGGGGTGAATGAGGGTCCTGCCAAGGGCCCTGCCCAGCCAGTGACAGGAAGGCAGCGGATCACGGCACAGGGAGTGATTTTACTGGAAAGATGAAAGGAAATTGCATCTTTAATAATTCACTGGGCCGGTTTGGAGGAAGGCAGGTTGGTGGGGCTGCGGAGATCCCAGCTTCTGTTCCTGGAAATCCACTGGCTCCAGAGCCTGCCCGAGAGGCCCGGGGCCCTCTACCTCCTCCTGGCCAAGGGACAGCGGGAGCCGACAGAGTCTAGACCAGGGTGAGAAGTTAAAAACACAGCCATCCCGGGAACCCGCTAAATTGACATCCCCAGAAAAAAGGGAGCCTAAATAATCGATAAGGCAGCAGCCCAGGAAAGCCGCCAAGCTCAGGCCCCAGACCTGTGGAGTCACTGCAGGAAAAGAGGTCCAGGGCTCTGAAAACTGCATATGGGGCCCCGGTGAGCAAAGCAGACCGGGGGCTTCTGCCAGCACCGGTCCAGGCTGGAAAGGGGTCACAGGCAGGGGCCCTGATGCTGGGCAACCTGTCCAGCTGGTGGGTGGGGTCAGGGGACACACCGCCTCATGCCTTCGGCCATTCACTACTTTGCCTTTCCTCGTGGTCCCGCTCAAGTGGGAGTGCCCTCAACTGAGTTGCAAGTGGCAGGACCCACCTTCTGCTTCCTTTCAGAGTGATCTTCCTGGGCAGCCTGGGGGCCTTGAGTGCCAGACAAAGAAAGCAGAGGATTGAAGCCAGAGGAACTGGCTCAGGACACAGGCAGGAAGAAGGTGCCAAAGGCAAAAGTAGCTAGAGAATTGTTGATTTTACTCTTAGCCGAACCCCTCCCTGGGTCGTAGTCCCTCCTGTGAATGAAATGATAACCCTGGGTGGCCAGACCCTTTGCTCCTGGAAAGAGTTTTGCATCTGTAGGTTGCCATTATCATCAGGCCTTTCACCCAAGTCCTGTCGACTCTTAGTTGACTAATCTGAAATTTAATAGCTTTCCTGGATGCGTCATAGGTATAAACTTGATCGGGGAAGGGGTACATCATAATGGAGTCAAATCAGGAGACTGAGGGGACCTGGGGGGCCCAGGTGGGGAATCAGGCAGAGCAACTGTTAATATCTCTCCTCTCTCTCTCTCTCCTTCCTGTCCTCCTTCCCTCCCTCCCTCCTTCTCCTGCTAATGAGCAAAGACAGCTCAAGAATTACAGAGAGGATTCTTTACAAACGAATATACTCATCCTTCTTTTTCAGATGGAGAAACTGATGCCCCAAGAAGCAATGGCTCCACGGGCACCCAGGTGGTGAGTCTGGAACAGGACTAGAATTTGGATCTGCTGACTCCCAGGGTGGTGCTCTTCCCACCAGTCCAGGGCCATCTGCTTCGCTTTCCCCACAGCTCTTATGGAGGGAGGTCTGGCGGCCTTGAGGCAAGGTGACCAGGCCGGTCATGAGATTCATCTTGACTTGCTGTCTGACCTTGGCCCACACCAGCCCTTAAGCTCAGGCTTCCTCCCTGGAGAATGAGGGTGAGACCCACCCCATCAGCTTGGAGGCTGCCAAGAGGATCACATGGGCTGATACGACTTTAAGGTTATGTTGGCAAAACCTTACGTATCTGGTGGATCCACTCTGTTTGGAAGTCACCGGGGGACAGAAAGTAGGCAAAAATGGTTTCTGAGTGGGTGAAATGGTTGTTTGAAACATCCATTCATGCGGTAAACTCCTGCTCTTTGCTCATAAAAATGTCCCTCGGGCCTATTTGCTCTCATTCACAAACAATTCTGACAAGTTTGGCGGTCTAGTTTCTCAGGCCACAACAGGTATACTGATAGGAGTGAGAAGAGCTGTATGATGAGAGAGAAGACAGAGAAACTGTAACAGGCAGAAGCAGTGATTAAAAAAGCAAAGCAGACTGGATACACCTTGATAATCCCTGAGGGTAACCCAGTATTACGGTCCAGTCTACTAATTAGTGGTGCCAGAATGAGCCTGAGTCATCAGGAAAGGGTGAGACACATGGGGCCTTCTGTGAGAGGACTCAGGGATGTGTATGATCCCCTGTGAAAGATTCTGACCAAAAAAAGTTTTATGAAATGTTTTCTGTTTAAAGAGGCAAGTTATGGCAACAGGCAATAAATGTATGTGTAACAACATCTCTGTTCTGGAAAATGCCAGGCGCCTAGGGATGGAGAGAGCTGGCCTTGTGTGACAATCAGAACCGGAGAATTCTGGGTTAGCCCCTCTTCCCCATCGGGGGTGCCTCCTGCCTGCATAATTCACTGGTTTTTCTTGCTGTTTTTACTGTTTCTCTCCCCTTTTAATCCATTCTTCTCTGATAAGGAGCCTCCAATGACTCCCATTTTCTCCTGCAGGGACCCGGCCCCCCTCCTACATTCACTCCTCCAGATCTAGCTTCTAAGTCTCTGGCACATCGGGGGCTTTGCAAGGGGCTTCTCCTACCCACCCACCCAATCCCCTCCCACAGGGTCTGGCTGGTTCATCTCTCCCACAGCATGGCTGTCCCTGACTGTGCCCAGCTTCAACCGTCATCCACCTGACCCACACGGCACTTGGTTATGCACCGTGAACCCACCCTGAGGCCAACCTCATGTGCTGAGTTGGCCCCCCATCAGATCACACCAGGAGACTGGTCCCCAGGCCACCACCTTGCCGGGCTCCCCCTCCCCAGGGATGGACGACTCCATCACCAGAACGTGCGGCTCCGTGTGGTCACCCACTCTACCTCACTGTCCCTTCCTTACACGCCCGCCTCCTCTGCCAGCAGCCTCCACTGACTACTTGGTTCCCCACCATGTCCTCAACCCAGCATGGACCTGGCACACAGTAGATTGTCACATCGGCCTGAACACCTGCTGGTCCTGAGTGTGGGCGGGGGTGTAGGAGTATGGTTTATCTCATGTGTCTCCCAGGGCCCTCAAGGTCAGCTGATGGATGCTTGGGGGAGAATGTGTGGGTGACAGGTCAGCTCACCCATCAGTGCCGCTATGGAGGTGGCAAGGCCAACACCTGAAGTCCCAACTTCAGCAGCCATGCCCACTCAGAGTGGACACGCCTTTGTGCACACCCTTTACCCAGAAGAAGAGCCACACGCCAGTGAGGCAGGAGAGCCTGGGGGTCAAGAGGAAAGAGTTGTCATTTGCAAAGGACTCAGAGGACAGGCACTTTTATCTAAATCTTCCAACAAGACAGAAGGTAAATCTCAGTATCCCCACTTTCAGTAGAGGCAGCTAAGGCTCAGAGACACTGAGTGACTTGCCAGTCTCACTAGACTAATCCCGGCAGACATCACTGAGAGGGACCATCTGCATTTCTCAGTGGACTTACCTGATTTTATCGCTGTGTGTGGGACACCGAAGTTTGAGGTTCAGGGTCACCTGCAAGGGCTTTGGAAGCAGAGGGGACCCTGTTAGAATGCGGCCCCTCCTCTTTCTAGTGGTGGGACCTGGGGCAAACCATGACCCTCTCTCAGTCTGGGTAAAATGGAGACAGCTCCCTCAGGAGTTGTAATGAGAAGCCGGGAAGTGCTCAGCTGGGTGCCTGGTTCAACACGCGCCCATGAATGTTGGCACCACCGTGACCTCGGCAAGTCCCTTTTCTGTAAGGGCCTCAGTGTTCTCACCTGTGAAATAGGAGGGTGGGCTCTAAATTCTCCTCCACACCCTGACAGCCTGGAGTATTTGCAGGGAGGAGGGTGGGAGTGAGGAAGCATTAAGTAATTTCCAGAGATTGAGAGCAAAAGCAGTTCCTGGGAGGCATCCCGAGAGGCCCTCATCCCTTTTCAGAACCTCAGGATGGAAGGGATCTGTGGGGTTTTCCTTATCCACACCCTGTCCCAGAAAGGAGAGAATCCTCTGACACCACGGGGTCCTCAGCGGGCCCCAGCTTCTGCTGGAACATGTCCAGTGGGGGGTGGGTGCTCAGGCCCCTGTGCTCCCCTCAGCTATCCCCTGCCACACCGTCTGCTGGTCCCCACAGTGTCCTTGGATCTGGGTGTCCACAGTCCACTCTCAACGTCCAGTCCGCCCCACCCTGTTTGTTTTTTCTTTCCCACGGTGGCATGTCTGGCTTTTGAGGTCAGATGTGTACACCAGAGCGTTCTCGGGCACAATGTTCTCGGCTCCAGCAGCTTCCCCTTGGTCGTCGAGCGCCAGCCCCCTCTTGGCCTGCTCCCCATGCTTGGCCGTGTGCCTAATAAAACTAAAGTCTCAAAGGAGAATCCAATATTCCTGGTGCAGCTGGACCAGGGAGAGTAGAGTAAGCCGTCACCTCTAGATCCTATGCTGCTTTGAGCGTAGTTTTTTCCAGGGGCATTTTCTCCCCAGCAAATGTCAGTTAACGACACCTGCTCAAACAAGCCCCTAGAGCCACAGGGGCCGTCCAGGACTGCGTGAGCCTGGCTCCAGCACAAGGTGAGGGTCAGAAATCTGAAAGCGGAAGCCGCCTGTCCCCCTGCAGTCCAGTCCTCAGCTTCACTGGGACAGACGAAGACACAAGTCCTACATCCTCTCCAAGATCCCGTTTCCAGAGATGTTTCCCTACCAGGGTCTGACAGGATTGCCGCTCCTGAAAGGAAGCCCACTGTCTGGGCGGTTGAGGCTGATTTACAGGGACCACAGAGCATTCTGGGGAGGAAGCTGGAGTTTTCCTTGATGGTCCCATTGGAGCCCTCGTCGTCCTGCTGGGTGGGACGCCCCTTCCTCAGACGAATCAGGACTCATCCACAGGCAGCACCTCCTGTGAGCACAGTCAGGGGTCCTCCTGGGTCTCTCCCTCTGACCTCAGTCTTGGTGACCAGGCCCTGTGACCCCATTGGGAACATTTTCCTCCTTTCTCTCTGTCCACACCTTTCCCCTCACCCACTAAGGAATAAGCCGAGGGAAGGCAGGCAGGCTTGTGGCCTGCCCACCGGGGACCAGCAGCCTGTTCTCAGCACCTTGCGGGATCCGTGTCAGCCCCGTTCCCAGGGAACAGGGTGAATGCCACCGTGACCTCCTCTGAAAGACACCCCGCGTCTCTGGTTCTGGGAAGCAGGACCCTCACACCCCTCATTGTTCAGAGGCCAACCAGCCGAGGAGATTTAGCAACTGCAGTGCAAATTCACACACACACACACGCACACCACACACACCACCCTGTGCATACAGCCCACGCAGCCCCAGAGAATCTCACATGCAGCGCACAGCTTGTGTCCTACCCGAGGGGCCCAGATGAGGGGTCCGGACAGCTCCCAAGGTCCTGGGCAGGGCTGGGCACCCCCGAGGGAGGAAGGGCACCTTCTCTTTTGCACGAAGGCCCGGTCTGTGCTCGCTGTGCCTCTGGCCTCCCCCGCCCCCCCTTGCAGCACAGCAGTCGCCCCACCTGCGGGCTCTCTGGACTGTTAGACCGCAGGGCCCTAGGACCCCCCAGCCCTCCCCACTGGAAGTCCCTGTCCCATGTGGGGTCCCCACCCCTCCGCTGCTCTGGGTGCCCCCCTCCAGGACCTGGCTCAAGGTGCACCTCAGCTCTTCCCTCCCCAAGCCCCTCTGTCACTCATTGCCCGGACCTCGCTGTCCTGGTTCACCTGTTTAGCACCCGCATGCGTGTTTGGTGCCTGCTTGGGCCAGGCCCTGGGCTCGGTGCTGCAGGTGCAGAGCGGACGAGGTCAAGCTCACAGTCAGTGGGCGTCGGCCACCTGCAGGCCAATGGTCACACACAGCGAGCTGGGCCATGGCAGAGGCATCTGTGGGAGCTGCGGGAACCCAGAGAGGGCACCTGTAACCCCAACTGGGGGAGCTGTCATAGAGAACTTCTTAGAGGAGATGCATGCCCGTAACTCCAATCACTGTCCGTAGGCTGGAGACTGGACTTGGGTCCCCTGCCATCCAGCCAATGTGATCCAAACCCCAGCCCATCTGCAGACCCTTAAACAAGAGCAGTGAACATTCATGTTGTAAGTCTTGAGATTTCAAGCTTGTTAGTTACACAATTAGCGGCACAGAGTTGCATGGCACAGTTAACGGACACAGACCCCAAGCACCCTTCCCTTCCCCAGCGTGTGCCTCAGGAGTTCCCGTCCCCGCCTCAGCCCCGGCGCTTCTCCTTCTCCTCTGAGCTGAGCCCACAGCAGAGTCTGCTCCTGGCCCTGGTTAAACGGGAAAAGCACTGATTACACGCCAGGCCGTGAGCCTCCCTCCCATCCACCTGCGTACCTTTGAGGGCCATGTCACTGATGTTCTGCTGGTCACCAGGGTGTCCAAGAACCATGACCTGAGCCCCTGCTCGTCCCTGGGAGCCCGTGGGCCAATTAGAGTTGGGGGACACAGTGGGGTGAGGGGACTCAGGTCCCAAGGTGGCCATGGGTGCTGGAGGCCAGGAACCCAGGTCCTCAGCCTATTCCCCATACATGCCCCCCAGGCCCCTCTCAAGGCCTGGCCCTTGTGCCTGGGGGTCACATGACATGGGTTTGCCCCTGCTTCCCTGAGCCTGTTTCTTCTATCTTTAGAATGGAGTAAAAAATATCTGTCACCTGCCAGGGCTATTTGTGAGATCAAACAAGACCATATATTTGAAAACTACAGAGCACTGTTCAAGCAAAGGTCTGGTTTTCTAAACATGTTTTCCCAGATGTAAAATGGGTGTAAGAATTGTATTTACTTCCTTCACAGGGTTCTGGTGAGACCAGATAATGTGTGTGAAAGGGCTGCGGAGAGGAGCCAGGGCTGTGTGGTGGGTCAGGCTCTCTGGGCCAGAGTCTTTTTTGGCCAGTCAAACCCAGCTGCTTGCCTCACACTCCGGGCTGGCTGGCTGGCGGCCAGTCTGGGGCAGAAGCAGCTACCGCATCTGCTTCTAGAGCAGGCCAACTCCTTCCTTGGGAGGCGGCAGCATGAGCCTCCTTCTGGCCACCCCCGCCCACCCTCCTCTGCTCGGGCTCGTGCCGAGACCAGGTGAACAGCAGGGGAAGGTGAGATTTCTGGCTCAGATAAGATGTCCACACAGGGTTGATGTATGCACCAGGCACAGTGCCTAGGACATAAGACAACTTTAGGGACCTGGAAGATGTTCTCAGCTCTTTCAAAATCAGAATTAAGAAATGGATTTTTAGGTTGAAAGAAAATGTTTTAAAAATGTTTTTAAAATGTTTAAAAAATGTTAATAAAAAGAAAATATTTAAAATATTCATATATTTGTCTTTATACCAATATAGTCATAAAATACAATTTTTATATTATTTTAAGGAGGAAGGGCCTATGGAGGCATATAAGGGCCCAGGGCCCATGAGAGTCATAACATGGCCCTGAGTCCATGGTATATACTCTGTCCACACGCCAGGACCATCCTGGAGCCCTTTCCCCCACTGCCAATGTGCTGGCCAGCCTGGTCTCAGCTTGGATGAGAGGTCCCAACACTGTAAATTGGGGTGAGGCAGGCAGCAACGTTGCGCACTGTTTCTATGTGTTAATTCTGCATTCCTGGGACTGATCTCTCTCTCTTTTTTTTTTTACATCTTTATTGGAGTATAATTGCTTTACAATGGTGTGTTAGTTTCTGCTTTATAACAAAGTGAATCAGTTATACATATACATATGTTCCCATATCTCTTCCCTCTTGCATCTCCTTCCCTCCCACCCTCCCTATCCCACCACTCTAGGTGGTCACAGAGCACCGAGCTGATCTCCCTGTGCTATGCGGCTGCTTCCCACTAGCTATCTATTTTACATTTGGTAGTGTATATATGTCCATGCCTCTCTCTCGCTTTGTCACAGCTTACCCTTCCCCCTCCCCATATCCTCAAGTCCATTCTCTAGTAGGTCTGTGTCTTTATTCCCGTCTTACCCCTAGGTTCTTCATGACATTTTTTTTTTCTTAAATTCCATATATATGTGTTAGCATACAGTATTTGTCTTTCTCTTTCTGACTTTTCACTCTGTATGACAGACTCTAG